>NW_008824468.1:1066995-1104033 GCF_000699105.1 Pygoscelis adeliae
GGAGAAAAGGAGGCTGAGGGGAGACCTCATCGCTCTCTACAACTACCTGAAAGGGGTTTGTAGTGAGGTGGGTGTCGGTCTCTTCCCCCAAGTAACAAGTGCTAGGACAAGAGGAAATGGCCTCAGCTATGACAACATCTTGTTTTCTTGGAGTATGTGACAGGGCCATAGTCAGTCACTTAGTAATAACATAAGAGCATGAAAACAGTGCCGAAGATGTACCCTAGTGTTGTTTTGGCTAAGAAATATGGCTCCTGCTTTCAGGTGTATCCTTCTCTATTGCAACATGTACAGCATCTTTGCTGTATAAAGTTATAAGGTTTGCTTTGTGAAAAGAGTACAGCATTTATTGCAGCATATCCTCTTCTGGCTTGATTTGCACTGATTACTGTAAGGGTTTTGTGAAATGGTATGTCAAATGGAAGCCATGTTACTTGTGCTGCACCTCTCTCTGCGAGCTAATTGCAGTAGGTTGGAAAGAAACAGAGGCCTTAAACAATCAAAACATAAATAACTGGGGCTGCCCAGAATAGTTGTTGCAGTACATGTTAGGCACCAGGAACAGGTATTACTATTTGACTATCTAAATTGCCTTAGCAGACATGATAAGGCCATTAAAGGCATTCTATCAACCCTCTGAATGATTGTTTATTGGTTGTTTTTATTTTGTTTGGTTTTTAAATTATTGGTCTTCTATCTTCTTACCATGTAATAAATTAAAACCTATGCATATATAAGATTTGAAAGCTACACAGCTTAAAAGCACAGGCTAGATTTTAAACTGTTACTATCTGGCGAGTCTTACTGAAGTGAATATAGCTATGCTCATCTACCACAGTGATAAAGCTGGAGGAAGAAGCTTAGTCTTGTTTTCAATTTTTTTATATGCAAAAATATGAACATGAGAAGATTGCATTTTTTCCTACTTTTGTTAAAGGACTTTGCAAGTTCAGACTTAATCTATTTGCTGCTAGGTTTAAAAGAAATAATACTAAAATACACATGAAGCTGGTTATATAAGCCAGTACTGCTTTTATCCTACAGACGTTAGTCTTTCCCGTGGTTTGCTCAATTATCTTCGTAGCTTTATAAAGATCTATGAAGGTCACCTCTTCACAGATGTGAGGGTATTTATGAGTGCAGTCAGCCTTACTCTTAAAGTCACAAAGGGCAAGAGTAGCAGTGCAGTATGGGTCTGTAGTTCTTAATCTTAAGTCACAAATGGCAGTGTTGTGCTCAGTGATACATACTTGGTCAAGAAATTCTGTTGTCATTAAAAGTTCCCATTAAAAGTAGCCTACTTCAGTCTGAATGTGGAACCGGAGGAAGAAGCTTTTTCACTGTGAGGGTGACCAAGCACTGGCACAGGTTGCCCAGGGAGGTTGTAGGGTTTCCATCCTTGGAGATAATCAAAAGCTGTCTGGACACGGTCCTGGGCAGCTGTCTTTGGGTGGCCCTGCTTGAGGAGAGAAGGTTGGACGAGATAACCTCCAGAGGTCCCTTCCTACCTCAACCATTCTGTGATTCTGTGGTTCTGTAACTTTTTAAAAAAAAAAAAAAAGGCTTTGCTCTTTTTTTCCACTTCAAACTGAAATTCGGAAATGTGTGGGTGTTTGTAGTGTGGAAGTTCAATGTCAGCAACACTGTTTGCCAGGTTTTAGAAAGGAAGCCAGAGAATTTGCTCAGCCATGTGTAGTGAGATTTAGTTCCAGATTAAGAAGCCTACATGTATATGTGAGGAAGATGTCTAAACGGTCAGCACGGTCAACATATAGTCAACAGTGTTGTTTGGTAGCACCTCAAGAGTGATTCAGGCCTCCCTAGAGTAGAAGTCTATGGGGCAGTGAGCTGAGTCCCTCTGTAGACTTCATTGAGTGCAGCAGAAGCATAGATACCTGCCACACCTAGCTTATTATGTTTTAATCTCTGGCTGAGTCCCACTCAAAGCATCTCATTAAAACTAAATAGCATGCAGACTGGAAAATGTATCTACTCAAAGTGGAGTTTGGCTAAAATAGGAAGGGTCTTCTTGTAAAAAATATATAATGACCCAGGGTCTTCGATTAGTCAAAAGACTGTATTTTCACCTTTTCAGAGAGACTGAAACTTTAGCAGCAAATTGTGCTCCATGCATTACTTGGACATAGATTTGCTCTAACAGATGGGTTTACTTGCTCCAACTACTAATGTGAGTAGCAAGAGAAAATGCCTCTGCTTTGGATGAGCTCTCAATCTTTATTGTGTTTTTTTATAACAATGCATAATTTTTATATGTGTTGGACAACTTTCAGGTATCCAGAATCGTGTACCTCCTGGTTCTATTCAGCCTCACTCCCTTAAATGTATCCAGCATGAAAAATGGACATTTCCAACTGTGGGGCACTATTATGTGCAGCCATTAAAACCAGGGAGAAAACCTCCTCCATACCGTATAACTCCAAGGAGTTCCACCTAGTTTAAAACACAACTCACCACTGAATCATGGACTTCAGAAATATGAGGCCTACTAGAAAATCTGACTTCTGGAGACACGAAATACAGGGAGAGGATTTCCCTGTGTATTCAGGGAGACGATTTCCATTGCTTTTGGGATGACTGAAAGTTTAGATTCAATGCCGTGTACTAGACACACTAAGGTGAGTTCTGCATGTATTTGTTTTATTGTTTGTGTGTTCTGACTGAGAGGATTGTGGGTTGCACTGCCACTTTCCTACTGGAGCAGGAGGTAGCGAGAAATAAACGTGCATTTCATTATCCATCATCTAACAAGCTACCAATCTGATGGTTTGCTTTTACTGAAGCATACAGGTCTTCTTTGTCTCTTGGCTGGGTAATATCTACTCGGCTATGAAGTGATCCCTTCAGCTGCTTGAGGAATAAAATTCAGTTCTTTAATATTGCAGCAGAACAGAAATATGTTAATGTTTTCCTCCACCATCAAGGAGGTGATTTCTGCATTTAAACTCTTATCTATTACACTGTGCTGATTATATTACAAGATCTTGAATGGGTTCTTTTACTTTTTTTGTCTTCCGTTGGTAAGTAATCTTTGTACTAAAAAGCCCTATCATACTAATGTGTTCCTTCAGTGACAGCACGCTGACATCCAGTGCCAGCAATGCAAACAATTAACATCAGGCTTGGATACTGAGCCTTACAACATGTAAAGCAGCAGTTTGTGAGTCAGTACATGGAGTTTTTCATAGGCTGAACACAATTACTGTATGAAATAGCCTTCGTATGAAGTGAACACATCCTGCAAGTCTGATTTAATACCACACCATTATTTTCAGTCAATGTTAGATCGGACCCTAGCCACCTAAATGCAGTGTATGGAATGGTAAGTCTCACTGTTATGGTCCTTGAGGAAGGCAGTATTATATATGTGAAGATGATGAACCAGTGAAAGTCATGTCAAGAACCCATGTATGAAACAATATTTACTTTCAAAGGAGGGGAAGTGCATCTGTTTACTGAGCAGTCCCACAAAAATGTAAAAGGAGTTGAATTTGGAACAAGCTGGTCACCCGCAGGAAGACAGTTCCAGGTTGTAAAGATGTAGATCTCTGTGGAAGTACCCTGGGTTTCCCTGGCTGCTTAAGTGAGGAAGCAAGATGTGGGATGTGCATATTTATCTCTCTAGTGAGAGATAAATACGATATGAGCAGAAAATGAACTGTAGTGATCTAAGATGGGACTGAGGAGAACTCGAGATCAGACATTAACTATGATGAGAATTTAATATAGCACGAGAGCAAAAAGCCTCTGCTAGGCTGGTCACCAACTCACAACTGGTTTGTTGTTGCCTGTTCCAAGCACCTCAGAGAGACAGCTGTCCTCATATGGGCTGCTGGTCTTCTCTAAATCAGAGATTATTTCTGCGTGTAGGTTTTGAAAACCAAACAGACAAAATGTATATTCCATCTGGTCAGACAAGCTTCTTGATGACAAAATCATGTGCTTATCAGTGGTCTGGGTTGGTAAAAATGGTCTATTTCCCTTAGTCCTTCATTCAGGAAGTGTCTTGCATCTTTGCATTTCTTTATTTTTTTACAAGATCTGGAGGTGGGGTGCAGGGTCGGGGCAGAAAGGAAGGAAGAAAAGGTAGCCCTAGAAAGTGCTTGAAGATTCCAGGAAATTGGTAGGCTGGACTTGTTAATGCTTGTGAAATGATTTTTGACACAGCCTTTCAAATGAAAAAATGAGATATTAGAAGGATGATAGTCTTTTATCTGCTGAGGAAGATGGATGGGTATGACTTAAGATGTCATGTATATGAATGGGTGCTATAAAGGGACCGTTCTAATGACATGCTGTAAAAGACAACTGTCAGGAATAAATTATTCTTCTCTTCTGATGATACTGATGATAATGTACTCAAATTCCCCACGACATATTTCCTCACCTAAAGTTAAAAGCTTTTCCTAAAATGTTTAATGGGCACAAAAGTCTTTGTTGTGCATTTCCAACTCCATGAAAAACATCGGGTAGTGGCTTACATAAGAGCAATTTTGCCTGCAATTAGCATGTTTGCATACAAGTACACAGGCTTTGATTAAGCAAAGGAAAGTACTTAAGTGTGTGTGTAAGTACCTTTCAGTGATGGAGTAACGAAACTAAAATATGTAAGAAGAAAGCTTACTGTAACGAGAGTAAGCTGTTACTTACTCTTCCAAAGTAACAGAGCTGATAACAAGAGCAGTTCCGAGCAGTTGATCAGCTCAAGGCTCCAGTGGGGATGGAGATGAGCTGTATGTAGCTATCTCCAGAGATACTTGTGCAAAAGTCACATCCCGCCTGTGCAGCCTGAGACCAGTACCACACTTTGCTTGTTCTGAAGGAGCAGCACTGGGAGCAGAGGGAAAGAAAGACAAGGAGGCCAAAAACACTATGGGGGGAGGCAGGGATCTGCCTGTCTGTAGGTATTGACCACCAGCTGCAGAGCGGCTGGCTGAAAGGCCCTAGAGGTGAGGATCCTCAGGCTGAAGGGAAGCTGTCCACGTTGCATTGCACTGTTGCCAACCCCTTCTCCCCAAATTGCCTGTGACTCTCACATTTGAAGTGTGTGGCTGCCTGCTTGCAAGCAGCTCAGTGCTGTGACGCTACAGAGGGAATGTCATGTCCACATGTGGGCACCAGTTTGCTTGGAGAAGTCAACAAACCTGCATGCTTGAACATGCCCGAGTGACCATGGCGGTGGGTGACCTGCGCTAGGGCAAGGACACACCTGAGGGACTATGGCCATGGTTGACCCACGATGGGACAGGGACATCCCTGAGGGACTGTGGCTCATGGGCGACCCACATTGGGGAAAGGAAAGTAAGGAACAGCATGGGAGGAAGACATTAATTGTAGAGTGTTAGAAGGAAACTGTAATTCACACTACTTCGGCCTCCTATGCGCCCATTGTCTCACTGGAGGAATTTTGGTGCACTGAGATTAAAAAAAGGCAAAAATAAGGGTGCTGGAGAGCAGGAAGGGGAAGGACAAGTGTTTAAGTAGGTTTTTGCACAGTGGTTTCTGTCTGTTTTTCCTCACTACCTGAATCAGTGATTGTGGGTTTGTGTTGGTTGGCAGTAAATTAAGTCAAGTAAAATTCCCCGACTCGATGCTGCTTTACCTTCGGCAGACTGGTACAAGAAGCGATGGGCTAAATTGCAGTAAGGGAAATGTAGCCTGAGCATTTGGAGAAGTTTTCTAATGGTAAAGGAGGCTGATTACAGACTGGATTGCTAAGGGAGGCTGTGGAGCTGCTGGAGGATTTAAGAGCAGATTAAATGAACTTCTGTCAAGAACAATTTAGAAAAAGTTGATCCTGCCTTTGGGACGAAGAGGCGAATTAGATGACCCTCTTGAGGTGCTGCTGAGCCCTGTTGCCTTTGATTTCTATGACATTGACATGGTCTTGTGTACCCCTGGGAGAAAAGAGGATATCGAGCTTAATTATCGGAAGGCGGTTTCAGTCAGTGGGAGGTGTTTTCTGAGGAGAGGTGGCTTAAGACGGAAGGCTGAGGATATTAAAGAGGTGAAGGGTGTAATTAAATGAGATTATATAATGCTGTATTTGTAATTAAGTTGACATGAAAGTGAATCTTTTTTCATTTGACCTAGCACTGACCACGCATCTCAGAACAGTCTTCCTTAATTCAATGTATATTAAAAAATTGGAGCCTCAAGTGCTGTTCAGGTCGCTCTGTGGGCAGGGAGGTGCTGGCCTGGATGGTACTTAAGAATTAGGGAGCCATTGTGGATCCATTCACAGGCTCCTCAGGCTGCAGCTGCTTTAGGCAGAATGATTACCAGCTCCAGCTTCAGCTTGAATGTACATCCTCAGTCCCAAGCACCTTGCAGCACTCCTGTCAAGGACAAGCACGATTTCATCCTTCTGCCTACTACATTAATGCAGATAGCTATTTTGAGGTTAAGGCCGTGTTGGCTTTGAACTGCAGCCAATAATGAACACCTGGATGGAGTTCTACTTTATTTGCAGGTGATTGAGGTATTATTATTAATTATTAAACCATTTCTTGTAATATGTAATTATTTCTCCCCATTTTGTGATGAGCAAGCATTGCCATTATTGCCTGTAACCAAATAACCATCCCCATTTATCATACTAATTGTGGCTTAATGAGGAAGGACCTGGACTGGGGGAGTTGTCTACCCTGAACAATTTTGGAATGTAGCTTCATATGATAATGAATACAGGCTGTAATAATTAGGTCTGCTAAGTGCTATATTTATCATGAAGCTTAAATGCAATAAAAATTCATCATACGGCAGTAGGCTTACAAAACACAATGGATTGCCATAGTAAATATGGAAATATGAAAATAGACTATGAACAGATACAAGATTACTTCCTCTTGCATGGTTTTGCCACACAAGGGGATAACTGCTTTTCACTCCATTCTACACGAAACTGGAAGAAAATCACGGCAAAGATGCTGTGTTGAATTGCATATGGCTTTGGGAGGAAGGCTGGTTTTGCTTGCTTATGCTTCCCTCCTGGTTCCCTCCCGGTTCCCTCCCTGGCCCAGCAATATTTCACTGGATGCATTTCTGAAGAGCCCTTGGATCTGCACTGTACCCTTGATAAACTGTGGTGTTTATTAGAAGGGAGCAGAATACTGGACCTGAGATCTGACTTATGGATTAAAAGGAAAAACGTAGTCTGCCACAAACCAACTGTCTGTCTGCAGATAATTACCTTACAGATAAATAAATCATACACTTTTTCTCCTCTTTTTATGTTTTATCATGAAATTACTTCACAAAGGTTTTAACACAATAACGTCTGTACAACAGGGAAAACCCATCTGAATATTCTGGAGACAATATCCACTTCAGTTTAATACAGTGTATAATCCACTCAGAGTTTTATCTGAATAGTCAGTAAATATACATGTGACTACAGGTTGTTTTTGAAGTCGTCCTCATGAGAGAACAGCAACCAATAACCTCTGCAATCAGAAACAGTGAGAAGCTGAAGTATTCTTTTTTTCCCTATGCTCAGCAATTTCTACAATAGCTCTCAAAATGATGTAGTATTAACTATTCAGTATTAATCAATATTGACAGGAGTATTTCTTGGAAGAATAAAGTGAAAACTAGTTTTTCAAAGCCGTTTTTATAGCACTTGCTTGCTTGCTTGTTTGTTTGTTTGTTTGTTAAAAGTAACATGGGCAGAGGAGAGAGAAAGAAATGTATTTTAAATATTCATAGCTAGCTTGGAAGATGCAAAGGGGACATTTGGTGAGCAAAACATTCACACTACTCAAAAGCAGCAGTAATGTTGATAATTGCAGGTTCCAGTCTGGATTAATAACATATGCACTGGTCTACATAGCTGCAGGTGAATTCAGTCCAGTGTTTAGGTGTTGGGAATAAAGAGAAAGAAACACCTTTGTCTAGCATGAAAGCTGGAAGGATGATATCGGGGAATGTGAAGGGCACAGATAAGACTTTTTCTATTATACCTTCACTGAGCTTCAATAGGCTTTTCGTCATCTCTTTCATTCGCAGATGCAGTCACCCACGAGTTGGAATAACTAACTCGAATCCCACCTATCCCTGCTGGTCTTGACTGCAGATTTACTTGTCCACCTTCCCTCTCACCTCCTTGCAGGGCTGCTGTTGCTTTGGCATGGCATTGATCCAAAACACAGCCACGAGCTCTTGAACCACTCCTGCCTCAGTTTTGGTTGCAGAGGTGGCGTGTGATGTAAACCAGGATGTCATTCCTGGGTACCGTGCTCTCCTCAGTGCTGGCTGAGCAGGAGGAGAAGGGCTTAGTTTAGTGTACGCACACCTATGTCCAGTGTGACAGGTTGCCATTCAATTGTAATTCTGGTCCAGTCTACAGGTTGGGTTTTTTTTTCCTTGTAATAGTTGAAATATGGCATCATTGCAAGGGATAACCACAGGAAAAATGTGAAAAGATTGATTCTTGTGAAAAGGTGACTTCAGTGTCTGTACAGAAAAAGTTTGACCTTGCTTTGTTTAGCTCAGGATTTCATGGCCGGTGTGACAAGCGCAGGACTCCCCTGGGTGCTCATGCAGGTGGCCATGCAAAATTCCTTCAGAGGCTGGAGCTGGGTAAAGAGTGGTGGGCTAGTCAGCCCTTTTCCTACTTCCAGCAGAGGAAATAACTCTTGTTTTGGGACACAAAGCCTATTTAGGTGATCCTTTTGAAAGCAAGTGAAGCCTGTTTGTTTTCAGGCAATGCTGAGGGGAACACTGATCGGATGGCAGAATTAGGCTCTCAGTAACTCAGGGAGACATTTTTGTCTTCATCTCTCAATAGATTTATCCTCCAGTGTCCTTGTTCACAGCTGCAGCCTCACTGCGCTGTTTTGATGGTGCGTGGTACGTAGGTGAAGCCACACGTGTGACAATGGTAAAGGTCCTGTTATGTGCATGACCGACTTCAATGTGAAGTTTTGAAACACTAGACTGTGATTGTGAGGACATGAAGAAAGCTCTCTTTCTCTTGTGTTGCCACAGCAGTCTGAAAGCAACTGGACTGGCCCCTCAGCTAAGAACATTTATTTGCCATATGATTGTCGAAGTGTCTCAAAACCTTGGGGACATGAGGAACACGTTTCTGTTCCTGGACCTTGGAAGAAATGGGGTGATGAGTAATAACTCTCACCTGACTGAGAGAGAGTCCGTGCCTGCATCCAAATGTTTTGGACATGGATAGCTATTTTCTTGCTACCTTGAGGTCTGGCAAATGTAATACTCTGCTGTAATTACATAAAGGTCTGAGAATATTCTGGATATTGAAGCTGCATGGTCCTATCATTTTCAAGGTGGCAATCAGATGAAAGTATGCGATATCTGTGCTGCATATGCTGATGATTTCTGCTCTGGAACATCTTAGACTAGCCACGTCCTTCTGGCAAAATAGGCTATGTGTTTCTGTTTGCATATTGAAAGCTATGGTTAGCTTTTTCTGTCTATGCATGTATTACTTTGACATGAATTTTAGAAAAGATGTGCATATAGATCACAGTGATGGGTACTTTGTAAGACCTCTCTACCATGATTGAGTTTTAGACTTGGAGATTTGGAGACTTGGAGATTTTGGAGACTTTAGATTTGGAGCATTATCTCTAAATATTTTGTTTAAAGTACCTTGGAGCCTTCTTCTAAAAGTTGTGTTACCATTCTCAGGCGTTACTATTCTGTCTCAATCTGGAGAGATGGTAATCAATCAAGGTCCTTAAAATGGTACAGTATAACAACATGCTAAGTTTCTGTTGATTCAGTAAAGATACTCAGATTGTTTGTTTGCTTGTTTCTTACTAGATTTTTGGTTTCCTTGACATTTGCTGGCGAATATCCTGATTTATTTGGCATCCCCTCACCTCATGTCCTGCCCATGATGTAAAATGTGCATCTTTCATCAGTGCTGACGGGAACTCCAGTTCTTGGCCGGGATCCATAATCCCAAGATCAGAGCAGGCATATTTACTGCATTTACTCTTCAGTGTGGTTTTTGTGCTCAGAGGAGCGTGTATGTGCATTTCGTCATTCTTGGAAAGTTTTTAGACAAGTGTCACACTCCTCCATGAGGGTGAAATATGGAGCTGTATATAGCTGCTGTGGAGGACTAAGAGAGAGCGATCAGAAAGGTTTCAGGCTGGCAGCACAGCAAAGGCTTCTGTTTCCCAGAGGATGCACTGCCTTGCCATGTGCTTCAGCCCTGACTGGGAGGTCAATAGCCATGCCAATTCAATCAGGGGGTTTCCCGGGGGACTACACAGCTGCTGTTTGTTACCATCCTATCTCCTCCTGTGCTACTTGCTCTCTCCTCTTGTGTTTGCTGTGGGTTTTGAGTTTCCTTTCCTTTCCTTTCCTTTCCTTTCCTTTCCTTTCCTTTCCTTTCCTTTCCTTTCCTTTCCTTTCCTTTCCTTTCCTTTCCTTTCCTTTCCTTTCCTTCCCTTCCCTTCCTTTTCCTTTTCTTTTCCTTTTCTTTTCCTTTTCTTTTCTTTTCAAAACTAGTCACTGCTCTTCAAGTACTGTCAAGAAAGGAAAGAAAATGTTTACTGCTTTGAATTTTGGTAGTTTAGTTACATTTGAAAATTTTGAAATATGTTGTGTTTTGTTTCCCTTATAAGAACAGAAGTGTTGTGTCTTCTTATTCCTTCACATAGCCGGCAAATGCACAAATTCAAATGTCAGTACCCAGAGGGAAGAGCAAGTCCCTGGCAATGTGGCGGTGTATGTAAGCAGCATTGTTGGTAAGCAGCCGCTGCTGAAATTGAACACTGCAATTTTGCAATGCAGCCAGGAGTGCTGAATGAACTGTCTGAAGAGCTCTCCAAAGCACTCGAGTTCAGCAACTCTAGGAGTGTTACAGAAGATATAGGGGACACAATAAAAGCTAATGTTCTGCCTGTATGTTTATAAATTAACAAGCTGTGCTAGGTAGCTTTAAATTAGTTAGCTTTTTATCAGTTCTCAACAAATCATGAAAAGATTGATAACAATCAATGTAAGCCGTAATCCCTTCATGCTAATGAACGCTATTCAACATGGTTTTATAATAAACAGTTAATTTATTTCTTTGTTGTCAGTTTTAATTAAATTACGAATCTGTTTGATAAAGGCAACACTGTTGTCACAGACTCCAATAAAATATCTGACTTTTGGCAGAGCAACATTCTGATTAGAAAAATAATTACTGCCAAGTGAAATCAATATAGCATATATTAAATGAATTAAAATGTAATAATTAAGTTGTTTCAATGAGCAAGTTCTGATGCTCAGTTTGAAATAGCTATGCTTGTCCTTAGTGAGGGTGGGAGATGAAGACAGTAGGGTAAGGAAGCCCACATTCTTGTCTGCAATTTTTAAAAAAATTTTTACCAGCGTTGAACAAAATAATTGCTGACGAAGTTTCTGAGAACAAGGAGTTAATGAAGAGTTAAGAAAAGGAAGAGTTATTTAGAAGTACCAGGGTCATTACGGGAGAAGCTGGGCTCCGCAAAACGGTGTGTGAACTGCAGCCAGAATGGGGGGACACCCACCAGCGAGCAGTGCTCGCTTGCCTGGTGTGGCTGGGCTGACTCGAGGGCAATCGCTCAGGGTCTCGGGAGGTGCAGTGACTGCGAGCTCGAATTGAGCTCCCATTACGGGGTGGTGCCAGAAACGGCAAATGAGGTCCTAGCAAATTTCAGTGGGCTACATATTGAATGAAAATATAGCAATACTATTACTGTTTTGGCGTTAATGAAAGTACTGCCAGAATACTCTGTGCAATTGTGTTGTCCACATGTTGGCTAGCTGGGAAGAGTTCAGAAGAAAACTGCAAGGCTCTTTTCTGCCACTTCATCATAGTCTGTCTTGCAAGGAGAGAGAAAAAATAAATCCAGTTCACTGCAGAGGACATTTAAAGGTAGATGTAGTGGCTACGTAGCAAGAAGCTGTCTCACAGTAAAAGTCTGATGAATTTAGGAGATGCATTGGGAATGGAGAATTGGAAGCTGAAGCTTGGGAATTGCAGGCCGAAGTGCAAGTTTCTAGCAGTGAGGGCATCAGCTGGAGTAACAACTTATTGGTCCTTCCAAAAAATTATGCATTTTCATAGCAAAGACTTCTGGACTTCAGCTTTAATTATGAAATCATCCAGCAGTTCTCATCCTGACATTGTTTTTTCCACAAGGCTCTGAGAGTAAAACCTGCAGTTCCTATTTTCCTGCCCATTACCTTGAAATGGTGTAAAAAAATCATACACTTTTCTTGACTTGTGATAATTTCACATGCTTTTTTGGAAATTATGCAAATTATTTATTCAGGTATCTTGTTCTAGTGCACAACTCATCTGTCTAACAACAGAAGTAATCTAAAGCTAATACAGTTACATCCTTTCTTTTTCTCTGTTGATTACAAACCTAAACTTTTCTCATTTGTTTTCAATTCAGTGACTCTGTGAAGAAAATGGTAATAATTAATTTGTGTTCACCAAAGTGATTTAATTGCTGTGGTTTTCATTGTAAGTGTAATTGCTATGGCATTTCTATTTTCAAACTGCTCAGATGCACTATAACTTTCATGTTGTTTCCTTGCCTCTTTGTGTTCTGCTATGGTTTTTCAACAGCATAGTGGGGATACTCTTTTAAAAGTAAATCTTAGGAAAAAGCTCACATATGTGCGACAGCTTCTCCTTTTTGCTGATCAAGGGCATACGTAGGTTCAGCATGTTGCCACCTTTTGCTGTATAAACAGGATAGGAAGCAATTCCATGAAGGACTTGTTGGCAGCTGTTGCTAGTGGTTGGGTCCACGTGCTTTGCGTGAGTGATACTGTACTTGTGTAATTTACAGCTTGGGAGAAGAGGGTCTCACATTCAAGTATGCAGTGATTCATGCCCAAATGAGAACAGATTTCTCAGGGAAGAAAGTGATGCCCTCTTCCATTATTTCGTGGCAGTTTTGCAACATTTTTTTACCATCTTTAAAACATTTCTGGCACAAAGCTTATCTGCCAGCAATTTTCATTCCCTGACCCTGTTGTTTATCTCTCAGATTTACTGCAAGTTTTCTGTGATTAGTATTCCCAGACTCTGCCTGCTAATACAATGTCCAGAGTTCCACAAGCTCCAGCATTAGCATTTTTTATAAAACTGTGGGACTCTGCAATAAACTTGTCCCTTCTGTCTTATCACAAATATTTATTCCAATTCTCTTCATAAAAATTCTGAGTCATCTCTAGTTCTGTGCTTATAAAAATTCCACTGGAAAAACACACACACAAACCAACTAAACAAAAAAAAACCTTCCAAAGGTTTTATAGGAGATGTTTATTCCTAACTAAAAATCAATTCCTTTATGCATAACACATTTAATTAAATTATTAATAATGGCAATTATGTACTTAAGGAGAAAAAGCAACTATATACCTAACAGTTTTGAAATGTTGCTTGTATAGTTCTTCACCATTGTTACTGGGCTTTGCTGGTGTCCCTGTGATGTATTGAAAGGACGCAACATACTTTTGCGATCGCTGGCATATGCTAATTACCCTGTTTTTTTTTCAGAAAAACCGACCCAGCTTCTTGTTAGGCACTTAGACTTTGTCTAAATAATGCATATAACCAGGGATTTTTCTCTTGCCTTCCTTGATTTGCAGTGCTTGGAAATCTGCAGTGAGAAGTTGTACAGATCCTGCTGATTCACTCTGGCAGATGCTAATAGTTAACTGCATCCTGTCTGCAAGGGTGTGGGATGGTCTCAGCAGGATGCAAGCAAAATTAAATTAGGTATGGCCAAGCTTGGATAAAGGGACTCTTTTTTGCTTCTATTTTAAACACCAGAAGAAGCACAACAAATATGAAGGCTTTTTATATTGAATGTGTTAAGGGCAGGTTCAGTAGGACATGTGTTTGCAGGACTCTTCATAGCTAAATTAAAAAAAAAAAAATTATTTAAGGATATCCTGATCCCATTGAAGACAATACTACTGCATCCATTAAAGCCAGCATTTTAGCCTTTCGCTCAATAGGAGTACCCATGCAGTGTTATGCATCTTCTGGTAATGATCATCAGAAAGAACATTATCTGCTATTTCAACGACTGGTAATATCAGTGCAGTTGGCAGCAACTGCCATGGTGTTATACAAGATTGGCTATATAAGAAGCCAAATCAGAACATCAGATCTCTGTGTTCTTTCCCATTGGAGCTGGTGGTGGAGCTTTTAAATATTTATTATTCTTAATAGACGCAAAGGTCTGCAGATGAACTAGGTATTGGCCCAGATACCAGATCACTGCATAACAGCCCCTGCCCAGCTTCTCTGCATCGTGCTTCTGTGCTGCACAGGCAGGAATTTTTAAATGTGATGTTTGCAATTCAGCATCGAGGCTCCGCCACGCTGCCAACCTGTTGAAAATGTAATGGTAAGGAAGCAAAATTTCCTGTGACTTCTCATGAATTCTGGGGTTTAAATCACTTCATTATGTTTACGATCATGAACTCTGATGATGGAGTGCTTGACTTGTTGATCAGCAGGAAAAAAAAAAAATATATATGCCCCTCAAAATATCCTTTCCATGCACTTTAGTTTAAAATTCAGTGTGTTGTTGCCCAGTGATGATTTCATCTTTATTGCAGGGAAACTAAGTGAAGTCGTCTTACCTAGTTTAGCTATGGCCTTTTTTTCCCAGGTGGGTCATGAAAACAGCTCTATAGTAGCAGCTATTTGAAAATATTATCTCTTTTCCCCACCCCAAAATGTTACAGAGGATTTACTGGGTAGTTTTATTTGCTTCAGCAAATACCTGCTGCACTTAAGTCACAAGACACTGAAGAAATACTGCAGTAGAGCCCTTTTTATATCACCAACAGTGTAACTGCATTGTCAATTACTCCGGAAACAGTGCTGGGGAGTTTATGGGAGGGTTGTGAATAGTACCGGCATCACTGTTTTGGGATTAATTTCTCTTTTAAATCCCAACAGGGAAGGATTTGCATACACCAAAAAGGGATTAAAATGTGTTGTGCTCTTTTGTGGTACAAGGAGAAAAGAGTTGATTTCCAAAGGGGTTACTGCTGATTTTCTAGAGAATGCCCATGCAAGTGTTACAAATATATGACGTGATGCTACACAGCCAACAGTGGATTTTGGAATAGCTTTGATCCTTTTTCTCTATCTCTGGGACTGCAGAGTAGGGTTTGCTAGACGATAGCACTCCTGTACTTTGAAATAGCCTGAATTTCTGAAATAGTTCAGAATGTATTTTCTTCCCAGCATGGATCAGAAGAGAGCTGCCTGTAACTCAGTGGTTAGCACACTCGGGAGCGTTTGGAGAGATCTGTGTTCCAGTCCCTATTCTGAATCATGTCCCTGTGTGGCTGGCTACTGTGAAATCTTTTTCTCTCTTCCTTTAGGTTCACAAGAAAAGAATGTATCGTTTGGGGAAAAAACACTTCATTGAACCTGATGTTTCCCTGTTAAAGGTGGGGCTTTTTAAGCACTTGCCATTTTTTCATAGAAGAAATTCCAGCCCATTCTAGCTAAAACAAATTTAAGGCTGTGCAAGTTGTTTTCATAGAACCGGATTATTTGCTCTGTCCCTTGAAACCCTGTCTCCTCAATTCATGTGAATATATACAGAAAGGCAGCCACATTCTGAAGCAAAATCCTGTAATAAAGGCATGTGTGGGAGGAGGCGGATCATTTTCACTGATCTTTTTGTCTCTTTTTATTTTGTTGTCACCCTCTCTTCTGCTATAGCAATGGTGCTGAGTGTTGATGCCATAGCATGTTGAAGAGATGTTCTGGACATTAACTTTCGTTCAATCCGTCTTAATTTCCTGTAGAAAATGGTTTGTTACCGGTGAATACTTTTGTAACCTACTCCCAAAGTTACATTTTATCTATATATCTTACCTATAAGTGGCATATTTGTTGTAATATTTTCATTCATGTGCAGCCAGCTCTCATCTTCTGTTTTCAGATGCCTCTCATTAATATTTCAGGTGCAAAAGGTCCCTTCGGATTGGAATACGTCACACTTTGCTGAGGAAATGCAGTGTCGCATCTTTCATGAAAGTCTATCAGCCATTCTTTCCTGGGATAGTCCGCCCAGTCAGAAGCGGTGGACCCTGCTGTTTTAATCTATCATTTCTTTTGTTTCCTTATTAAACAGCCTGTCTTTACCTAATAAATTGCAACATATCTACATTTCCATCATGGATAACGTCCCTGATGTGGTCTATGTCACTGAAACCTGGCAAAGTGAAATATTGCCCTCCCCCCAGTTTTGACTCTATCATCAGGTTTACATTATATCAGGTCATCCAGGAGCTACCGCAGTAATCCTTCATTCTTATTCTAGCTGTCCACTAGTGGCTTCTTATGTTTCATCAAATGAAACATTGAAATAACAAGGTGTGCGTATTTATAGCCTCATTGTTGATTAAGTATAGTAGCTAGTTTGTGAAGTAGCTGTTGGGAAATAGGATCTTAAATCAGAGCTCATTTCCCCCCTTCAGCTAGGATGACAAAGGAAATGAGATATTCCTGGAAGTGTTGTCCACAACTGGATATAATAAGGACCAGAAGGTACAGCTATTTGACTGTATTAATTAGCTTTTTTTCAGAGCTACACGTCTGTCAACTGGTAACTGCAGCAGCTTCTCAACTTCATTACTTTAAGAAGGTATCTTTAAATAACATATTTCTTTTTTTTGTCGGTTTCATTTTTGTACCGACCCTTCACATGGAATGATAGGTAGCAAAATGACTTCTTATTGATCTATGAAATTGTAATTTAACACCTCCCCAAAACAAAAAAGTAAGAAAAATCAACAGAAAAGCCCTCAGAGCCTTTGCTATCAGTAAAGACAGAGTGCACTGTAAAAGGAAATTTTACAAGGTAGCAGTCATCAGACCGGACAAGACATCTGTCTCCTTCATTTGGAGGTATATCTATGCTGTTCATGAACTGTCCTTCGGCCTCGTTTTCTCAGTTCTTTAGCCAAAAGTCCAGCTAAGATCAATGGATGCTGCAGATGCTAAAATGCCTTTGCAAATCCTTTGATCGGGCTGTCAGCTTATAGCTACAGAACAGCGTCGACGTTCCGCAAGACCCAGAGCCAGTGCTGATACTGTGCTCCTTCTGATATTAGGGTGTGTTGTAACTAACTCTACGGAGGATTACCTAGTTGCTGCCTCCCAGTGTGGGGATTTGGGGTGAAACGCCCAGCATATTCCCTTCTCTCTGGGAAGCGGATGCAACAATGGCCCCAGGATGCTCCTCAGGGGGTTTCCTGGACCATCTCTCCACCCCTGCTCAAGAAGAAAGTGCTCAGTTCCATCTGTTTTGTATTGCTTGCTGACATTAATATTACATCTCCTGCCTCTCTAATGAAAACTCAGGTTTCCAGAAGCTGTTCTTTTTTTGTCTGAAGGCTATTTGAACCTTGCTGAGAAAAGTGCCTGACCATGGAAGGCCATTTCCCAACAGGGGCTGCAACAGTGATCATTCTGCAGTCTCATTTCAGGCCTCGGTAGAGCATTAGTTGTCCTTGTTTATTCTTTTTCCAGTTAGCATTTTCTGTCACTGCTTTATGTTATCATGATGCTTGTGGTGAATGCGGGCCTGAGGCAGGAGTGGGTGGCTTTTCATTTTTCACCTCTGAAGGAATGCTCAGCATTGCTGGTGCGTGATTATACAGCCCTCTCCAAGGGTATCTCTTGGTTTAGGTCTTACTCACTTCAGATGACGGTTTTCTCTCTGTATGTCTCCCCAAGAGATTTTGAGGGAAGGCATCTGATGTGGCTTTACCTCTTTGTGTTTTCTTTCTGTTTGTGATGAGAAATAAGAAATGATCACCTCATTATAAGAAAACAGGAGGTCCTGATTTAATCTATTTGGCACATATTGTTCATTTAATTATTGCATGATAGCTGTGTGACAGGAGTAATATGGCCGCTCATTACCGCGTCAGGCTCCCTTTTTTATGGTCTCTCAGAAATAGATCACCAGCCCCTTCTCCAGCCCTCCTTTCTACTAGCAGGTTCAAAACCTGCCCTGCCCCAAAATGCGTAGCACAGCCAGTCCACAGCAGATCTAAGAGCGCTTCCTTCAGTTCCCAGAGCTCTAGTAATAAACAGGCAGCCTCTTGATTTAGTTCTCAAGTTTTGAAACATTTTGTTTACTCTCCAGGAAACTTTATTTAATACTCTCATTAAATAAAAACTAAACCTGAGGGGTGCTTGAACCACTTTTTGAGAGTGTTCTTTTGAGTATCAGTTACCTTGGCCTGCCTAACATTTCACTGCAATTGAAACATTTCTATTCTCTTACTGCTCTAGCAACTTGGATTTATGTTTGTTTTTAACATAGAGGATGTGACACCTCCTGGCATGGCATGAATAGTTTTCAAGGCTAGGCTTCTCTGTTGTTGGGCTTTCTTTTTCTGATCAACAAATACTATTTGCTTCAGGTTGGATCTCATCAACCTGAAGATCCAGAAGGCTGGGATGAAGTGAGCATTCCTGAGAACTGATTAAGTATTGTAACAAACGCAAATGAATTTCTGTTATAAAACATTGCTTAAATTACTGTAAATCCTCATTTGATTAACTGCTGTTCTACAGGTACGTACTTTTCTGTAAGTGAACCCGAATATATTAGAATTTTCACCTTCTGAAATCGGTTGCTTGTAGGTGATACCTGGTTTGTGATGGAAGTAAAATTAGACCATTATCCCCAGTAATGAATAGGAGACACTGGGGAAAGTGTCACCATGATTGTTCCCATGTTCTGTCAGGTTGTGTAAATATTTCATATGAAAAGAGTTGCCTAGAAGGTTGTAGGAGAAAAATCCTATGAATCGTAAGCTCGTAAGGATATGGAATGAGAAGAACAAAAGATGAGTGCAATCTGAAGGGGCAAAAGAAGGTGAGAGGTTTACGTAAGCACTACAAGTTGAACTATAAGTAAATGCAAAAGGACTAAAGTGAATGCTCACATCAGCTCAAAGTGACAAAATATGAACTGAGGCTGAAAATGAGGCAATATTCAACGTGTTTTGGGGCCACATATTTATTGATGGACTGAGCACATGGTCTTTTCTTACAATTATGACCTGAAAGATGGTGTTTCTTGTCCCCTCTTCCCAAATAGTAATGTGCTGATACTGAGCTCCTTGTAGGACAGATTTTTCAATGTGTTACCTCTCAGTAATAACAATTACTCTCCCTCTTTGTTTTCAGTATATACTCTTAGACTGAGTCATGTCAAAGTATGTGGGCTTTGACTTCTCTTACCTTCAGTAGAATAGTCTTGTTCAACCAAGATCAGACAAATACTGTTTAAGGAAGAGCAGAGGAAACACAGAGGAGAAAGAAGAAACACCTCTGTGTTAACAGGATATTTTAAATGGGATCTGGGGAAGCTGCTGACATAGGAATGCGGGTTGTGGTCTCAGTACAGAGGACAAAATGACTGTGTAGTAGTGAGGTTTCTAATGTTTGTTGTTTCACTTGAATCAGTCATAAGCTGATTCACTGCGTCTAGGGCAAAAGCAGAAATAGTGAAGTAAAGGTCTATCAACAGCCTGAAATACCACACTCAGTTGAGAAAAATGTATCTGGTTTTGGAACGACTCCTCTAATTGTCTTTTGGCTAATCGTGGAAAAAAAATCTTTCCCTTTTCCTTCATTTTTAAAAGAATAAATATATATAGACTTTCTATTAAAATTCATTAACTGTGGTATTGCTTTTCCTTTTATCTTCTCAGCCAGGTTAATAAGATTCTGTGCATATTGCAGAACAGTAACACTCTTGTCTGGTCAAAACCACATCTTACATCTTCTGGGAGGAAGTAATCCTTACGATTTACGTGCTGGTTGCACTGTTCTGTCATTGGGAGTTTGCTGGTGTGCTGAAGAATCAAGGTTCCTAGCTGATTGTTTAGAAGTAATTAATACTTCCAGAATTATTTGTCATGCATACACTAGTGTAAGAATACTAATATACTGTAACTGCAACGCTCCCAATTCAGATTCAGTGGTAAAACTATACTGTAAGGTAGTATAAAATATCTTTCTCTCAAAAAAAGAAATAATTTATGTTGGTAAAAGAGTTGCTATATGTAACCATATCCCAGCATCCTGGTTTCGGCAGGGATAGAGTTAATTTCCTTCCTAGTAGCTGGTACAGTGCTGTGCTTTGGATTTAGGATGAGAACAATGTTGATAACACACCGATGTTTTAGTTGTTGCTAAGCAGTGCTTACACTAGTCAAGGACTTTCCAGCTTCCTGTGCTCTACCGACTGAGAAGGCTGGAGGGGCACAAGAAGCTGGGAGGGGGCACAGCCAGGACAGCTGACCCAAACTGGCCAAAGAAACATTCCATACCATGTGACGTCATGCTCAGTACATAAACTGGGGGGAAGCTGGCCGGAGGGGCCGCTGCTCGGGGACCAGCTGGGCATCAGTCGGCACGCGGTGAGCAATTGCACTGTGCATCACTTGCTTTGTATATTATTATTATTATTATTACATTATTATTGTTGTTATTATTATTTGATTTCAATTATTAAACTGTTTTTATCTCAACCCATGAGTTTTTCTCACTTCTACTCTTCCAATTCTCTCCCCCATCCCATCGGGGGGCAGAGGGGAGTGAGCGAGCGGCTGTGTGGTGCTCAGTTGCCGACTGACTGAGGTTAAACCACAACACCCAGGTACTTCTACTGCCAAAAGATTGGCTAGGTGTCACATCTTTTCTTTGGCTCACAAAGAAATGACAGTTGTAGATCATAGCAGACATAGTAGTCATTACAGTTCATTAAAAAAAATACCTAATAAAGAACTTTCTGGAGCTCAGCTCCTTCCCATTGAATCTGTCTGTCCAAATGTGGGATAGTGGCGCTTGCAAAGTCTTCTGCTCAAAGGGAGGCAGTAAAGAGGAGCCAAGAAGTGGTAAGAGCTTCCAAAAATAACTCCTGTTTCAGCTTGAAACTGTCATGCTAGGAGGATCTTTTAGGACCTTAGCAGCCATTAAGGCAGAAAATGCCAACTTGTAACTCCTTCCCGCAAGACTTGTGAAACAGTTTGATGGAGCTCATAAACATCTGCTGGACATGTGGACTGTAATGAACAGCTCCAACCATGGGCATTAAAAGTCATGTTTTCATGCATAATGGATGTTTGTCCTGCTGACCTTGTGTGGCCCGCTACAAGGAAAGAGGCTATGTCCAAGAGAATGACTGGTGCCCCTCTCCATATTTGCATGCACTGGTCCAGCTTAGAAGTGGTTGTAACTCAATTCATATAATGACTATGACTTGCTTCAGTGTGCCTATTTAGATAAACAAAACTTGAGCTACAAAATAGGAATTACTGCAGCTAAGGAGAAAAACATCTTATATGAAGGTTGGACATTGCTTAGATGTTGGGTCTGAAGAAATGACCTTGACTTGTGCTCCTAACACAGACTTTTTGGATCACCTTGGATAATGAAACTCTGTATGTCTTTACTCCCATCTGCTAATGGGAATAAACCTTACCTTATTCTCCTGCTGTCTTATCTATTCAGATCATAAGCTCTAGGAACAAGACTGTCACTTAAAATAATAAGTGTGTTCAGGACCCAGTTTGTAGGTGGATCCTTTAAGCCTTGGGGGCCACAGTCATGAGGGGATTTAAGTGCCTGTTGCCCACTGGTTTCAAAGGGAGGTATGTTTGTGGGTCTTTGTCCTAGATAATATAAATACACAGCAAGTATCAGAAAAGTATCTTGCAAGACTATTTAAAGGATTATGTTGGAAAAGAAAAAGAGATGGCAGAAAGAAAGACAGCAAAAAACCCTGAAAGAATAAAGAATTTAAAATAACAATATATAAGTTTTTAAGATTTATACATTAAAGATCAAAGAGGCCACGCAGTAACTTACAAAGTAGCTGATGCTTAAACTGCATTAAAGGTTAAGAAGCTAGTAGAATTGTTTCATTCATTTATTTGCTTCTTTATTTTGTGATGAAGAACACTAAGATACGTGTTATTCTAGGGTGAGAAGATGATCCAGACCATGGACTATAAGTCAAGCACTAGTATGAGGAGGCTTTCTGCTGCTGCTCTGCTAGTTTTGGGGTGAAACCTAAGCCCAGATCTTAATCATGTGCAGTGATTAAGATCTTGCTAACAAGTGGATTGATTATGCCAAAAATCTCAGGCTTCAAGTTTGAGCATGATACTGAAAAGGATGGTGCAGAAGATAATAGAGAACGTGGAATTTCTCTTTTAAACGTTTGCGTCATTGATGTGACTGAACCAGCAGCGGGTAAATGCACTCTGATAAAGCAAAATTCTTCATAGCCAGAAAGGATCGGACTGAACTTACTCTGTATACTATTCAGTGTTCTCTGGCATCACTATTGCTCTGAATGGGAAAGTAGAGGAGGGCAAACACAAGGGAAATACATTGCCAATTGCCAAACTACTGCTCTCCTGTCTCACTGAGCTGCGGAGGAGCGACTCAAATCTGTGACAGTACCTGTCTCTCATGCCTTGTTTCCGCTCTAGTCCGCACTTCCTTCTAGCTGAGTATCATGGAAAAGGAGGCAACAGGACAGAGCCTGAGTGCATGGCCCTCACCTCCCCCACTCCTATAGCCCTATGCACAGTTCAGACCTGCAGCTGAAACCCAGTTCATGTCCAGAAAGGAAGGAAGAGAGCTGTTCCACTCCCGTGGGTATAGATAGACCCCAATGAGTATAGACTCCAATGAGTATAGACTAACATGTGAGGCCTTTTGAATGTGAAGACAACCATGTTATTGCCTGTGGGTTTTGGTCCCTAGTGGTCTGCGGAGGACAGGGAGACTAGTGAAGTCAGCTGCTGCAGGACTTTGTGTGCGATACATTGACATAGAGTTTAAACCAGAAACCTTGGGAGAGATGTACAGTTATTTTGCTGTCAGCCAAGATTCTGCAAATTGATTTCTGGCCCTGTTTGTTTGATTCTCTCTAGCTGGATATTAGTTGTTTTTACTTACTGCCGCTGCCCTCACCTTTCAGTTAAAGAGTAGGAATTTAAAAAGATGTCCTGAGGATGAGAAGGCATAAATTTAACTTCAAACAGTCTCATGGGGAACTAGGAGTACAAATCTCATCGTCTTCCATGAGAATTTATATTTCTATTTGAAACCTAAAAGCCCCTTCTCCTCCCATCACTGCAAGGCTAGATCTGAATTTTTGTTTGAAGAAAACTGCCTTACCAGGTATTCAAAACCTGTGTAAAACCAGGCAAAGAAACAGCTCTTATGCTGTGGTAGTATTGGAAACAAAAGCAGTTCTCTCATTTCATTTAACACTGTGGATCAGCAAGGAGGGAATTAAAGGTATTCTGGTTGCTATTTGATTTTGTATCTCCCAAGACATTTAATTAAATTAATGTTTTATTAAATAATATTGAATTAAAAAAACCACGGGATTGTTTGGATTGTTCAACCATTCAGGTCTGGAAATCCTATTGAATCACCATTGAAGTCAAACTGAAGAAATGTTGTAGAAGCAGACCCTACACAGAAGGTATCAGGTAGCAAGGCAGTTCTCCATTTTCTCAGGTGACAAGTCAGCATTGAAAAATAACATTATGTTAAAAATACAAATAGTAAATTTGCCACCATAATCTCTTCAGTATCTACTTCCCTTTCCATGATTACAGGAGGTATCTGTTTAGGTCTCTTTCTGAACTATTGGGAAATTATCGCTGTACTGGTGTAGTTCAATGAAGCTGTGACTGAAGTGCATAGGGTCCCTTGCTTAATTACTTTCATACAACACAACATGGCTATAGACATCTGACACTGGTGAATAACATTAGCATAAGGGAATGATCTTTATTTCAAAATGTATAGTAGAAACTGTCACATTTGCAGATAAAGTGAACATTCCTATCTATGCAGGCAGAACTCCACATAAATATCACAGTTCCTCGGGAAACTGTCTTTTATTGATATATCCAAAAATAACCTCCCTAAACCTTTCAGTCAGAATGGTCTGATGTCAGATCTACAAAAGTTATGGTGCCTAAATTATAAGCTTGATTTACTTTTGGGATGTATGAATTCAAATGCGTTCTTTGCAAATCCTAGCAATTTTGGTGTAATCAGAAGAGATTACATGCAATTTCACTGTCACTGAAACTAACATCCACAAGCCTACGAAGCACAGGCAAGACAGAATTCTGTTCTGTAGGAACAATAGCCCACTGTCTGAAATAGATGTAAGATTTCTGTGATATATTGGGCTGTCCAGTGGTGCCTCAGGTAACATCAGTTTTGTGCGTGCAACCGAGGTTCAAAATCTTCCTCACTCCATTTCTTTCAATTTCTGATTTTCCTCCACTAACTAATCTCTTTCTGGTTATGCTTTCATCTTTGCTGGGAACCCAGTCAAGGAATCAGTTCAGATCCCACTCTTCTGTGACTTTCTATAATAGAATAGCTTCCATAGTGATGAAATACGATTAAATATTAAAAATATTTTATTTTAATGATGTGTTTTTATAAACTTGCTTTGCAGTTACTGCATTTTGCAGAAATTCCTAGTCTTTTTTCTGTCTCAGTGTAACAGGCTCCAAAGTGCCAAAGGTGGATGACAACAGACTTTTTACCCCAAAATATTTTTGTGACCTGGGAAATGCAGTTTTGGGTCTTCTGATTTGCTTTGGCATTCTGAATTATTTTCTTGCACACGAATCTTTGAAAGGTGGTTGTGTACTTCTTCATCTGTGTGTGTCTGTAATGGTTTGTGCAAAAATGGCTGAAAGTATTACAATGGCTACAAGTATTACAAGGGGATAGTGCTGGAGTTTTTTCCACCTGAGTAAAAGCACTTATTTGGTGAGACAAATGTAAGGATGGGAGGGTCTGGTTTTGGTGTGGTAATAGGACTGAAATGTCAGGACTGAATAACCACATACATTTGGCTTTCAGGGACACAGTCGGGACTTATAGCTCTGGAGAAACCTAACAGTTCCTGGCCAAGTATGGTACCTTGCATGTAGTCTGTTTCCTGGAAAAGTGGCTTTTGCCAAAAAGATTTTTAAAATATGGAGATCTGACCCGGATGAATTCCCTAAGTCTGTGGTATGACAGAAGGTAGGAAGGGATTTGGGGTCCTTCTTATTTGCAATATGATGATTACATCTTACAGATAAGGACCTAGGTTCTGGCTACTGTAAATCACCTTTTCTTGTGTGTTAATGACTTGCTCAGAATGATGGGGATGCATCCCAATGGAGAAATTATTGGAGGAGTCGTCTAGAGAGGGTGTTTGCAGAACAACAAAAGCTACACCACTGCTTGGGGTAGACTATTATTCCTAATAGCTGCAGAACAAAGAAAGGAACATCTTTGCTCTACAGCGTTCATAAATGCTTCCTTTGGAGCACTTGTGGTCAGCAGATTTGTTTGTTTACAAAGTCATATCATACTTGATGTTCTGTAAAAGATAAAATGCATAAAGCAGGTACAGTGCTTAAGTATTTGTTGCTTAGGTCTTGGTTCATCTGGTCAATGCTGTTGCCAAGAAGGGGAGGACATTGTGCTAACCAGCTGCAGCACAGGCTTAGGATGTTCTGAACATTAAGTCAAGAGTTCATAAAATGATTAAAGAAATCAGTGGTGGTGAGGCAGTGAGCACAGTATAATCATATCACATATTAAAAAAAAAAAAGATTTTTTTATCAGACTGGATAACACTGAGTACCAAGTTGGGAAGGTATTTCATAAAGTCATGTTAGACCTTCTGATGCTTCATCTCATCAATAATACTCATGGTGCAGAACTAAAAAGCAGCTGCTGCTTGATAATAAAGTGCAATTTTCTTTCCTCAGAGGTGTCCAGATGTAGGAATGGCTTATGCTGCTTGCTGTTACCTCGACCTGCATTAGCAGGGTAAGACGTACCTGTGGTGTGATAGGATGGAAGCTGGGATGTGGCAGCAAGAGGTGTTCTTTGGTTCCTCCACTCCGAGTGTGGTGGGTTATAATGCCTTGGCCAGCAGCCGGATGCCCACCCAGCCGCTCACTCACTCCCCCTGCTCAACAGGACAGGGGGAGAAAATCAGATGAAAAAACTCATGGTGGGACTTAAAGACAGGGAGACTGCTTGCCAGTTACCATCACGGCCAAACCAAACTTGACTTGAGGAAATGAGAAACAAATAAAAAGATTAAAACAACACCTGCCCCCTCCCCACCCTTTTCCAGGCTCAGTTTCACTCCTTTGTTCCTGACTCCTCTACCCACCTCCCCACCCCGAGTGGTGCAGGGGGCTGGGGAATGGGGGTTGCGGTCAGTCCATAACCTTGGTGTCTGCAGGGCTGTTTCTCTCACTGATTTTCCTCAGTCCTCACGCTGCTGTGTGGCGTTTTGCCCTTTCTTAAAGGGCACCCAGAGGTGCCACCATCTTGGTTGAGGGACTCAGCTGTGCCCTGCAGTGGGTCTGCTGGAGCCGGCTGGAACCGGCTGTGCCTGGCACGGGACAGCCCCAGCCTCTCCTCACAGAGGCCGCCCCTGCCAGCATCCAGTACCCTGAGATATATTAGATACATTAGTCTTTCCATAGGAGCGCTGGAGGAAGAGAATGGCCTATCTATTCCCAGCCTGTTCTGATCCAAAGGTTCAACAGCATTTTCATCTCCTGGATGTGCTACATGGCAATATACACGTGGCTGTGTTCCCACTGCCTTCGTTTTTGAAGAGAAAGCTTCAAAAGTATTTTTGACAATTTTAGCTGTCTCTTTTATGCAGTCTATTTTCTGAGACATTCCTTTATTTCCTTTAGGATTCAACCATAGTTGACATTTTTATGTAAATTAACCAAAAAGGAAATCCTTTTCTCTGTCAAAACATTCTTTTTAAAAGTTAAATGATACTTAAAGACTTCAGTTTTGAATACTCATTAAAGAAAACATTGCTACTACTTTTCCCATTTCATTGAGAGGTGACCCTAGTCAATCTGGCTTTTTTTTTTTTTTTTTTAAATTAGTTGCTTAAGCCCTGCCAGATAACTAATTAAGTTCCCAATTATTATGAATATTCTATCCTCAGATGGCTTCTTATATTAGTAAATAGTTCTTGCAAGGTCATTGGTTCCACCTGGCATATAAAAACTTTACCCTGTTTTTTGAAGTGATGACAGTAGGAAATGGAAGTATTACACTGTGTTCTTGCACTTAGATTAAAAAAAAATCCAGTTAAGTATCTTGAATAAAACCATAGTGGTCACACTACCCACGTGATCATCTGACCAATATGATCGTACTGGAGAATAATCCCACCGACTATTCACCTATGACAAATTTTACAGCTGGCCCAAAATCATGCCCAGAAAGGAAACTATATGTTTCCCTTCTTTAAGAATACAAACCTCAGAATACAGTAAAAACAAAGTGGAATTTTTCATATTGAAATTATAAAGCCAAAGTTTGCCACTGGTCTCGTAATGCGACCTTCTTATCCTATCGTATCCTGTTAAGATGGTGTACCTGCCTTTTTCCCAGAAAAAAACTCTTTTCTTTTGGCTAAGCCTGGAGTGCAAAGCACAGCAGCTGCCATCCAAAGATAGTAGAATTATGGGTGTGTGTTTTGCAAATGTGGAAAAAGAAGTTCGGCCAAAGATATTTCTTTCTATTACTTTAGAACTTGCTACTCTAGTAACGTGAAGAGCTTCCCAGTTTCTCTTCTATTTTTTTTTTTTCCTAAGGTATGTAAATACTGAACAAAACATAGAGGCTCTCTCCACACATCCAGCGTTCTCCTCATGTACATATCCTCTAATATAAACATCAGTTCCCTTTTTCATCTCATGGTAGGATATTAATATTAACACTTGCATTTTCACTTGCATTTGCAACGCCTTCATCTCAATGGTTCATCACATCTGCAGAGTAGCCTTTTTCATCCCACCAGTCTGAATGAAGCAACCTCTGCTCCAGAAAAGTAATTTTTTTCTGTTTCTACAAGTGTATTCGCTTTTTGCTTTTATATATGATGCGATTTGAGACCAAAAGAGAATATATGAGGAACATAGGGCTAGAAACGAATCATTAAAGCATTTGAGCAAATATGGAAAACATAGCTCAGGGGTACCTCTTTTGAACTATCATCATGCTTTTTAACAGGGGGGATTTGAGAGATACTAAAAGCTGGTTTAGGAAAGATACTGCAAAGACAGCTTTCCAAATTCTTTTTATGCAATTGTGACAAATGATAAGCTTTTTGCTGTAATGCAACATGGAAATTTGCAACTGTATCAACATTGTATCTAGAAAAAATTACATACCCCTTCATCCATACGTGTCCACTAACAGTTCCTCAGATCGGTTGATATTTAGAGTTTTAAGTGAGGTCTGAATTTTAGAAGAAGATGTGACTCAAACATATAGGTTATGTATGAACTAGAATCCTCAAATTGTTGTTTGTCAAATGTGTACATTTAAAATAAAAGTCAGGGGCCAAAATTTTCCAGCTTGGCTACCTAACAACATGCCTTGCTTTTCAAAACTGTCTAGTTTCAGCCCAGCTTCCTATGGTTTCCCCTGAGACTGAAGCACTGGGATTTCTCTTCACTGTTGGCTTTCCATCATAGTGTTTTTCAAATTGAATACGTTGTTTGTGAAGTGGGAGCAAGAGAGGACTGGTAAATCCACAGGTGGCTTTGCCTCCTAAGTGTAGAAACTGAACTTCATTGAGAGCTGGATGCCTCTGTGGCATTGAAAGGGAGAACTGAGCCCCATCAGGGATACCGTTGTGCCAGGAGGGCTAGAGAGTGCCCCCTCTTTGGGCAGCACTAATGTGGGAGAGGATGAGAAGGATCTGTGTGAGCACTGTGGCTCAGATAACCTCCTTCTCCCTATCTGGGATGTGAAGACTCCTTCCATTCTGTAGAACACCAGCTTTCCCCATACCAGATATTTATTTACAGTAAAGCAAATCCTACTGCCTCTGGGCTCTGTACAAGACTCTATCAGGAGACAAACGTCACTCCAGACTTCCCCAGTAATTGAGAGCGAGTGAGTCTTGTCTATGGCTTGACTAGTATTTTGAGATGCTTAATGACCAAGAAGAGAGCTTGTGAAGATGGATCCCAAGCTAGGAGTACATTTTTTTAGCTGAGTACAGTCTGTGGGATGAAGTCAAGCCTCTGTATGAAAACTGATGATTTTTGCCCAAAGCGAGAAACCTAGGCAGAACACATCTGAGCAATGACGAGAGCTGTGACTGATAATGTTGCTCAGCACCTTATAGCTCTTCTGTACAACAGGCTACATGTTGCATGTGTTGTTTCTTCTCCTATGAATTATGCAGTTACATGCATATTGAAGCTCTTCTTGTTTCTTCTTCTGTAATTCAGACTTCTTCTTTTTCCAGTCAGGAGTCCAAGTCTCCTTTGAGTCTGAATAACTTGTTTAAATGGAAAAAAGTCTCTATTTGTTTTAAATGTGAGCATGCTTTTGATTGTTCCCTGGTAAAATACTGTGGTTAAAAAAACCCCAAACCAACAACAGAGACACAAACAGCAAAGCATCTACATTATCGTTTTCTTTGCAAAGCCTAAACAGCCCCTGGCTGGAAGGTGGACTTTAGGGTCCTGGTTTATAAATTGCTATGGCTAAGACAATACTACTTCATTTTCGGCTATTACATAGCCGAGACAAATCAGATAATGCAGCTAAAATCTCCTTTCTTCAGCTTAAAGTGAGTGAAAAGCAGAGATAAATTTGAATCCCAAAATCATTCTTAGTGGCAATACAAACTAGACAGGAACCTCCTACTAAGATGAATATAATTGCATCTTGATTTCAAAGGCTCCTAAACTTGTAATTCCTAGAAAAATGAAACGACAGGTTTCACTTAAAGCTATTTTTAGTGTCTACAGGTATATTTTGGTGATGGTAGCAACTGTTGATACGTCAAAGGTAATTTTTGATGGTGAGATATTGAAGGAAAGCACCAAATTGTATATATTATCACATTTGATGACGAGCAGCTGTAAGCACAAACTAACATAAATTAAATGTGTATCACATTTTTCTGCACCCTGGGGAAGTGCAGAACAGAGTCATGCAGTGATTACACTTCCACCAGCATGCCATTAACAACTCCAGATGGCAGCACTTTAACTGCAAACATTTCCAGGTGTAATGAGAAGGCTAAAAATAACTAAACAGCAAGGCATGACCTAGTGACAGTCTAATTTGCAAAAGCAAAGACGAGACAACAGGACTGTTTAGCTGAAGGCATGTGAGAGAAATGGCTTGAGCCATGAACAAATTAATGTAAAATAATCTTTTCTTAAGGAACGACATATGCACAATCTGTCTTTCTACGTAATCCATAATGAAGATGTAAAGTGTATGTTCATTCATGTGCTAGCTTGTATGTATAACCTGGTAGGAAAACACTAAGTTCCTCTCAAAAAAGATGAACCTTCTTCATTTAAGACTTACTGTCAACCTGATAGGAAAGCAAAGGAATTTGTGTGTGCCTTTCAGCAGACTTGTTCTTTGGTTGGTTGGTTGGTTAGTTTATTTGTTTTAAGGCAAGATACTGGAATTTCAATATATGTATTAAGAAGCAAGGATATTTTCCTTTTTTGCTTATCGCCCACAAAGTGCCTTGAGACTTGTTGAATAATTGTCATCCATTTAAGACTGAATTTTATAGGATAATTTTATTTACTCTATCACTTAGGTGCTAACAATCCTTGTATCTATAGGCAAGAAGTGGATGGACTGCTATCGGTCTTAAATAAAAGTAGTGGTTTCTATCATATACATTTTGCATCATGTTCAGAAAAGTTACCAAGCCTAGAACAGAGGTGAGGGTGCAGGGTGCTACCAGTGCAGAAGTGAATGACAGATGTAAAGCTCTTTCAGTGAAAAACTGTTATCATGTATGTAAAGTTCAGGTAGATCAATCAGAAGTAACTGCTTCCCAGTTGTCTTTCACCAGGGGATGTGGCTGTATGGTGAAGAACTCCTTCTGAGAAAGAAGTAGCATCTTGAAAACAATCCTATTTTCTCTAATAGTCTGTAAGTTTCCAAGCTATTTTAGCACTAACATAAACCCCTACAGACTTAGGTGGACTGATTTCTTTTTACTGCAGCTGATAAAACTTGGGTGTCTTTAAATTGTCAGTGGTGACTTTATTAGTGTATTTCAGTTCAGAACTGTTCACTGTCTACAAGGATCATACTTGCATATCCTAATGGAAACAGTCTTGAATGTCTCTGGGAACAAACACGGAGAAAAGTTATCATTATTGAAGGAACACTGAGGGTGGTTCAGACGAGTTTTCACAGCCTGAAACTACAGCCAGCTCCTGAACTGCGTGTTGTAAATTGCCCCCGGTATGCTGTAGCTTGTGCTGCAGTCCCATCTCCTGTGAATTTTGCCTTCATCATTTTGCTTACACTGCTTCCTGCTGTTGCTGTCATCCCTTCCTCTAGCACGTGTCCCAGAAGGAGGATCTCCTTTCTCTCTCTCAAAGTCATCATTTCCCTCCCCAAGCTGAAGGGATAGGTTCCTGCTGTGCCCTGCCCACGCCTTTTGTGACCCCCCCAAACTAGATGATAGCAAGGACAGCATGCTTGTGATAAAATTACCAGTATGTCTCATGGTCAGCATCCCTGTGCTGGTTGAGAGAAGGTTGTCTATCAATAACCTGAGGTGTTTTGAGACAATGGGGAACAGTCATTGTAAAACATTCAAAAGATGAACTTAGCAGTTCCTCTTCCTTGTGCATCTCTAGATTGCAGCTTTCAACATAAGCAGGCAGAAGAGATATCATTCATGATACTATGGTTCCAAAAATAAAAAAAGGCTCATTAAAAATATGATTTTCTGTCCTGAACACTGGCATGGTAGAAAAGTGACTGCTTCTGATAAAGTGCTGCTGATAAAAGCATCTTAGACAAAAAATCCAGTCTTGCAAGGCCTGTACATCCCCTGCCTGGGGCACGAGGGTGTCATGAACTCTCATTCATTTCTGTGTGAGCTAAGAAATCGGGAAAACCTTGCTAAATTAAGCAAGTTTCAGGCTTATGAGGCTTATAGTTCAGACTCAAGAGATAAATCAGGCAAACACCAACACTTTGGCTGCTTATCCAAATTAACCCTCATACCTTCTGAAATTTGTTCATGGCTCATTTTCCCAACGCAGGAAGAGAAGTTAATGAGACACTTGCTTCTATTAAATCTCACTTCAAGTTTGACATATGTGGATAGCTAATATAATTTTAAAGATGCAATAGTTCAAGCACACTGTTGTGATAGGCAAATATTTATACATAATCATATCATTATATTAACGAGTTTATTATTCAAATATGTTCTGCCTTTTGGGATGTAATAATTTTTTAAATATCCAAAAGCAAAATAAAAAATGATGACTTTTAAAGGTTCTTTCTGTGAATGAATGTTCCAGCACCAGAAAAATTTGTTGTTTGGGATTTATTTTTCATAAATAAATAAATAAAACTTGTGTCTTTACTGGATATTGAGTATCTTCATCTCTCCAGAGCCATTTCTATTTGGAGTTCCAGCCATGCCTGCCTTCCCTTTCACAGCCACAAGCCTAAATATAGGAAGATGTTTATCATTTTCCATTTAGAAATTAGTATTCCAGTCCCTTTGCAGTGCATATAAAATGCTCGTTATGCTGGAGTTTCACTGAAGTAGAAATGATTGTACCAAGGGAAAAATTTCTCTCGATCAGGTTTGAAGTGCATGCCTCAGGGATGGGGGCATCATCTTCCTTTCTGGCACACGGTCACTCTTCTTATATCAACACCAATTACAAGGTAAGGTTCAAAGCTTGCCTGTGAGTGTGTTCATATTCAAGCCTGCTGAGAACAACCTGTCCCTTCCTCTCAGCAGACTCTCTTCTCACACTAGAACTCCCTTTCTTTTTCATATCTATGTAAAATATACAGAAACTATAACTTTTGGCCAAGGACTTTGAAAAGACACAAGTTCTGATTAGTTTTGAATATCCTTTTCAGGTATTCCTCTGAAAATAACCTTCTGTGTCTTTTCGATTCGGCTGTAGACTCTGGAGTTTGTGCACCGCCATGCAAAATTTTGGAGAATTGCGTAAGAATCAGGGGAAAAGCTCTTACATGCGATAACCTATCTCTCTCTAGGAAAAGTGGGAGCGGATTAAAAATTTGCTCTGAGTATCTAAGTGAGAACTAACATTGCTGGAACTATCTTAACCTCTAATCTCCTGTCCTTTCTGATAAAAGTGTTTAGGAGGATGCCTGCATTTAAGGCCTCTTTGGTTCAGGTGATTTTAATTTACAAATGATAATGTGCAGCAGGTTACACTGAAGAGAAATAAGGCAGATGATTGTCAACACAGGCTTGTGTTTTCTGGCTGTACGATGGTAATCTTCTGTTTCTGCAGGAAACAAAATAAGTTTGTCTCTCTTGCAGCACAAGCAGTCTCAATCAGCAGATTTGTTTCTTGATGCCCTCCGTTAATCTCAGTTGCTTTGCTGTGCTGCTTCGCCTTGAGTTAATCCTGTTAGGAAATTTCTGGTAACCTTCTGGGATAAAGGCAATCCCACATTAATTAACAGCTGCCTAATTTTGTGCAGGTAGTTGCACATTGCTGTGAAACTGTGTCTGGGAACCTTCCTGGGAACCTCAGAAGGAGAGAGGTCTGTGGAAGAGTATCATGGTGCACTGCTATGTTGTAGTTCGGCAAAAGTATATAAAAAGTTGGGTACTTATCTGTGGAAAACTTTTTTTGTTTTTGCAAAATTCACCCAGATCTTTAGCAATCAGAAAAGGTTCTTAAAATAGCCACTTGCTTTGTTTCTAATTCGGTGGCTTTAATATCAAATAAGTGTAACAAACCAAACCAAACTGAAAAAGTATGGTCCTCCTCCACTTCTGATTTCTGTACTGGTATTGATCTACATTATTCTACAGCTCTACCGTTTGGCAGAATCACAAGGTGACACACCTATCTGACAAAATGTGCCCACAGCTTTACAGTTTCATTTATTTTAGGAAAAAAGCCCCAACTCTGAATGCTCTGAAATTCTATCAGGCTTAAAAGGAAAACATGTTACTTACTAGAAGGTTGAGAGGGAGAATTAATTGAATGGAGTTCATCTGGTTTCAAAAGTTGGCTAGACTTCTTGAACTTTTAACACCAGAATAAAAATTTCACTGAGGAATGGGAGAATAGCTTCCCCCCTTGAGCTGCATGTCAGCTATCTTACTGCACATGAGGAGACACTGCTTCCCTTGCTTGACACCATTACTGTATTAGATTTCATGCTTATGAACATGATTTCAAAGGATGTGAGGACAGAGGATATGTTCAAGACGTGGTAGGAGTCTTACTGAAAAATGAATGCCAAATCAGCATTAAAGTTCCATAAGACATCAGTGTTTCTTTGATTTTCCTATCTATTTTCTTCTTACTCTTTCTATGAAAGTCCAAACTCAGTAGTTTCTTCATAATCTACCCGGTTGGATAATTTTCTGTGTTGTGATAGAGCCAACCTGCTCCACATTTGGACTTCTTAATAATGGACCACAAACTACGAACTAGTTATTATATTCAAGCTGCATACATTGTGAACATTACATATTACTTGAGATTTCAATATCATATATTCAAATGATTCAAATACTACATAAGAACAAATTGAGGAAAATATATTAGTAAATATAGACACTACAAACAGTACAAAGGTACAAATTCAATACAATAAAAAGCAAAACTGTTCATTGAAAACACATTTTAACCATAACATAATATACTGCAAGACATGATTTCTCTGAGAAAAGCTGCAGTTGTCCTCTATTTAGGATAAAAATAGCATTTTTTTAATGTCTATGAAATATTTGACATGCAGTTTTTTTCTAATGCTCTTCATTGCATGAATTTATGACAGCTTTTTGGTTTAATTTTTCTCCCTACCACAGTGAGTATATAAATGTACCAGTGAATGTATTAATTCACAACATTAAAATACTTTAAAATTCTTTAAAAATACTCTTCCAGCTCTATTTTTGATGCTTTTTTTCCTTACCTGCTAAGATGCAGAATGATTTATTCGATTATCTAGTTCCACTTGGCATAGCAAATCATTTTCATTTCTCATTATGGTAAGGCAGTTTAAGAATTCTCATTTTACTCTGCCTCTTACTTCACTATTAATTCATTTTACATGGGGCATGGGAAGGTAATGGAAGGGTAATACCAGATTGGAATTCAGACAAAAGCGATTGCTAAGTTTACACTGCCACTGAACAACAAGTAATCTCAACAGGTTTCACATATATAAGTAAAAAAAAGATAAAAATAAATGCAGAATATGGATTTTTACTTTTTTCATATACAGAGTAAAATAGAGCCATTTCTCTGAAAAAGGGAATTTTCACAGTTTCAGTAAAATGCCGCCTTCTTATAAGCAAGAATAGTACTGTTTTGTCTTTGTACTGTACAACAAAATCCTACAGAGTAAAAACTTTCAGAGGTTTAGAAGCACTCCAATGCTTGGAGTTCAAACTAAGAGAGAGTTTTTACAAACTGCTGATGAAGAAAAGAGTAATATTACCATACTGCAGGAAGCATTTAGGTTAGCAGAATGCAATTGCTTAGCATGGGTTTTCAGAAGATATTTTCACTGTTTAAATCTCCCTTTATTCTCCAGGTGAAAACTAAATGACTAGAAATTGTTTCTATCTTGGAGAGCATTTTCTCTGCAAAATTAATTTGCGTGACCAATGTTGAGTTGGCCTTATTTGGGGAGAATAGCACCTTGCAAATTACTACCGTGGGTATAAATAATCCTTAGACTTTAGTCCATCCCCTAGCCAAGTGCACTCAATTTAGTGCAGTGTAATATCACATTTGAGATAGGAGGATTTGGGTCAGAACTGATTAAGGACAGGAGGAGGAGGGTGTCAGGAAATTTTCTCTTTGGTCTACTACTGTAATGTTGTTGGGTTTTTTCCTGTGAAAAAAAAATAGACACTGCTAATGGATTACCTTTAGGGGTGCATCTCCATTAGCATTTTTATTTGGATCAAGAGTGACCTTTAGAAGCACGTCCCCACTTACTGCTCACCGATTCATATTACTGCACTATGTTACAGTACACAGAATGGGTTCCCTTCAGATAAAACTCACTAAAAGGTGGGCTCCAGGAGCACACTTAATGCGTGTCAGCCACAAATGAGCATTCAGTCCCTGGTACCAGCCTATAGTTAGTTTGAAATAAAATCTCCAAATACATATAGCCTAGGCATCAGGTCCTCAGCAACATCTGTTTCTCTCTGTAGATCTACTGCTGTTGCATCGCGCTACTTAGTAAGGTGGATATTTTAATAATCTGTAGGAGAACTTAAGTCTGCAGCAATTCCAACACCTTCATACTTTACCAGGAAACAGAGTTAAAAAGTAAACTTTGCAGTCCTGAAGAGACCAAGCCAAGCACTGAATCTGTGCCAGGCAGCACCTACTACCTACAGGGACCCATCATTGGAAATATTCAAAGTCAGGTTGGACAGGGCTTTGAGCAACCTGATCTAGTGCAAGATGTGGTGGCTGGAAAGCTGCCTGTTGGAAAAGGACCTGGGGGTGTTGGTTGACAGCTGGCTGAACATGAGCCGGCAGTGTGCCCAGGCGGCCAAGAAGGCCAATGGCATCCTGGCCTGTATCAGAAATAGCGTGGCCAGCAGGAGTAGAGAAGTGATCGTGCCCCTGTACTTGGCACTGGTAAGGCCGCACCTCGAATACTGTGTTCAGGTTTGGGCCCCTCACTATAAGAAGGACGTTGAGGTGTTAGAGCGTGTCCAGAGAAGGGCAACGAGGCTGGTGAGGGGTCTGGAGAACAAGTCTTATGAGGAGTGGCTGAGGGAGCTGGGGTTGTTTAGCCTGGAGAAAAGGAGGCTGAAGGGAGACCTCATCGCTCTCTACAACTACCTGAAAGGAGGTGGTAGCGAGGTGGGTGTTGGTCTCTTCTCCCAAGTAACT
>NW_008824468.1:1104095-1105066 GCF_000699105.1 Pygoscelis adeliae
AACATGCTGCCCAGGGAAGTGGTTGAGTCACCATCCCTGGAAGTATTTAAAAGTACTTGAAAGTATTTAAAAGTATTTAAAAGTATTTAAAAGACGTGTAGATGCGGCACTTAGGGACATGGTTTAGTGGGCATGGTGGTGTTGGGTTGACGGTTGGACTCGATGACCTTAGAGATCTTTTCCAACCTTAATGATTCTACGATTCTATGATTCTATGTCTCTGCCCGTGGCAGGGAGGTTGGACTAGATGGTCTTCAAAGGTCCCTTCCAACCCAAACCATTCTGTGATTCTCTGATTCTATGATCTTGGTTGTGGAGCAAAGAGGGAAAGCCCTGGCAAGCTGGGCTTTGCTGCCGTGCTGTCAGGGAAGGGTTATTCCTGGAGGTCTTAGGAGTGCTGCTCTTAGGAAGATCTCCTCTGCCTTCCCACCCACCCCTCCCCAGCAATAGCTGCTTTCCTACGCGTATCTTCCTTAGACTCAACAGCCAGCCTACAAGGCCATGTGTTTTGCTGGCTGTAGCAATCTGCTGCCTCAGATACATTAGACACTAGAAACTGTTTTCATGCCTGGAGCTGGCCCTGTCATCAGCTCAGTAGTTAGAAAGGAAGTCTGTGCAAAAGAGAAAACATTAAATCAGCCTTACTCAGTACCAGCACTTTTCAAAACAGCCCAAATGTTCACCAACAAATCTTATTTTGGAGATACTGCTTCACCTTCACGTCAATTAGCATCAAAGTAGCAAATGCTCAACTGTGGAGATTATGCTTTACTATCTAATCCTTGGCCTAAAGCTACAAAAATAATATCCCATGCTGTCAGGGCCCTGAGGGCACCACCAGGCTTGCCCGTCCCTCCCCAGCCCCCTTGGGGCTCCCCCCCCCGCCCATGGCCCAGGACCGCACGTCAGCCCCCTGGGGCCATTAGCCCCTGCCCCAGCATTGCTGCAGCAGAGCTGGGCTTCAGCTCCCC
>NW_008824468.1:1105118-1106786 GCF_000699105.1 Pygoscelis adeliae
CCCACCTGCGGGTCCACACCCCAGCCCAGCCTCAGCCCACTCCTGTCCCCGTCCCCAGAGAGGTGCCCGATGCCCGGGGCTGGGGCTGCCCCTGTGACCCCCAGCTGCCCTGCTCCTGGCTGGGACGGGCTCTGGCTGCCAGGCCCTGCCCTGCTGCCCCCAACATGGGGAGCCCCTGATGGTCCTGGCCTACTGGGAGCCCCTGGTGCCCTGACATATGCAATTGACAGAGCTCTCCCACGAGTAAATATTGAGATACCATGAGGTTACAAAGGTAAATGCCTTCAGCCTACTTGTGTTAGAGGGAAGGAAGTTAAATTCTTCAAGTGGGATGAACTTGGTTGGCCAAAGACTTGCCTAGAAAACCAAAACAACTAAACAAAAAAGGCGAAGCCTCACTCCCCACCACCAAAAGATCATCCTCCAATATTTGGCAAGCTTTGGGGAGAGGTGTTGAGGGGTGTCTCCATACAAGGCGAAGACTGTGCAGCTTTCCTGGCTGATGCATGCTCAGAAAACTTGTGGTGCTTCTGACCTGCCAGGCTCCCGCTGATGGGCCTGGATGGTGCCCATGCCATCTTGTCTTGAAAGTGTTGGGAGTCATTTTCCAGCGCAAATGCAAGCAATATAGAAACTAAGGCTAGTGCTTTCCCTCCATACGTCCAGTGGTTGCTCTTTCACTCCCTACCTATTCAGTTCCACTGGGTTTTGGTTTCAGCCTGATGTTTCCCCCTTTAAACTGCTGCGTTTTCCAAGGATCTCAATATCAGTTTATCATTATTTTGCCTGAACAAATCCAACCGAGAGCCACCACCCATCAGGACATCTCCAAGGCAGGACATCTCTCTTTGTAGGGTGGTCAGTAAAGACTCCAGGGATTTTGCTCTCTCTGTCAGGCTCTGCCTTGCATTTCTGGTGAACTGGCCATTGAGAAATGCCAAAACAAGGACTTGCCCTTCTTTGTGGGTTTTCTTAGCAGTCTGTGGCATGATATCTGCTAAGCACTGCATCTCCCTAGTGAGATGTTTCTAGGGATGTGTTGGGTTTTTCACAGTTTGTGTCTTCACAGTGTGATGGCACAACTGGACGGTGCTTAGAGGTAACCGGACTGGATTGAAATGGAGTCACTGAGCTATAAAAAGCAGTGCAATGACATTAGCAGATTAAATTAACCTGAGAGAGGCTCTGTGCTGATAATGCAATGCCAATTTCAGCTTCCAAGGTAGCCTAAACATAGCCACATGGCACTGCAGTGTGGCATGTACACTTGGTCATAGACGCTTCCAGCAGGAGTGGCCTTTGAACACGGGGACCCACAGCCCTGCAGGGAGGTAATCAATGGCAGTAGGTCTTCAAGGGTCTGCAGTACCTGCAGCATCAGATCCCTTGAAAGTGCATGAGGTTTCCCTGGTTAAGAAAATACTACAGTTGGCACCAGTATCAGCAGAAAGTGTATTTTCAACTTTTGTATTACTACGGTTGTATGATCCTCATGATCAGTAAGGTTTATGATGCAACTTACAGCTTCTCACAGTGTGACCTGAGGTAGTGAGGATGGGAAATGCATGTTTTCTAGGTGTCAGAGGAGAGGTGTTGACCAAGCTGTATGCTTGTCAAGAGGTAAATGCTATTTTACATCAGTGGGAAGACAGATAAACTCAAAAAGTT
>NW_008824468.1:1106890-1121980 GCF_000699105.1 Pygoscelis adeliae
TCTTAGTGGATGATACATTATGAAAAGGTATGCCAGCAACTGATGGCTTAAATAATTTGAGATGCTTGTAAAACTTACAGGAAATGCTTGCTTTGAAACTATAACTGGTCATATTTGCTGTTCAGAATAGTTTGTGTGATGAATTTTGACATTTTCTTCTAATACATTATCTCCAAATTACTGTTTTTTCATCATTCAAGCAGGACCATCTTCATGTCTGATGCAGAATTATTTTTATGATTATAAACAACAGATTTCTGATTTAATGTTCCTCTGGCTTTAGAAAGAGCTGGTTGATTAAATGTGTGCTCCGAAGCATCATTTCACTGATATGTTTAAGATCCTTGTTTGGTCACTTGCATTATTTCCTCCATTGTGCATGAGAATCTCTGTGTGCACGTGCCTTGAAATCACCTTGAATAACTCAAATTCTGGCAGAGAACAGCCTCTGCATAAACAATAATGCACAGCTTTTCCAAGCTCTTAAGAACTGCAGGGCTATAGATAAGTAAATTCAATAAAATGAAACTCTCAGCCTTGCCTCCTTCAAGTAATGGAATCACCACTCAACTTCCCAAGTTTGACACTTCTGGTTTTTCAAGACTTCAGTGAATTATATTCCCCAATTCTGCAACAAGAATCTCACAGGAGAGAACCCGTCTCCCCTAACCACTTCCAGAGTCCAAGAGGACATGTATCAGGCCTGACCAGTGCCAGACAGCAGGAAGACTCTTAAGGAATATTTTAGGAAGAATAGGAACTGAGGAACAGTAACAATGCCAAAAGAGCAGAAGCTCCTGTAAAATGCAGATTTGAATGCATAAATGTAGGTGAGCTTATCTTTGGCTGCCTAACCTCAGTCCTGTACAATAAAAAAAGGCCTAGATGACAAATTAATTTTGAAATCAGAATTGTGAGTGGGAAGGGGAGGAGATGAAGTCTGTGAGGGAAAAAGAAAGGTGTAGTGTCCAGCGGGTAGCCTGAAATGTACATTCTAAGTATTATAAAATTTTCTTTAAAATATTCAAAATAAATAAATAAAAAAGTATTGCCACTGATTGATTTACTCCTGAGACTTCTTGGTTTTACTTTGTGATCAGTTCCCTACTGCTTACGCAAACAGCCTAAATGTTTGCTTTCGGTATTTTACCTCGTGGTCATGTTTAGAAGCTGCTCCATCAAAACAAGATTTTATTATTTTCAGAAGTTTATGAAGCAAAGGATTGGAATAGCTTGAAACATACAAAATATTCTAACGACACTCAGTAGTTCAGTTAGAAGCCTGAAATATGTAAAGTGATAATAGGACATTGACATTTACCACTCGAAAGAGTATCTACTATGCAAATCAGATTTTCTACAGGAGAGAAAAGTTTAAAACCAAATAAAACTACCTCCTGGGACCTCCCCAGGCAAAGTTCAAATAGCCTCTGAGAACGTCATTGTAGGTGAAGCCACTGAACACCAGTCAATAGAAGATAATCACTGGCAATCTTAAAAATGCATCATTTACAGCAAACAATTGAGGAAATATCAGCATATAACTTTGCTATTTCATTCTCATATGTGTATAACTAAATTTGTTGCTATTGTTTATTTGCTATTGCTGTTTGAAAGAATTCCTGCAGCCAAATATAAATTTATTTGCTGTTGGAGTTTAAGAGGATCCCAAATGGGAGCAAATTATGTCCAGCTAAAGTCAATTTCATATTTTCTCAATGGTACAAAGACTGATCAACTAGAAATGAATTTAAATGATTCTTAATATGCTTATTGATCTGAAGGCACCTTCCTTAGAGAGAAGGTTCATATGCACAATCATGTAATTTTATATATATCTATATGTTTGTATATAGTATTTTAAGTACATAACATTCATACCTGCTTAGTGTTTTGTCCTAGTTTGGTGACATTTGGTCTTAAATTTGGTTTTGATTCTGGTGTAATATAACTGTAATAATACATGGCTGGATACAGCAGAATGGGGACATCTGCACAGCTTGAGTGTTGATCACATCAAGTTGGCTAGTGGGTGGGGGAACGGGATGCTTCTTCTCCCTCAAGCCTATTTGAGGGATGGGTCCCTCACCACAGCTGAATTGCAGCTCATGACATGGTGCTGACTGGCCCTCCGGGTTAGCCCCCAGGAGATTACAGAGGAGTTATTGAGCTCCCATGCCGTGCAAAGCGTGCAGCTGTTTTGCTCTTTGCCTCCCCGCAGCACTTTAGGGTCTAACTGCAAGTCCCTTGAACTCCTCCGCACAAGTGTTGATGGTTCATCATATGTGTTGATTTTGCTGGGAGCCAAACTGAGACTGGCTTCCAGATTTAACAGTTTTGGATGACTCACTCTTTCAGAGAAGCAGCTGCAGGGTATTCAGGAGTACGCAAAAATGGCAAGCCAATGACAAATGTCGTGGCGGTGACAGCAGTTGCTAAATATGGTGCAGCACCTGACAGGTGAATAGAGGCGGTGAGCCGATAACATTAAAATACTTGGGCATCTTCCCCCAATTGCTAGTATTCCTGGCAAAAAAGATCTGACCCTAGAACTTTATAGATAAATAATTACCCTATTGCATTTGGAACATAGGTCTAAATGTGTATGTTGTCATTACCTAAGGTATTTCAATCTTTAATTTGAGCTTGGGATCAGTCGTGTGCTTAAAGGTGAAGTATTCTTTTGGGGTCCCACTTTGGACTTCAGTAGAAAAGTGCCAGCCACTGCACTGGCCTTTCAGTGCATAAATTGCTGAAAGAAATGGCCTTTGCTATTTCTTTAGGATGTGAACTAGTGCAGTCAACCCACCTGCATGCCACCCTGCCATTTCTGTCATCTCTACTGTGCTGCTGTTATTCAGAGGAATGGAACTAAAAGACAGACACTGAACTTCCCCAGCCAGATTTACAGAAGAACAACAAAACTCAAAAACTTTATTTTTCTCATGTTAAGGTTCTGCTGTCCTAAGAGACCGCCTTCTTAGGGATTGATGGTATCTGTGGTGTGCTGAGATTTCCCTGTGAAGATTTCTGGCTTGGTACATGAGAAGACATTAAAACCTTCCACTCAGCCAGTGACACCAAGTTATGTGGGCTCCACTGGAATAAATTCGGAGACTTGTAGCCTGTTTGCCATGTTTAGTGAGAAGGCCCAAGCTCCCAGCGGAGTATCTTTCCCCAGTAATCTCTAGTTTGTTCTCGATTTTCCTTTTCTTGCCATACCTATGTTTCAGATATGCAAAGTCACCCCCTCCTCAGAGACAAGGGTCTTGTTTTGTGGATGATGTATTGCAATAGATGCTCCAGCTGGGAGCCAGGGCAGACAATTTAAGCCTTGTTCTACACAGACTTTAAATAACACAGATGTAGGTGTATAAGATTTGGTATCCAGGTAAGTACACACAGAGAATAGTGGACAAGTTTTCTAATATGATCAGAAAGCCTCTGTGATTTGAAGCCCCCCGAGACAGTGATTTGATCTCCTTCAATCCCATCTTCCCTCTTCTCCTTTCTCCCAGAACTGTTTCTCACAAGTCTAGAACAAGGAGATACACAGTGAAAGCTGTTTAAAATAAACCACAGCAAGCGTTCATCCATAAACTGAAGCCTGAGTTTGTCAGTGAGCAAAATATACATGGATAAAAAAGCAGTTCAAGAGATTTATGGGAAGAAGGTGGCTGACAACCTCTTATACATGATGATATGCATGTAACATTCTAGTTTGGTGGCCCCCAAACTGCCAGAAATGAGGAGGGCATATGAGAGGGAAGCATGATTGTGTGCCTTCTCCTTCCTTACACTCCCACACAATATCTGCTAATGGCTGTGTCAGAAACAAGACATTGGTTTGGAAAGTCCTATTGATGCGACCCAGTATGTGTAAGCTTTTTGGCAGTCTTAAGCAGAGGGCTAAGGAATGCAAACAGCACTGAAAGTAAATAGTATTTTCTCCCTTAGAAACTGTCTCTGTCTTTGATGTTTGTGGAAAAAATGTTGGCTTTCCTTTGCTGCATTATTCCTCTTTTGTAGATAGTATCCTACCTCTCAGGTACCAGCCCAGACCCTTTCCTAGACACAAATGGAATTTTTCTTTGATATAGTGCCCACTGCATGACACAAAGGACTGCAGTTAATCTAAAACAGGTAGCAAGAACATCTATTCAAGATTCCTGTATTTTGGGACTTGGTATTTAAGACAGAGTAATAACGGCATATGGATTGAGACATACTGGTAAAGAAAGAATAAGCTGGTGTAAACCTGTTTGGAAAGAAAGAATTATATTGATATTTTCATCTAATATGAACATAAACCTCAATGATCTACTAAACTATATACCTAAATATTTCTAAAGATTTCTAAGACAGACCCTTGTGCATTCTGTGTGAATTTCTATTACTATCACTGGGTTGAATCCCTTGGTTTTAGACACTTTTCCTTTCTCGGTTCTTATTGCATAACATCATCTACTAAAATGGTGGCTTAAAGAAAGGCAGACTTTAAAGCAATGAGGGCTTTTCCCCCACACCCACACTAATATCTAAAAATACTCTTGAAATTATTCAGGAGTGAAGCTTTTTGTGGTGAAGTTCCTCAGATACATTGTGTTTTGCTTTTAGAGGAGTGAGTCAGTTTTTCATATGCTGTAACACATTCAGTTTGTGAGTATTGCTGTCATTTTTACATTTGTGGAGTGTTGCAAAAAGCTGCCTGCTTATGATTTGATCAATATAACTTGGCTGTAATGCTATACTTTGGGGAGGGATTATGTCTGATCATAAGAGCCGAAAGGCATACCCTATGCAATACATGAAAAGTCAAGAAATATAATAGTTAAGTTCCTGATAATTAAGTAGGTCATGACTGACCAAGAATCAGTCATGATAATCTGTGATGGTACCATGAAAAATGCATTGTAATTAGGTACCACAGCTTGAATATAGATCATCAATATTCAACAGATGTATGCCTCTTTGTTGGTTCCAAGTATCAAACAGATTTTCACTGAAATGGAAAATCAAGTAACAATAACATAAAAAAAAAAAGGGAAAGGAATTGATACAGTGGTCTAATATTTAAATTTTTAAGACATATTTAAGAAAAATATTTTTATTTGTTACTCACTATTCCAACCTTCTTTTAAGGATGACTAAAATACTGTTCCAAACAATACACTTTGTTTTAGGAAAGAATGTTTAACACTGAAATATGTTTCCTGGAAAGCTGCGTGTCTTTTTGTCTCTTCTGTATAGGAGGATCTATGGAAATATCTGAATGTATATGAAAATATGAATATATTAGTTTCATGTATATGAAACTAATTCACCTCCAACCCACTGACCAACCCCTCCTGAAACTGTCGCCTTTGTGCTACAGAAAACATGACCAGAATTACATACCTAGTATGCAGGGACTAGTGCTTATGATAATGACCAGGAGCATTTTTATGGGTACAATATGCTCAAATTATCTGTTTATATGTCACAGTTACTTTTATATTCCCTGTCCCTGCTACATTGCTGTAGAATTGTGCAGAGGGGTAATATTGGAAAAACTGCGAACACCCATTTGTTCAAATGTTTACTGCAGTTAAAGCAATTCCTATCTCAAAAGTTTGTTTTCCCAACTTACCGGTTGTGATGTACCGGTTGGCACTAGCAGAGTGTGTACGGGGCGCACTGTCGCATGTCTAAATTAGCAGGTGGGGATCATCCTGCAGAGGTAAGCAGAGAATGCAGGAGACCCAACATCCACACTAACACCTTCTTAGGGATACACTTCCATCCCACTGAATGAACGCCCGTGAGCAGACGGAGCGCACTCAGTGCACCCCAGCTTAGTTTCATCCCAAATGAATGCAGTCTGTGTGCTCTGAGATTGCCCTGTGGTGAAAAGCAAAATGAAGTAAAGGGGAATGCTCAGGAGAGTCTCTTCAAAAGCGCATTCCTGACCCCAGCTAAAATACTAGTGGAGATGCATCTGTTGAAGCTGGGATTTTCAAACTGAGGTAAAGAGAATTAGTTGCCCCAAGGTCTGTATTCAGGCACCCAGAAAACAGTATTTCTCAGCAGTGATAGACTGCTGCATCATTCATTTTCTTGAGCTGGAACAGAAGGTCTGTATTTTGAATTCTACAGTAGCGTCCAAGGTTTTGGTTAAAATGCTTTTAGGTCTTAATACACCACTGAAGTGTAAGACCCAGTGAAGTTTCATTAAACAAAATCTCTTCAGCTTCCAGCCCTATCCTGCCATGTTTAATAGGAAAGCTAACTATCCTACCCTGCAGTAGAGGCTTGAAGCCCTGGAGATAATGCTGCCCAAAGCTAGAATAAATATGTTTTCTGCACATCGTTCCAGTCCAGGCACGGTGCTGGGAGAGGGCTTGCATCTCTCTTACTCTATGACTTCGTATAGGGCCGGGTGGGTTGTATGCTCTGCCTGCTGGCTTTCACTGGCAGTTAGAACCCTGGTTCTCTCATGTCCCTCAAGTTGAAAAGCTAATTTTCATTTCATTACTATAGCTCTCTAGCCTCCTGCTGACTCAAGCCTTTCCTCCTGCAGTAAGAAATGTCGTGTGGACACAGTCATTTTACACATATCCTTGCTCAGACTTCATTATAATTTATTATTAGCTGTATTAAGTCTCTCATACATAAGTCTTGAGCAGCTTACCTATCAGTATGGTGTCAGAGTGAGCAGCTGGAAAAGTATGTCAGTAAGTTCTTTATCTCATCTGATTAATATCAAACATTAAAATTATTGCAATTCATTCATGGCACCCACATTTTTTCACTTGCAACATACCTTTCACACCTCTTTCCTCGGTGAAATATTCTTGCTACCTACTTTAATCAGAGAAATGAGTAGCTAATCACTTACCTCTGCATTGTAGTAGAAATGAGTAAAACGATCAGAGTTTGGGAACTGCTGTTACACGTGCATGTAAGTGATGCATAACATTATAATTATACTGATAGAAGTAAGACATTCCCAGACAAAAAAAATCATTTTTGGTTACTCTGAATAAACTAAAAGACAGCTATTGTGTCACAACCGTGTCATAAACTTACTTTTTATTGTATAACTATTTTATTATTTAAGCCATAAATCTTACATAAGTGGCACAATTTTAAACACATGCTTGATTTTAAAAAGAATTTTAGATTTGGATTCCTTTTAATATCATGGATTTTTGTGCATGTATTTTTATTTTAAAACACGTTATTGCTCAAAGGGGATCCCAGCTTCACAGCACTGCAGGCTGAAATCTTTTCTACATGGAATACTTAATTGGGTCAGTATTAAACTCTGAGTACAGCAATCGTAAAAGTTCATAGAAGATCAATCTGAAAAACAGTACAATTTTAACTTCAGTAGAACTGAGTTGTGTGTCTTTTGTCTTGAGCATTATTTTGAAGTTGGTAGGTCTTCAGAACAGGTTCTTTATTTTGGGTATATACAATACCTGCACGTACAATACAAAAGGCAGCATACAGGGCCTTCCTGTTTCTCAGCAAGGTTCTCTCTCAGCAGGTTATGAGCAAAAAGCTTCAGAGTCTTCCAGGTGCCCTACCTCTTAGGTGAGGTATTTCACTTCTTTCACCTCTACAGTGCACCCGGGGACAGAACCTCTCCTGCACTGGGTCAGTGGGTTGCAGCCTTTAAGTTTATGCACTTCTGCTCTACTGTTGGGAAGCCGCTCCTGGAAGAAACTTCTTGCCTCCTGGCAGTGTGATCAGGCCTCATTACATGCTTCCAGATAGCCCTTTTTCCAGAACCTGGTGTATTTTGTATCTCTCCCCAAACTATACAGCTAAAAGATAAAACAGCTGCACCAATGAAAGCCTATTCATCTAAGTCTTATCTGTATTTTAGCCTTTCCTTGCAAGTCTTGGCTAGTTCCAAAATTGCTTCTAGCTGGTGGGTAAGAGGAAGGGGCAAAGAGCCCTGCTGTAGATTTTCTTTCCCTGAGTTATGTAACATTTTCCCCCTTCCTCTCTGATTCAGTGAACACATATCCCTGAATGCAACAGCTGTAAATGGTGACTTTAATGCGAACCCCATAGATCTGGAAAAAATAAGCCAATAACGTGGCTGAAATCAGGGAATTTCAGCCAGGGGTATTTCCCAGGTGGTTACACAGAGATTCTTCACGTGAAGGTCCTTTTTCAGGTAATTCCTTAATTTCCTGTTTGCTTTTCAGCAGATCCGAATTAAAATAAGATGACTCTACCTACATCTTCCATCATGGCTGTCTGTCAACTGTCTTGGAAGGTAGGATATATGTTAATAATTGCATTATTGATACATCCCAAATAATTTGTTTGGTAGAAATACTGAATATGCTACAGAGGTTCAGCTGAAGAGATCTAAATACATTTAGAGGCTGTCCACAACAAAGGTGAAAATAGTAAGTACAGTATAGTAACCTAGCCACTTGCATCACTTGTAATTAACTTTTTTATACTGTTCTATGTGTGGGTGTGAATAATAAGACTGCAAATATTTGCATTTGTTTCCTTCTATATGTTTTCAGAAAGTAGCCCGGGAAGCACACATCCAACTTTGTTTCTGATAGTTTTGCAGAGGAACCTCCTCTGGACTCTGAATAAAAATATCCCTATGGAAAGCGAGGAGGGAGCAATCAGGTGGGCCTCGGGGACATGAACATCATAACAGCACATGCTCCGGGCGTCTCACTGAAGTCCCTTTGAAAGACTGAACTGTGGAATTAGATCAGAAAAAGCTTTACTCGATGCTATAATTCACTTCCCTGCCATACAGTGGAGAAGACCCAATGGTACATCTCAACCAGCATTAGCTGTGTGGCAGCAGGATCAGAGTCCCAGTCACAAGCCAGGCAGTAGCATACCATTGTGCTGCGTTTTGGACGGGCATAAATGAAGAAGCTGATGGCTCTTCCACAGTTCATGACTTACTTGGCAATAGATCTATTTCCTGCTTTTCTTTTCTTTTCTTAGAGAAACACTACATCATGTATCATGGAAACATCAAGGATACTGTCTTGCCTGTGCTGTTTAGTAAATGGCTAGTGCTTCTTGGTAGAATATAGATGTCAACATGAATATTGAAAATGTCCAAGGGTGTCATGAGTCCTTGCATGCAGGGGAGAGATGGCATGCTATTAATGATCCTTTCTTCCACAAACGAATTCCAGTCATGTTATGTAAAGCTGGGACAGAAATAAAAATAGTCCTTCATTAAAAGCAGCCTGGTCTGCTGTACCTATGGCATATTAGACTTATTTTAAAAACATTGTGAATTCTTGGGGAAAAAAGAACGTGGAGATGCAGTTATTATTTCTGCTGTAGTGTGGCAAGGGCTTTGCTGCTGTGAATAATAACAGCCATGTTGATGGGTAGACCTAAATTAAAAGTGAAAGAGGTTATTCATTCATTGCAAAAATCCATCTTAATGTGAAGATGAGGCAGTTTGGGGAGTTTTTTATTTCTATTTTTGCTTTTAGGCCTACTATATACTATTTAGGGCCTTTTTAAAGTTGGAAAACTGTTGGTAATAATATCACAGATCAGCAAAGTTTTAAATTATTTCTTTCAGATCCTTTTTGAATTCTCCTCTTCTACTAGGCAATTACAAATTCAGTGGGGGATTTTCCTTGGTGCAAAGTGCCATATCTGATGCTTAAAAGAAAGTGGTGACTTTTTTCTTCACTTTTTTGCATATATTGGTCAACATTCATTAAAGCATTCCCTTGGTGTAACATCTGAGGTCCTTATGTATTTGGAATTAGGAAGTATCCTTGGTATTTGAGATAACAGAATGCTAACCAGTGACAAGCATCAACTGATACAGGGACTTAAGGGAGCATATTTGAATGGACAGGGCTTGGTGGTGAGTGTGTGTCAGTGGGACAAAGTGGTGTCCTGAGCTATTCTGTTTGTTTTGGATGGTTTCATGGCTTCAGGGACTACTCTGGTACTGATGCCCAATGCAATCCTGTAGCCTGCATATGGTTCACTGAAGTACTACTTCTTTGGAATTCCCCCCTGCCCACAGCCACAGGAATGGGCCATGCTTAAAAAATGCTTCTCAGTTTGCTACCGTCAGGAGGTTTAAAAGCTCTCCTGCTGCCACGTAGCCCCCACTTGCAAAGATTAACCTGTGTACTAAGCAACTTTGGCAGCTGTTCTATGAGGAATATAGCTGAGATGAAGTTATATTTATTAAACTCAGATTTTCCCTTTCTGCCTTTTCAATGAAGATGACATTCCCATAACAGATCAAGAGAAAGATGGCTGGGGAACTAGCTTATGATTTGCGTGGCTTGGGTTTCTGTCCTGACGCAGGGGGCTTCTTAGGTGGCAAAAGGACTCAAGGCATGGGTATGTGAATAATCTCTGGAGTCCTGTAGCCACAGAAACATGCACTGTGCCTGAGGTGGCTGTCTACCTAAATACCTTGATTATTTAAATCAAACACCCTGGTGCATGAGCAAGTGTAGAAAAAGTTTTCCACTCTACCTACCAAAATGTAATAGTATGACTGACTGCAGGTGTAAAGAGGGAGGGAGTGATTTACCTCTGCTATAAGGTGTGAGTAAGGAGAAAAGAATTTGCTTCCATCTTGAATTATGTAGAAAATAATTAAAGGAAGCCAACTTGCAGAATTGGCTGATTTGCCTGCCTGAAGATATTATTCCAAACATAAATAATGGAGAATGGATCCTGGAATATCCTTGAAATTAGGCCCTATAAAAAGGCCATTTTCTTTCTTTTTTTTTTTTTCCTTTGGAAAAAAGTAATTTTGTTCTCTTTTCTGTATGTAAATGCATACGTGTGTGTTCAGCAGTCCTGATAGATTTACTTTGCTTTCATTGGTGTCATTTCCTGAGGAGGGGAATATGAATTTTGAACCTCTTTTGAACTTTGTGTGTTGGTAATTTAGTCAAGAAGCTGAACTGTTAAAAAGCTTTCATCTTCCATCATTATGGGTGCTTGAAGCCAGAAGTCTTCACAGCAGCATGCTGAGAACGTCAGAAGGAATCTGTCCTTTAGTCCTTTCCCTGTATGAATAGCTGTGGTGTTCAGGAAAATGCAATCTGAAATCTGGCTAAGGAAACGATAAAGCAAACAAGTAAGAGCTTTATTTTTAAGGAGGAATGGTACTTGGAACACTTAAGGACCTGCAACAAGAAAGAGAAATAAGGCTAATATTACAAAGTGGTAAGATTTTGCATCAGCATTCAATTAAAAAAAAGCTGAAATTCAATAAATGTAATCCTAACACGTCAAGAAGAACAAATACTCTGGGCTTAGTTGTGGCCGGGTTCAGGAGTAGCATCTAAACTTTGAACTAGAAGGTCAATTGTCAATACCAAGCACCTGTAAATAAGATCACATTTTTCTCTTAAGAAAAATTACCCAGTGCCTTATGGCTGTGAGGTACATCTATTTAGTCTTCCCACCTGACTATTTTAGGTAGAAGCAGGCCAGTATTTCTAATGGGCAGAAACATTTCTAGGCACTCTTGGAGTTTTATCATCACGTTTTTATTCCTTACAGAAGGTGGTAAGTGAAACATACAGTTTCCCCATACTAGACAGTGATTCTGAAGGAGACAAGTGAGGAAACAGCACAGGAAGCTTCAGGTGACTGTGTGACAGGAAAAGCATTTAACATTTTCTGTAAATTCAGGTTAAAAAGTTGGTGCACAGTGATGTGAACAGGTTGGGACAGAATGGAGTGCATGCTGGGTTGAAAGTCAGGGATGCAGTGAGGGCACTGCCAAGTTATGTTAATCAGGTAGAACATATATTATTGAATGTATTTTATCCTTCCTTTTCTTCATCCCAGCTCAATGTTTGTTAGAGGTCTGTGGTGCCTGAAAGTTGGTCTATACAAAATCACAGAAGGAAGTAGATTTAAAGCTCTCCACTAGCAAAAAGTTTCTGGACCACGATGAGAAATGCAGGGTGATGTGATACTTTGGTGAGTTCAGACCTAGTGCAACACCTTCAGGCTGGGGTCTTGTGAAACACAAGGACAGTTGAACCCGAGTGCGTCAGGGGAAATCTGTAAGCAAGATGGCAGCAGTGGGTACGTGTCATGGAACGCAACTCCAAGTAAAAAGAATATCTCTTTGTAATTTTGCCATGTGTTGTGAAAGTCTCTTAATGTCCTACATATTTCCCTTCTCTGCGTGCTTGCGCACAAGTCCAGGACTAGCTAGCTGCCCAGACTGACAGGGTATTTCATTTATTGAGTCACAGCCATGCTAACGGCAGATCTGAGGACAAACCTTGGCTGCTGCTTGGTAATACTAACAGAAGAAAAGTTTTGGGTTTTTTCTGGGTCAAATTCGTTTCCAACAAGTTGATATGAACACATTTGCACCTACCTTATAGATATGCATTTCATCATTTGTATTTTTGAAATATTGACAGTGAAATTTTGCTAGTGAATTATCTGTGAATGTACTTTGACAATCCATGAATGTGTCATAACTATTATTCAATAAGAGGTTTGTATTTAAGCCTGGTAATTGCTCAAACGCTGAAGGCCACAATTATTTATTCCGTAATTCAGGACTGATTGACCAGATAAATCATGTGGTACTGTTTCTACTCCAGGATTAGATGTCTTCCAGATCCACAGAGAGTTTTGTCAATTAGTGCATCAACATTTCTGCCATAAATAGTCATAAAAAAGTGATGGCAGGAATATGCAAAATATTTTTTCTTCTCATAGCCATGCCTGGAATAAAATATTGTTTGCAAATTAAACTGTAGAGTTGTTTGGGAGTTTTAATTTACAGGCAAGCAGTTCCAGTAACTTTAAAAAGGCTGGAAGGGATAAAAAACTGAGTTGTTGCTTCACCTTTAAGTGATTACATAGAAACTTGTGTTTCTATAGCTAAAGGTGATTATTTCTGTGGTGTGTGAACTTTAGCTGACAAATAGGCTGCATGCATGTGAATGCCTACGCAGTCATTGATTGTGACACCATTGCAGAGACAAAATAATCCATGACAGCTAGGTATCTGGAAACAAGAGTCTCAAAGATGAGGCTTTGATACCAATGGCAGAAGGATGTCAATGGATTCTAAGTAGTCCCACAAGACTTGTCAAACATGCCACGTTAAAATTAAAATTTAGTGAATGAGGATAAAACTTTAATGTAGCTTCAATGCCCTGACCTAGATAAAGTTGTTAATTTTTGATTTCTAACTGGGTACAGAATTTTAATCTGCATTAAAAAGAGAAATTTTTCCATTTCTGTGAAAATAAGTGTTTTCTTTAACTACTGCAAATCTTAGACCAAACTCTTGTAACATGACCTAGTAGCACCAAACCTATTCTACCTCAGCACTGAGTTCAAGATTTGACATATCCTCTGGACTCGGCCTGTGCCAAACTTGGTTGTTTGCTCTCTCTCTGGACAAAACTGATTGTGAATATCTGTGGTTGCAGATGTCTAACAAGCACTATGGGTTTTGGTCTTAAATGGGATCCTTGCTTGCTTATACGAAGACTCAATTTTTCCTCAAGCTCTTGCTTCTCTTCTGTTACCGCCTATTCTCCCCTGCAGTATCACCTTGCCAGGAGGTCCAGTTACATACAGATGTCCCTTGACCTACTTAACAGTCTTCCAATTACACACCGAACGTTACATGTGTTTTGCAAACCCCTGCATCCCTCTGTTTCATTAAAAGGATTATTTTTAAGCAGCGTCTTACCCTAGATTGAGAATGAGGTTGGTCTCATTTGCTCTGCAAAGTAAAGCCTCAGCCGGTTTGCGCGCCAGGCGCAAAACCACAGGCGCTGTGTCCGAAGGCTAGTGCTGCTGGTTCATACTGTACGCTGCCGGCAGGGGCGAGGTGCCACCCCCTGCAGCTGGAGCACGCCTGGGAGCATGAGGCTCATCGAGAACACAGGCTAGACAGGCTACAAGAGGAAGGAGGTGGCAGGAATGGGGCAGCTACAGCGTTGCATTGCCCGCTAGTGACAGGCTGCCCAGTTAGGCTGTTTCTCACCACACCTTTTCGAGTTGTGCCAAACGTTGCCTCCATTGGATTTCTAGGCATCTAGGCAGGGGTAACACAGCATTACGGAGGAACGACGTGGCTCTGAAAATGGACTCCAGGAGTCCCTGAGCTGAGGTTTGGCTGTGTAGAGCCACTGAAAAAACTCAGGCAGGTCGTAAGTTTCACATTGTTGGTTTCCAGACCAAAGAAATGTCCGTTTCCTAACTGCCAACGTCACAAATTCAGTCTGCCAGGAAGAAGGGGATTTGCCTCCTCTGTGCCCATCTCGCCATTAATACATATTTTTGAAAGCAAACCTGAGCTTCCAGTCAAAGCCTGTCCGACAGCAATTACAACTGTGTTCTCACCTCACCTTTCATTAACCTAGTAGTTAATGAAAATACCAGATTTTGGGGGTATGGCCAATAACAACATTTTTTTTCTTTTTGCTAATTAAAAGTGAGGAAGTTGGATGTGATATCACTAGCGATTCACAAACATCTAGTAGCAAGAAGGGATTTGTAGTTCCACATATGGAGGAAAATGGCAATTTAAAGTGGCCATCAAGCCAAAGTTTTACAAAATCAGTCAGGTTACATTTAAAAAAAATTACCTTATTTTTTGCTTGCTTTCATAATGTCTTTGAATTGTGGACATTTCTTGACAGCTTCTTAAGCTATGTGATATAATTTCAGACAATTAGAGAGCTGGTCAAAGGAAAAAGATTGATTTTATGATGATTTTTTGAAGGTTATACATCTGTTTTTGTTCCATACTGGGACAAAATCACAACCTTATAATTCTGTTACGTGAAAATGTTTGCACCAAAATGTCAGTTTTCAAATTGAGAAAGGAAGTGTTTTGATTCCTTTTTCTCTTCCTTGTTTTCCTTCTGAAATTTGTATGGACCCTCTTTAAAATGTCATTGAAATGAATGCTTCTCTGCAAAACATTTTAGACTTACCAAAAAATAGTTTGACGCACTTTAATCTACATGGCTATTTCTCTGTTCAAAAATCCTGCTAAAGAAAAGGCTCATTTTATAATCACTGTTTACATTTTCTTATTTGTGACTAGTTTTTTTCTCT
>NW_008824468.1:1122071-1140231 GCF_000699105.1 Pygoscelis adeliae
GTGCCTGAAGTTTCAAAAACTGAGTCCTCCACACTTCGGGAGTAACACAAACACACAATGAAATCATAGTCCCATTGCAGTCAGTGGCAAATCCCTGCTTCATTGAATCACAAATTTCAGCAGTAAGGGTATCCCAAAGGGCATTAAATCTTTGGTCCATTATTTGTATTTGGTTGTTGTTGTCCTGAACTCATCCTGCAGACTATTTTACCTTACCTTCTCTTATAGCATAGCAGCTCAGTAAGACCTTGTTACTTTCTTAGTAGTGAACTACTTCCCAGTGTGCCAAGCTGAAACTTCTTGCTTTCAGACAAACTACCTGGGCGAAGAACCTCTACATAAGAAGTAAAATTTTGACTTATCCATCCTTGCAGTATCATTACTGGAAGAGGAACTTTTTCAGGTAGTCTGCTTATGACTGAGATAGAAAGGAGTGAGCATGATTGGAGCCTTAAGTGACAAATAAGCAAACTCAGGATCTGGAGCAATTCAGTTGCAGAAAAAAGCAAGAAAAGAATAATACCTGTGTGAGAGCTCTACCTTTCACCTCTGGCTTTGTCTGCCCTTTCTAGTTCCAGTGATTGCAGAAAGCACTTCTCTGAGCATGCGGAGGTGATACTCAATTGTTTCAAACTGAAGTTATGGGAAACCATTTGGTTTTATGTTTTAATTATGAAGGCATGTAATTTTAAAGCTGTTTCTATTGCTTATGTATTTCTGTTTGGTCATTAATTTCTCAGCTTCAAAATAATACATTTAATTGGATGAAATCCATTTACTCTGGCCAGATGTGCATGTGACATATTTTTATGTGTCTGTAGTACTTGAAAGATAAACAGAAAAGTACCCAAGGCTGGGAAAATTCTCCTAGCTAGACTATTTTTAGTAGCCTTCAGTTTTTCCTTAGAAGACTATTGGGACACTGAGAGCATTGTGCATATGTTAACATTTAGCTCCATCTGAAGTACTGTTTTAAAGGACTGGCATTGTCTTTCCAATAATTTCTTTACTCTGTTGCTCTTTACCTGCATGCTATGGCCCTCCATTGGCAGTACTGAAAAATAGTCAACCTCTTTTCCTAATATCTAGCTCAAAATACTCAGAGAAACTACTGCTTAATTTTTTTTTGTGGTTAAATTCTTCTTTTAACATGCAAGGATTAAGCTTTGTAAAGTCAGAATCAGAAAGAGGAACGGGTTGCCACAAGTATGGTGACTGTGGATATTGTCACGTCACTGATGGGCACGTAATACATTTGAATCAGACCACCCCCTTTGCAACACTCAGAGTAGAGAGGCCAGTGTCTGAAAACCAGGGATGCCCATCCAGCACGCCACAGTTCACAAAGTGTGCCCACCCTGCAGTGATGGGTAGTGAACATATCCTGAGGCTGCGTGACTCGCTTTTCATCATAAGCAGCAGCAGGTAGTTTAAAGCTACCTCAGATTTGCTCATGACGCAGCCAAAAACCTAGTGACTGCAAAGTAGCCGTACTCCTAGTGGGATTCTGGTCAGAAAGGTGGAAAAAAAGTGGGAGGAACTGCAGTCCTAATGCCTATGCAATATAGGTTAATAAACTATAGGTTAACACTTATCCTACACAAGTTGTTAGTGCCTATACCTGTACCAACTCTTCTGTGGGGAGTAAATTGTCAAGTCCTTATTCTGTTTTCATTTGGTCCTTCCTGGAGCCTTTAAAGCTTTGCTTGACTCTAAGGGTGGGGTAAGGGCAGCCTTAGCTCTCCCTGTTTCCAACCAAGCGCTTCTTTTTTCCTCCATCAGTGCAAAAACTCAGCTTATTAGGAAGGTCTGTCTTGCAGCAGTGTCTGAATGTACAAATTTGCTCACAATCACAGCTGGAGTGGCTTATAGAGGAGACAGGTCATGCTGGGATCTTTCACTTTGGTACCAATTAAATTCTTCTGTGAAAGCAGAGGAGGAAATAAGAGTTTGCGGTTTAAAGTCAATAGAAGCTGCAGAGCACAGAGCAACTTGTCTTTTCATATGCTGTTCTTTGTAGATACAATTTTGTTAAGAAGTCAAACTCATGTCTAGCCCTAGGGCTCAGTTGCCCATCTGTACTGTCAAATCCATCCAACTAAGAGAAGATCATCTGAAAATAAGGCCCGAGAATATTCTGAAGAAAGTGCTATTAGGGTAAGCTATGGCAAGTCTTTGTAATGATCAAACTGGAACCTCTTAATACGTGATGTTTTAAAACAATAAAATGAGATGTACTTCATGGGCTTTTTAAACCTTGCTGCTTAAGGTAACAGAGGACATGCTGGACCTCAGTGAGACTTGGCATAATGATCCTTGAAACTTCCAAAGAATGTTAGAAATACAATGATACAGAAATACTAATGAGCTGGTGGTGAACTTGCTCAACAATTTGGCTATTCAGGACATATGCTTTCTTAGGGCTTTCATAGCATGTCCTGAAACTAATTATAAAATGTGACATTGGAATCAGTATGGAGTCAGAACAGCTAATCTGTTAAATTTTTACTCAGAGTTAATAGATGCCGAAACCTGGTTTATCATTTCCCTTCCTTTTGCCCACAAGCACAGGTAAAATTTGCCCGCTTTGACTGTGGGTGTGCTTTGAATTCTTAGGCTCATTCTAAACCTCAAGAAAAGCTGAAAATTTAGTTGAAGCTCAAGACAAGAACCTCGTCAAGTCAGATCTAAAATAAAAGCTTAAGTTTTTTTGCATGATTGACAATTTGTGATATTGTACTAGATCATGCTAGTTACCACTTAATTTTCTGCAGTGACATGGAAAACTGATTTTTTAAATAGCTTTGCTACCAAATTAGTGACTAATTTCAGATCAAGAGAAGGAATCTGACTATTCATCTGAATGTTTCACAGAAATTGGCCTTGTTTGCTTTTTACTGTTAGCAAATGTTGCTTCAAGCGAAAGTGCAGGCAGTGCCATACATAGTCGAGTGGCATTTTGGCTGGATTAGATTTTGTTTAGTTCAGACTTTTTCTGCCATGGAGTATGAATGTGAAGCGTGAGCTCACATGTGTGATATTTACACCACCTGAAGTTAGAATTAGTGGATATTTGCTCTAGAAGTAGTTCCCAATGGAGAATTGACAGAACAATGTATGACTCATTTGATCAATCACAGCTAGCCAATACAACTAAAACAATAAATATTGAACACTTCATAGAATAGCTCGTGATGCATCTGGAGATAATCTCCCTCCTTGATAATTGTTTGGATAATTGTGTTGTATAATTGTTTCAGGTAATTATCTGAGTAATGAACGTATTTAGAGAAACTGTAGTCTTCTCTTACTGTATAATGAACATAAAAGTTACCAATTAATATGATAATCTATTGGTTTTGGTCAGTGAGTCATTTATTTTAAATTGCAGTGGAGGAAAATTCTCTTTTTGAATTAAACTGCTGTAGCATATTTGGTGCACAAGCACTCACATTTGAACCCCTGCTGCCCTGTTTTCTGTTTTCTTTACCTTTAATTTTCCATGGAGGAGTTTAAGGCAAATGGGCAGTTGTGCTTTATGGTTAAATGGCAGTGCAGTCTCTGCGGTAATGTCAGCTTTATAGAAGCATGCGCTCAGCAGAGGTCCAGACTTCGTGCTTCGTCTCTCCTTTGTGTGAGGATTTTGATTTTGCTGTAATTGTTTTGGAATTAGATTGTGCTGTGGAATGAGTCATCTCCACAGACCATAGACCATGGGCATCTTTGCAGTTTCTTTTCTCAAATAATAGCCTCACTGTTTGCCTTTTTTAGCTCGTGCTGATCATTGCTGTGGGGCGACAAGAGGTAAAGTAGCTGTGTGGTGCTGCTGCCAGTTACCCTGGAGGAACAGAGGAGGAGGGAAAGCTAGAAGCCCCTGTTCTGAGATGTATACCAAGGTTCCCCCCCAAAGCTCTGCTCGGCCCAGTTTACTGGGTTAAAATTGAAGTCAATGGAAGCTTAGCTGAGTAAAAATAAATGCAGGAAAAAGCCATAGGGTTGACTTTGAAAAAGCCTTCAGAGTTTAGACTAAAGTCTCTCTCTGCCATGTGTAAAAATGAATGTACAAGAAGGATGAAGGAAAGTAGCTGGGCAACTATCCTGTTTTTGCACAGCTTAAAAGACATGGTTTCTATCTAATTCTCCAATTTATTAGCAGTGGGGAGACTTCTCTGCAGTGGTTCAGCTGAAGTGGATTCATTTTCTGGCGTTACGAAGTCGCTGATGCATGGTTTGTGTGGTCCACACTAGTCAACACCATTTGGTTCGCTTGAAATAAAAAAAGCGCTGTTTGTCAGCCACTAAGAGTACAATCCGAATCGCTTGTTCACAGGAATCTTTTCTATGGCTCTTCAAGCTATGTGCTCGTACAAGGGGCAGGTGGGCAGTGAGGACATGAGTGAGAGAGAGGCAGATGCTCTCCTCTCGGTGCTGACTCAGCAGCTGCAGGTGTAAGGCCAGCCAGGCTGGAGTCGTGTCTGCTCCCTCCCATCTTCATGGTCTCTCCTCGCCTCTGTGCAACACTGGATGGAAAACCCTGCCCAACTCTCGCAAGCTGCCTGGGGCTGACATCCCTCTGCTGTGTGTTGCCCTCCATCAGCAGAAGATCCTGGTCCTGCGACAGCTGGCGGCTCATGGAAATCTCCGCCTTAGAGTGCAAGGAGCAGGATACGTCCTGCCTCGGCTCAGGAGGATGGGAGATGGGAGCACACCTGCTGCCTTCCCCCTTGCTCTGTGCCAGGGATGGTACCCGTCTGGCACAAAAGTGACTGATGTTGAAAGAACGTAGCACCCTCTGGCTGCTACCTCCTGCATGAAACATGCAGTGCCGTTGTTTCACAAGCACAGTGCCGGCTTGTGTTTTGTCACCTGACAGTGTCACTGGGGTCCCCTATTGCTGTGCAGCACAGTGGTATACCACCTTGCACTGCAAAGTCACAACTTGAATTAGCTGGGTATACGCGTACCTAGAGATTTGGCATATTTGGATGGTAACGGTTTCCTGGCTTGGTTAAAAAAATAAGAAAAGGCAATCTTATGGCACCGTGTGTGCTGAAGCATTAAATACAACCATTTTTCCAGTAATATGAATAACTAAATTACTATTGCCACATATTTATTTACTGTTCTTTATGCTCTCTGAACAGCTAAGTTTTTCCAGAAGAAAAGGTTTTAACAGAGAAGGTAATCTAAGCACTGTGAGAAATAATTATATTCTTCTGTGTTACTGCTAAGCTAAGCAGGTTTTAATTGTGTTTGGTTCTTTTAAATTTGCAATGTATTGAAAGTATTGATTCCCTCTTTTTGTAGGTATATATTTGTATGTGGGTATTGTGATACCCACCCAGTAGAAGTTTAGTTGCTAAACAAGCTAAAATCAACCTGTGAATTCATGGAAGTTTAATACATTTACAATTTAATTCAGTTAATATGCACTCAGAGTCCCTTGTGCTTTGATCCCTGCTGGCATCATCCACTTCTAATAGCAGGGCAGTTGACTGAGCTATTGATGAATGATGGGCACAGTGGGACATCTGAGGATTTATATATAAAAATCCCTAGTCTAGTTGCTGGCTCAGTTCTTAACATGATGGGTTGTTACACATCTCAGAAACTGAATACAATTTTGAACCAATGGAGGCCTGTTAATGCTTGAGCCTCAGAAAAGAGTTGAGGAAACACAACTACCAGAATGGAAATCAAAACAGTAAAGTACCAAAAAGCTCTCTAGTTCATATTTTAGAGGAAAATGTGAGTATCTGGGGATGTGAAGGAGGAATGCTGAGAGAAAGGAGACATGTCCATGTAATGCCTATTTAAAAATATCTAGCATTCACATAATGTAACTATGGAACTATAACTGAAGTACACTACCCTCTGTAATACTACTTTGGACATTGCTCCAAGGTGCTGGGGAAAACACGGAAAATTATTGAACGGAAGGACTCGGGACCAGTGTTCTGGCCTTTCTCCTGAAAGTGGAGGGCTCTCTGTGAGCAACCACACCTCTACACCCAGGTATCTCACTTCTGAGAGGGCTTCAGAGCCCTCCCAACTGAGGGAGGAAGCCAGGTGGGCTTTTCCAGAGCTTCTTCCAAGGAGACCTTGGTGAAAATTTGCTGTTCTCTGAGGTGGAGGCTAAACTAAGTTGTCTGAATTCCAGCCCTGTGTTGTGGATATCAAGGAGTATCCTGTATGGCTGTGTGTCCATTTGATAACTGTTTCAGAGGGAGCCAGTGCCTCTGGAAATGCTACAGTGACCACTAAAAGCTAGTGGTTACTGAAAGGGCTGAGAAGCTTTGACAAAAGTGGCTTTCTTCAAGTTCCAGAGAACTGGTACTGAATTCCCAGAGATGACAGCTCCCTTCGTCTTCCCCTGAGGAAGACAAATCTTGTGCTTGACCCTTCCGCTCCTTGCAAAAGTACACAGAAAAATAATTGGATTGACAGTGTGGTATTCCTTCCTTCCTGTGCTGATAGGATAATATGAAACCCTCAGAAGCATTCTGATAACATTCAGTAAAGCTAATTTAATAGTAATTGAATTCTTGAAAGTTCTCATTAGGATGCTAAAAGCAAGCATCTGTGTAATATGAGTATGGTCAGCTTCACAATGGAGCATGGGGAACTGATGTTGAAGCTGCCTGTTCTTCATACAAACAAGGCTGTATTTATTTAGCTTCTTAGTGACTTAATGCAAATATATTTGGAAGGATTGCACTGGGGGAAAGAAGAGAGAGAGAGAAAAAATGTTCACATTGTTTTCTTTGCCAGAAATCTAATGGTGTATGTGCAGCTGTATATATTCTCAGTCATATACTAGGCCTGATCAAAAGGTATCGTACTCCCTCTAGCTTAAATTCATCTGCTTTATGTTGTGCTGCTGGTATTGTTCCAGTTCATCATATGCTTAGATGACTCATAGTGCATGCATTGTGGTATTTAACATAATATGTTTTCCTCTTTTTAAATTAGTCTGCAGTGTATGATGTGAAGTACAATTCACAATTAGCATTTCAGCACTATTAAATTCAGCTTGAAGTGTTTTGATGGAAACAGCAATCTGTTTTATTCTTCAGATTTCCCTAAACAAAGCAAGTGTATCAATAGCTAATAGTGTATATTATACAGTATTAACTGGTGTCTTTCAAATACAATAATATTTAAGAATTGCTCTTTCATAAGCCACTAGCAGTCAAAGAACCCAGTCTCGCCTCTTCCAACAGTATTGAATTATAGCGGGTTTGATTTGCTTTTGGTTTATCCCCATCACTTCTGTCAAGTGCCAAGAAGTGGGGCCACATCTCTGTCTGGAGATGCTTGGTCATAACCTACAACAATCAGTTGACAGAAAACTAAGTGGGCTGACTCACGTGGTGCCGGATTGCTTTTGTAAGTGAGGTAGCCAGAGTTGTTGGCATGTCCATGTTGATTGTGAAGCCCTTCCATGTTTGGCATTTAAAGTGATGATCTCTGACAAGGCCTCAGGGGTAGAAGAAACCCCAGCTGCAAGAGCTGAAGAGAAAACTGATAGTACATGTAGACATTTTAAATGGATGCAAACTGTGTTGAAAAAAGGAGGCATGGCTCTGAAAAATGCTACAAATAGAAGGAATGGAAGAGGTGCATGGGATAGGAAACCAAAAGAAAAATGAAGCAGAGGGAGGGTCAGGTGAAACAGTGAGGAAGAGGAAAAGAGCAATGATCTGATTGACCATCCCTCAAAAGCAACATGAAAGTCAAATGGAGGGGACACTGGGGGGTCATAAAATGAAGGACAGAGGTTAGCAAGACATTGCTCTCCCTCATTAGCACCACCATGTGCGGTGATGTTAATGCAGCAATATGTCTGAGCAGTCGTGCTGACAGGGCTGTCTGATGGTCACACATCCCATATGGAAAATCCCTCTCCCATCTAAGATGGTGATCATCACAATAGGTGTGAAGCCTTGTGGAAATTTTGGACTAACCAAGCCTATGTGGATCTTCTGGTAGAATTTGCCAAGTATTAAATCCTAGTATATCTTTTTGTCATCTGCTGACCAAAAATATGGGACATAACAGGCAGACTGCAGGCTATTCAGTTGAGCTGTGTCTGCTACCTTGACTGGGGGTTCTTCACTCCAAGCCAAGATCCCTCTACCTATGAGGTTTCTAATGGTTGCAATTAAGTAGTTCAATCAAACAGTGCTTAAAACTGTGCTGATGGAGTTTTTGTCACCCTCCAGAAAAATTTATTCTACTGGCTTACCCAACACTGAAAACTTCTCAAAGTCCTTTGCTGCAATCTAAACTCTTAGTATTTCATCTGATTCATAGAGAATGTATTTTCTTTTGTGCCTTGCAAGCATTCTTCTCCAGATAAAATAATTCTAATCCTTGCAATTTTTCTTCAGAGATCAAATCTCTTAGACTTTAATCGGCATTCTCCTCTGGGTTCTCTTTTGGTAGTCTACATCTTTCTTGAAAGGTGATACCCAACACCTGACACATCAGACCTGCTGAGACTCCATGGCTGGTGAAAAAAGTGGGAAAGAGGATTATTTCATACCTTTTAGAGATTATATTCCTGTTTGTATATCCCAGTATAAGGAGCACTAATTTCCACAGCAGTAGACCATTGCTGAGTCATTTTCTGTTTGCATCCCCTGGATCTTTTCCAGCATGGCTGCTGCCATGGCTGGTTGTTTCCCATGTTATATTTCTGTACACTAGTCTAGAGCTAGAATTTTTGCTTATTGAATTGCATTTTTCCAGACTATTTCTCCGGTTTGTCAAGAACATCTTGCATTTTAATGTCTCCCAGTGTTTGCAGTCCTGCACATCCTTGTCATCTAACAGATTAGATGTTGTAACAGAGGTTAGATGTCATCTAACCTCTGTTACAATGCTTGGGTTATCAAGAAAATGTTGAATCTACAAGGGCCCTGTAGTACTGACCAGTGAGGAACCCTACTTGGAATCTAATTCACTTGCTCTGAGACCTCTCTGAACCAGAGAACCAGTGAACCAGAGCAAACCAAAGGGGAGAGAGAGAAGATTCGCTTTTGATCCTAACTAAAGCAATAATGTAATTGCATGCAAAGAAAATTGTAAGAAAGGAAAAGCGATAACAAGAAAGAGGAAATTATTGTCTAAGTGGTAGGATGTAGTTTTGCTTTCCAGTAGTTTTAGCAGCAAAAAGAGGTTGTGACTCCATCCTCTGTTATTTCTTCATTTGCTTATAATTTTGTCCTTATAATTCCTTTTGACTATAATGTTCCATGTTTCCTATCAAACAGTTCAGTCAGAAGGAATTGGCAGACAGAGATTCCATAACAAAATCTGTTTCCTAGCTCTAACTTTCAGCTAATAATTGACGAGCCTTGAATAGGATCTTCAGATCTTCAAATGATTGTGAAGGTCTTAGCATATTAGGAACTTGAGTTTCTGCAAAGTATTTTTTGATGTCCTACAACCAGGTAAGTGCAATAATAGAGCTCATTTCATCCATTTATGAGATTGACTTGGAGCCAGAATTCAGTAAAAAGACAACAGGAGACATGAGTTACCACACTTAGTATGACAATTAAAACCCTATGATGACTCAAACATAAAGTATCAAAAGCAGCTATCACAGCCTTGAAGCAAAGAAAAGATCAAATTGCTCAGAAAGCAGATAATAAATTAAAATTGATGTCATTGCCTGGAAGAACTGGGTATACAAAGTGCTATATGAACAAAGAGTGAATGTTCTTTACCTCCATTGTATAAGTCACAGATGAAAACATGCTGCAGTTCAGAAAATCTTTGAGGTATATAGGCTCCCTGCTCTTCCCCTACTTGATTTTGCTCTAGATCCAACCCCTTCAGAGGATTCTTGTGGTTTGTTTAGTGTATTATGGATGCTTTCCTCTTAATGGCTAAAGCCTGTGTCTAGCTCCCTGTGGACTGGGGAACCTCCAAGGATCTGGCTGAGGAAAGAATTTGCCCTTTTGTGTTTGATGATTGTGCAGTTTGATACAATGAGAAGCATATGAAAACTCTCAGTTTAAAACTAATTGTTTGTTATTAGTAGTAAATAATATCAATTTACTAATAGCATAAACAGGATGAGGCAGTTCTGTGTGTCTCAAAAATAGAAATATGTCAACAATTTGAAAAGGAAACAAACAGCAAATTTGCACTACTGTTCCGGTCACCTTGTCCTTCTACCCTTATTATTCTTCTGGTAACGTCCTGTGAAGCTTTTCTTCCTTGTCCCTCTCCTGTGATAGTCTTTTGGGTAGGATCTCTCTAAAGTACTCTGAGCCTTCAAAAAATCAGGTGCTTTTGTCCATGCTAATGATTTGGCCTCCATCTATCACTGTGGAGAGAGGGTGGCACCTCTGCAGGGCAATTTAAAGGCACATAAGATGAATGAATTGCTGCCTGGAGGTGCGTGTGGCTTTCCCATCCCCTTCTCTGGGTTAGAAGAGACTGAGTCTGTCCTTGCTGCGCGCCTCTGATCTCCACCTCACTATGCAAGCTGTTCACCTTTCTCTGTTCAGTAGCTCCCAGCATTCATGTTAGCTGATTCTGAGATCCAAAGCTTGAGATCCAAAGCCTTTTCGCTTTTAAAGGCTACCAAATGATTGCATTATCCGCATGCTGAAAAAACAAGGGGGAAAAAACCCAAAGAAATTATACCTCTCATACTGCAAGTCTTGCACATCTGACGGTATATGTATATATAGTAACAGCATAGCAAACAATATATATAAAGTAAGAATAAAAAGACTAAATAAATAATAAAATAGCATATAATATAGTGTGTATATATATAGAATATGTACATACTATATATAATATATATATAGACTAAAAAGTATAAAATGTTTTCCCTCAGCTCTGAGGCTGTATTTCATTTAGGGCGTTAATTTTCTGGAATTATCTGAGCTGATACTTACACTGTCATTTGCAAAATGGCTTTGCTGTTACAGCAATTTCAGTGGAGAGAGGCATTAGTTTGTCTCATAATCTGCATACGCTGTGTGTGTGAGCATTACAGAGCACATAGGTGAATAGGGGAGCTATTAAATATTCTTTCTGATATAAATCAAATAAAAATTAAAACCTGAGGTAAGAGTGTTTCTTTGCCTGAGCACTCCAGGTCTCAGGGGCTGAGTGCCTCTGGTTATGTTGTCTCGTGCTGGAACTTGGCTTGGGAAAACTTTGTCTCCCAGCTCAACATTTCTTTGCCTCCTAAAGGAGGCATCCTACTGACCAGTAGGCATCAAGAATGTTTTATATCCATCCTCCAAAGCAGCAAGGTTGTCAGGATTTGTCCCACAGCTGGTAAAGAAAAACTGCTTGTAGCAAATCCTTTGGAGCTAACCCCTTTGCCCCCTCCGCCCCTGCAGAAACCCCCAGTCCATTCTCCTTAGCTTCCTCACCTGTGATCTCCTTTATCATGATATTAAACAACATATTGTCCGACAGCTCTGACTGCTCCAAGCAGTGTTTTATGACAGTCTGCAGTACGACCATTTCCCTTGTTTCACTAATCCAGTGTACTGCAATCCACAATTTTTAATATTGGGTGAGTAAGTGCGCAGAACACAGCGCATAATTTTCTAGTTTTGAGATTTATCAGCTTCATCACCCATTTTTTGGACTTTCTCTTAGTGTTTGGACTAATTCTGCATGTATGAATAAAGGCTAAGTGGATGGTTTTTATTTTTTGAGCCATTGCTTGGTTTAATCCCTTGCTAAAAGTTATACTCTTTTTCCTGTTTTTGCTGGTTGATACAAAACTGAGCATAACCAGGGACTCTGCAGACTTTTAGTTCCCCAAACTGATTTCTGAATAAAGACCTGTCTGCAAGATACAAAACACCTTGACTGTTTTTTCTTCCTGTTTTTCTTGTTTCGTAATGGTCACACTTAAAGTCTTGGTGCATAATCTGACTTTTTCCTTCCCATAATGTACTGCTGCAATAGCCCCTGACTAAAAGCATCTTTTTTGTTCACCTTATAGCATATTTGTGTGACTGTTCCTTCACTGCTTCCACTTCCTGATGACTTCTTAAGTGCATTCATTGCCGCCTTCTTTCTATATCTGCTACCCCTGACATTTAATGCTCTTCTTTCTGTAATATTAGCTTATCTGCTTACTGGCTTTTCAATGTATACAGTGTACAGGACACACAATTTGCACTTAATTTCTGGCTTTTAACAATCTGTCAGCTCCAACAAGCTGGTTTTTGCCTATGTGGATTTTGGTTTGATTTGTTCTGATGAAATTCTCAACCCTTTAAAAGGGGTACAATGGATTGATAACACAGTCACATTATTTTCTCAGTTGTGGAAGTAAGAACTGGAGAGTTTTCTGAAATAAAAGTTTCTCATTGGAAAAAGCATTTCTATTTATAAATAGTAAAGCTTTGTGTAGAACATCACTTTCAATAAAATCTAATTAGGGAAAAATGATGAAAATGTCTTTTTCACTCTTATCCATAATGAAATGTTGCAGTTTCTCATTTAAAAATACTTCTCATTTTCACAATCTATAGTCTAACTGAACATAATATTAAATCAAAATCTGAACAAAAATATTCATTTTTTGAAATGGAACATTTTAGTTTATAAAATTATTTTTGTTTTATTAAATTTCCTTACAAAATAAAATTCAGCTTTTCCTTTTGTCCCTATTCATAATGAAAACAAATCTGGTGTTTTCCAGCGGAACAGTAAGTCTGTGTTCAGACCAGCATGCACTGACTTTATTTGCTTAGTATTGTAGGTTAATTTTATCTGTCAAGCTATGTGGAGTAGATTCAACATAAAAATGGTCACTGTTTTTAGATATATATGTCAGCATTTGGAAGGAGGGAGAAATTCTGCCCATAGCTCTGGTCTTCTGGGTTAGTACCTCCTGACTTTGTGGTTAGCTGAGTGTCTTGAGTGTATTGAAAGTTACTTTGATGTTTTTTTGCTGCTTATTATGTTCAATCTATTGCTTCTTTTATTTATATTTTCATAGTTTACATAGCTGCACAAAAGGCAATTTTTATTCAACTTTCTGTTATTTTTCTATAACTGATTATGGAAAGCAATTTATAAGTGGTCATACCAAATTTCCTTTTGAATTAAGTTTTAGCAATCTCCTTGGTGAAAAAGAAATTAACAATGGAGGGAGATATGTGATGAGAACCAGAGAAGGTAATGTGCAGCTTGACAAAAAAACACTGATTTTTGGAGACAGTTAAAAATTACAGTACTTGGAGGGTCTGAAAATGGAAGAAAAAGGGGTTCTATTTAATGCAGTAGATGAATGTGTCTTCCATTCTTAGTAATTAAAGGCCTGGCCCATTGAAACCATTTTTTTAAGCCTACATATTACAGTAGGAGGATATTACATAATGTCAGCCATGACATTATGGGAGTTGTTATGACACGTCAAAAAGAAACTGGGGCTCTTAGTGATGTATTGCCTCATGTTTGTCTTCACAGTTTCCTACTTTTCAATTTTACATATCCACTTGAAATTTACATCTTCATTTTTATGTAAGTCTTGCTTGTAATAAGGGATTCAGGACTTTCAGTGGAAAGCAGGAATCTAGTTCTGGCCAAAATAAAGCTGACATCAAACCCTCTATCTCTCTTCTCTGCTTTTGGAGTTTACTTGAAATACCAGAAAGTAAGATATCAGTCAAATGCAATGAACGCAGATGACCATGAATCTAATAAAAGAAAAATTATAAGCCCTTCACTGGAAAGATGTAAACCTAGCTTTGAGAAAGGATTAAGAAAACTGCCCTTAAAAGAACAGTCCTCTGTGGTAAACCCTGAACCAAAAGACCTGTAATAGTTTCTGTTTTCATCGCTACTTTCAAAACTATTATTGTTTTAGACATTGGGAGCCTAGTGCTGCCATTCAAATCACTGTGCCAGAGCCTGTGCCTTCCACACCTCCATACTTCTGGTACAATTATGAATCCCCCATTTTACTTGTTTGTATTGAAAATGTCCTGCACATTTCCACCAGAATCCACAGTTCGGTGGAATTCAAGATTTAGTTGTTTTGGCATTTGTCATTAGCTAGGCAAATTGAAAACTCTCACTATAAGGCATAGAGGTATCAAAGATTTTGCTGAAGTTCACCCTTACAAAACACTGTCTATTAAGATGAAGTCACTGAATCCTTCCAGGCTATTTCCCACTGCTTTTAGCATGAATGTTCTTAGACCGATGCTTGGAAAATGAATGTGCAAACCGAAACAAGAATATTTATCTTCAGCTTTTGCTTTGTCTTTGTATTATATCCCTCTGGTGGTGCCTTTCATGAAGCTATCTGGGGAGACATTCTTTTCCCTCCTGATTCTTTCTCATTAATATCTTCAGTTATGAAAACTGCTAATTCGCAGAGTGCGTGGTTTTTAAAAAGAGTGACACTGGGATAACTGGAAGTCATTGGCAATAAAGTATCCAGAGAACTCTGGCCACACTGCAATTGCATGGCTGTGCAAAGTGTTGATTGACAGGAAAATAATGCTTGCTAAAGGATAGTCTGGTCTTCAAAGAGAATTATGTTTACTCAGATAAACACGATTTTCAGAAGCAAGAGCAATCAAAAGCCTTTCATTTTGAACATTTATTGTGGAGATATTCTTTATGGTTATTATTTCATTGTATATTTTGTTAAAGAGTTGGTGTCTTTAACAAATGACGTTTTCTGTCTTGCTCTCTTGTTTTCATACCTAGACATTTAATACAGGCCCTGCATCATAGATTTCAACAAATCTGCCATTGTTCTGACAGAAATCATATTTTATGGGATAAAATAGCTATGACTTGACTGCAAAGAACAAGGAATGAGGCAGTCTTTTGAAAACCAACACTGCCTTCTTTGTAACCTGCACCATTAAAACCCATTCTCAGAAAGATATTTCACAACTTTTTGCTTAGATTCCTTTAGCAATGAAGAGATTTATCAGATTCTGTGCAAAGATTTAGCCACTCCAGTACTTGTTGACTCAGTGGTGCCTATTTTGCATATTTTACCATGCAGGAGCACAGGATGGCATTTTTCTTCTGATGAAGTAGTATAGATTTTCTCCCCTGTTAATGCTATTAGTCTAGTATTCATCAGGCATCTTCTCTGTGAGGTTCTCCAAATCCTTTAGTCATGTCCTCAGTGATCACATTGAAGTTTTAGCAACCCATAATTTCTCTGAGCCCACTAGTTCAATGCCAACACGAAATCTCACACGTTAGTTCTTACCTTCCTGGCTCAGTGTTTGTCTGCATTCCTAGCCAAATTTGTTCAAGATCAGAGTGTGGAAAAGTTACATGCTTGAAAGAGACTGTTCTTAAACAGGTTATTTTTTTCTCTAATTTTTGAAATTCAGGAAAACAAAAAGAGCTGCAGGTTCCTATAAATAGTGTTGGGATCTGAGAAGGAAAGAACCAGCATCCTGGGAAAGGATATGGGAAATTTATTGCATTTATATGTACATTGACTATTTTACTCCTCAGGAACTTTGTATGGTAAAGTTGTAAAAAGAGCATCTAGTTAGAGACACAGCACCATAGGGAGTATTTGAATGGCACATGCAAAGCAAACACAATATAAAAACATAAATTACAAGGTTTCTTTTGTTTGTTTTTCTTTTCTTTCTTAAAGAAATGAGAAAGTACTTTAAAATATTATTCTTCATTTCAGACTTCACTAGGGCATTGGCAGAGAGGCAAGAAGTGGAAGGCCAGCCTAACCCTTTGGTTAGAGGAAGATGTGAGTTTGTCTGCTTTCACACACCTGTGGATTGAGTAGCAAACTATAGGGCCTGATGGAAAAAATGAAGAATCTTTGAAAAATTTGAAAACCCTGTTTTTAAACTTCAGCTAGTGAAGGTGGTGTTTGGTTACCTCTTTACTGTTGCAAGCTCTGCTGATCCATCTCTAGTGATGCAGGGCAGGTGGTGGCTGTGACTTGTCCATCTTTCCTAGACCTATGGTGCACATCCTACTGATAAAGCAGAGCACCCTATGATGATTATGAAATTAATGAGAGTGGAAACCACTTGGGAATGTGGTTTGAGACAAACTGCAGACACTGTAAGGCTGTCAGATAGGACACTGCAGATTAGATACAATTTGTACTGTGTAAATGTGTCCCTACGCATTCCTATACATATGCTTTCACTCTTTACCAAAGTACTGAATTCAATTTAATTTAGATTATATTTTACTGATGCCTTATATATATATAGTAAGAAATGCTTTCCTGAGAGCTGAGCCTAATTCTAAGGCAACTCAGCTTGTCTTATTTACTGGAGCTGCACTTTGAGTTGAATTGGCTATAGACAATTTTTTCTGGAACAGAAGTATTTTCCTTGTAATTCTGCAACAATTTTCCATTAGATAGTGATCTCTTTCTTGACTTTTTGCTCTCTTTCACGTGTGTTGTTATTTATCAGTACTGCACTGCATAAATATTTTACGTTTTTCTGTTGTTGATTGTATTGTTCTTTGCTTATTTTTAGCCAGAATTTACTATCAGGAGCAGACAGCAGAAACTTACTTTGGTGCCATCATTAATATAATATTGAGAGGCTGAAGATCTACTGCTGATCTCTATCACAACCCCTTATAAATTCTTTTCATCTTGAAATTCACTTCCTCTCCTTGGCCAGTTTGCAGCCCAGTGAGCCAACTTTTCATTTATTTCATGTTTCTGCACTTTAACCTTTGATGAAGTGCTTGGCTAAATGCTTTTTGAAGATGTAAGTACCTCACTCTATTTTTGCCGAATTCTGTAGGATTGAAAAGTCTGCAGAGCAAGTCAGGCTGTTTTTAACCTTTTAATAGTTTTTATTTTTATTTATATATAGATGCTTTTCTCAAACAAAAAAAATATTAAGGACTTATGTATCTATCACTAACAAAATTAAACTTGAATTAAATGTCAGGATTAATTCTTTGGTCAAGAAAACCTCATGGAGACAAAAAAAAGCTCAAACTTCGCATTTCTTCTGCAGAAAAAGAAGGGGAAGAACACAGCCGAGGTGCAGAGGAGGGCGTAGCTGGGTTTTGCTGGAGAGGCAGCGTGATGCCTGGTGCCTGCTGCCGGGCCAAGGTGGCAGGTCCCCAGTGCCGAGCGTGAGGCCCTGGGCTGTTGCCCTCCGGCTGCGGCAGCAGCCGGAATGTTTAATGGTAGCAGTGGCCACAGTGGCACAGCCCTGCCGGGAGTGACACGCTGGTTGCAGTGCAAGTTCACAGCGTGTTTGCTTCCTAGCCCATGTGGAGCGACTTTCAGTAGCTGTGATTCCTAGTGATGGGTTTCCAAATAGCTGGGAGACAAAGTCAGGGCTCTTTTTGTGCAGAGCTGATGAATTTGATGGGAGATTTTCTGTGGTAGGCTCTCCTTGTGGCTACGGCAGACTACAGACCCCTTTTGGAGGGCAGGTCTGGCTCTGCTGCCTGTTCCTGCCCCATCTGGGGCTAAAACGGCGCAAGGCAGTAGCACAGAGCTAAGAAGAGTGGGAGGCTGGTGGGTTTGAGGGGCAGGCATGCTGGTCCTCGAGCTGTGTTAAAGAGCTCTGGGACATGGAGAGCTCAATGATAGTCACAGCTTCTAAGTTACCTCTGATACCTTTAAAATCCTGTTAATCTGAAACTAATGTTATTTATTAATGAATATCTTTGATCCTAAGCCTACCTGAGGCCCATCTTGCTTGCTTCCCTAAATGCCAGACATCATCCTGGCAGACTAATGATCAAGCAGGAGGGAGAGTTGCTGTATTGCAGCTGGGGAAAAGGATGATGTGACAAGGCTGGGCCACTGTCCCCAAAGCCTAGAGGTGGTAGGACTGTCACCATCACCAGTCCAGGTGCTGTTCTCCAAGCTTGACGATGCAAGAGTTGCAATGGGCTAACAAATCACCCCCATGCTTAATGTTAAGCCCATGCTTCCTGTTGCTATTCTGAAATATAAACATGTGCCAAAGGCATGCGCTTCCTTGTATTCATGAACTGGGCTCCAGCTTCTGGAAATAAATGTTTTGCACACTGCTGTCAGGGTAGAATCATAGAATCATAGAATCATTAAGGTTGGAAGAGACCTCTAAGATCATCGAGTCCAACTGTCAACCCAACACCACCAGGCCCACTAAACCATGTCCCTAAGTGCCACATCTACACG
>NW_008824468.1:1141787-1163887 GCF_000699105.1 Pygoscelis adeliae
CTGGTCTGCCTGTTAAAGACTGAGGCAAAGAAGGCATTAAGTACCTCAGCCTTTTCCTCATCCTTGGTGACAATGTTCCCCCCCGCATCCAATAAAGGATGGAGATTCTCCTTGGCTCTCTAAGAAGAGAGATGGGTATGAGCCATCTAAAAATTATTTTGTCCTGGATCCATCGATTTTGTTTTGCTAGAGATGCTCTAATATCTACCCGTCAGTCCCTTGTTTAGAGCACCCTAACTCTCCATCATATTTGTCCCTTAATATAGTTTCTTTCCCATTATAGGTCTGGTACTTTTTTTCACCACAGTCTGTACGTGGGAATGAAGAAAGGAAGGATGGGGAAGGATGGGTGCAAAGGCGCTGCCACTTCTGCTGTGAGGTTTCTTGTCGTCTGCACCGCTGTACCTCTGTCACACGGCTTCGAATGTGTTCAGCTTCATTTTCCTGTGGTACATACTTTCCTATATTCTCTGTGTCAGATAGTTTGCTCTTTGGAGGGATGTTTGCTCCCAGGAAGGACACATTTGTCTGAGATCAGGGAATGCAATTGCTAAAGCTGCTGCATGACTTGACACACTGGGACTTGTGGCAACTGAACTGCAGTCCTCAGCAGCACTTCCTGAGGACAGTGCCACAGTCTCAGCTTGTGTGTTTTAAATCAGGTCTTTGCTCTGGAAACCAGTGTGACTTGACTTCAGAATACATGTTTGAGGTTTTTTGGAATGACTTATCTTTCTTTCTGGAAAAAAAACTATGTCCCACCTTCCCTGAAAACATCCTAATTCAACACTTCTGGTGAAGGATCATGGACATGGTAGCTATCAAAGCTCGTGTCTGAAGCTTGTTCAGTACTTCTCATCCTGAGACAGAACTGGAGGGATGCCAGCAGAGGGAGGGCTGTTGGGAGGGAAGGGGGGAAGGAGGCAGAGGAGAGAAAACTGAGATTGAATAAAAGTACTGGTATTTTAAGGGGATGATTTAAAAGATTTAAAATTTTGCTCAATCTCATGGAACAATAGGGATTGTGAAAAGAAATGATAAATCACTGTGTTTTCATTATTTGCTGTTGGTCCCACTGGCTTTTGTTGAAAGTAAATATTCATAGTTAATTTTGGTACAGCCCCAAAACACTATCTTACAGCAAAGCATTGTTCTTATTACAAATTTTAGAGTGTTTTTGAAAATGAATCAATTAGTCAGCTAGTGGAATTGAATTTCAAATGTGAAATGAGCTACCCACGTTAGGTATAGCCACACATAGAAATTATGTGCACTCTGCCATAAATTACGCAGGCGTTCAACGCTGAAATGCTGTAACGCGATTCATTGCATTGGAAGATTTAAAACTCCTTTCATTTGCTTACTTCGAAAGATGGCTAATAATTCAGACCTATTCCATGGAAATCATGGCTGGAAAGAAATGTATAAATGCCCTAACAAGGCACCTTTTGTCACTATTTTGCTATTGTTAAACAAGCTAAAAGTTTACCATAAGAAGACCTATGCAGGTAAATCTTCACCCGCATAAAGGCATCTCTAGATAGGCAAAGAGATCTTTTCAATACTTTTCAAATTCCATGGACTAATGATGGATTTTAGACCTCATTATTTCAGAGAGGTCTATTTAATTTTGTTTTCAGTGAAAATATTCTGTAGTTGGTAATCCCTTGTAGTACCGATTCACCAGCAGTGACCTTAATTCCCTCATGCATTTATCCATTTCCCTTCTTCCTCCTACCTTCCATGTGAACAGACAACTCTCAATAAAATAAAAAATCAGTTTCCTGAACAAAACTTCATCTCTTCAAGAAAAAACAGGCTCTTGCCCACATCTGCTGTGAAAAAACCATAATTTTTCTTGGGTCGATATAGAAGAACCTCCTATACCACATAGCTGAAAATTAGTGTGCTGATCTATGCAGAAAAGGGAGTGCATTTTTGACAGGTTGTGGTTCAGTCAAGAGCAGAGAAGTAGGCAGCAGTATATAGAGTGGAAAGCAGTTCACAGCAGCATAGGAAACCATGGTGATCTCTTAGGGTGTTGTCTCTTGCCATCCTTGCTATCTCAGCATATTGAACTGAATCATGTCAGGTTCATTGACATGAATCTGTCATGGTTCATGAAGCAATGTTTTAAAACCAGCAAGATATCTTCCCACCGTTGTTCCCACTGACAGCTCTCCTAGAACCTCCCCGGCTCAACTGTTGGAAACCTTCTTCTCACTTCAGGCCTGAATACATTAAGGAACATAACATAATGTAAGGATACAAAAAAATGGCTGTTCCTGATCAGCCTAGAGCTCTTTCTAGCCAAGCAGTCTGTCTCTGCTGCAGCCAGTGGCAGGTGCCTCTTCTGCAGGAGCACTTGAGCAAAGCAAACAAAAACTGATGTTTCCTTGCTGTATGCTCCCCGCTCTTTTTGTTTTTACCCCTGGAGAAGGACACCATCTTGGGCAGAAACGTCCTGCAGACTGAATCCAGTCTGTGGTCCAATTTTTGGGCAATACAGTCCTGTGTAATAACTGTGGAAGAAATTGTTCTTCTTAGACCATACCACATAGTCTTTCCTTTCCCAGAGGCCAGGTGGTGATTTTCTTGCTGACACTGAGTGCTATCTTATTTCTAGCAGAGTACCACTGAGGTCACTAGCAAGTCATAGAGGTAAGGGAACCTCAGATGTGAATTTTGCACTCTGAGTTCAGGACACTACAGCAACAGGACACTCAGGACACTCAGCGTGTTGTAGCCTCTCATCTTTCTAAACAGGGTCCCGCTTTTTATGCCACACTCTGAGGCTAATTATTCTCAATTTATTTGCACAGCCCTGCATTTGCCATCTATTATTCCTGAAATATAAAATGATCTAAATTCTTTTATATCTGGCTGCACTACCTAATTATTCCTCATTTGTTTTTATTCTCTTCCAATTTAGTATCATCTGCAAAGTTGGAAATCATGTTTTCATATCATAATTAGACCTCTAAGAACCTAAGAAAACTGCTCGGTGAATAAGCATGCAAACGGCTTGTTTTTTTCCCCCCTCCTATTCTCATTTTAATGGAGATTTAAAGTGAGACAATAAATTAGAAATGCATGAAATTATGAGCTAAAAAATTCAAGTTGTTTGCCTGTGGGCCATAATGTTGCAGCAACCAGAAGCGATGTGAAGAAGTAGTTATGATAAGAAAGTTGGTTAGGAATGACTGATAAGGATGTAGAAGCTGAACTGACACGTGGCCAGCTCCTCACTAACTGTGCTGCATTAGAAGATGTGCTTATTTGGACAGCATATCTGTGTTGCTGGTGTCAGGAGCGTAAAAGTTCCCTTTCTCTTCTGCCCTATCTAGATGTAGCCAATGTGCAGAGGGAAGTCGATTAGCAGCTGTGACTTTGATGCAGATATAATTTTCTACCTTGAGCAAATTGTTCTCTACCCCCAAAATGAAAGATTATCCTGCCTTTAAAGTACAGCTTATAGTATTTCCTGCACACCTTTAAAATATGGGTTATAGTATTTCCTGCACCTCAGAGATACACATATCTCACACCTGAATAACAGAGAAGATATTGGCACACTTACAGTATGACAGAAGAGAGCTCCTTTAATTATGTTATTTAGCATACTGCAGCAGAAACCAATGAGTTTGACATTTTCTAAGACCAGCAAGGAAGAGCAACTCAGGAGCTTTTGTTTCAGTCATATATATATATAGCAGTCTCTATCTTAAATAGAATGAGCGCCATATAGTATCGGTCTTTTTTTGTCTCCCTTTGGCTCAAGTTGTAGCAGTTGAATGCATTGTTTCAAGATGTTGCAGAGCTGTAGACAATTCAAACCACTACATATTTTCTCAAATGTGTATAAACAAGATGAAGGAATAATTGTCCCATAAACAAACAAACAAACAAACAAAAAGCAGAGTACACAGAAGAACTCTCTCCACCGTCTGTATTTCAGTCCGTGTTCTTTTGAACAAGATTAATGTTGGGATCTGCAGCCCTCTCAGAAGAGGAGCAAATCTGATGGACCAACCCAGTACAGGATCACCCCTGAAGCAACAGACCCTGTCCAGATGCTGGATTGCTCTTCCTCTTCATTTCCAGGTGGAAGAGATGATATTCTGCTTCTTGCACTATACAGGTGTGTAACCATCCTCAGCTGATTTCCAGCAGGGAATCACAGAGCATTCCCTGTGTGAGTTTAGGCAGGTGCAGACTTTGCATTTGTGCCAGTAAATTTATGTTGACCATGATACCCTTCTCTTTCCAGTTCAGATAATGCTCAGAACATGGCACCTGCATTAAATTGCCCCCTCATGCTGGTCCATGCTTTGGCTCCATTGTGAGAAATCATAAAACTAGGGGACAGGCCATGGGAGGTCAGCTACACCTTGATGTCGGCTGCTTTGTTGCTCTTGAGAAACCAGGCATGAAGAGTGAAGCTCATTTTCCAAAGACACTGCCATTGGCAGCAGGTGTGACAGATGCTGTTGGGAATGAGGCCGGGCAAGCCATCACACTTGTGGAATCCATCGGATGATCTGAGCATCTCTGGGCCTGATTCTGACTTCCCCGATGGTGTCAGTCAAGAACAGCCCCTTCAAATTCAGATTAGTTGCACTAGTGACAGGATTGTCATATAGCATGAGAGATCAGAGTCATGTCAGACCTGCCAGAAGGGACAGATTTTTTAATTGCAGCCTGTGGTTTTTTTGGTCCCCACTTTGTAGGCACATTCAATTACAGGTGCAACTTAAGTCATTTATATGTCTTCCTGACTGACATGTATATTGGTTAATGACGTCCCTGCAAAATTATGCCCACAGGTATGTGCAGCTGTTGTTCTAAGCGAGCAGAAGGAATGCATAGGTAAGGTACTTTAGCAACTTTATCTCTTCTCTGTAGGAGGCTGTCCTGGTTTCAGCTGGGGTAGAGTTAATTTTCTTCCTAGCAGCTGGTACAGTGCTGGGTTTTGGATTTAGGATGAGAACATAACATTGATAACACACCGACATTTTAGTTGTTGCTGAGCAGTGCTTACACTAGTCAAGGACTTTCCAGCTTCCCATGCTCTACCGACTGAGAAGGCTGGAGGGGCACAAGAAGCTGGGAGGGGGCACAGCCAGGACAGCTGACCCAAACTGGCCAAACAGATATGGCATACCATGTGATGTCATGCTCAGTCTATAAACTCAGGGGAGTTGGCTGGGGGGAGGTGGCTGCTGCTCAGGGACTGGCTGGGCATCGGTTGGCAGGTGGTGAGCAATTGCATTGTGCATCGCTTATTTTGTATATTCTTTTATCATCATCATTATTATTATTTTCCCTTCCTTTTCTGTCCTATTAAACTGTTTTTATCTCAACCCATGAATTTTACTCTTTTTTTTCCCCGATTCTCCCCCCCATCCCACTGGGAGGGGGAGTGAGCAAATGGCTGTGTGGTGTTTAGCTGCCTGCCGGGTTAAACCACAACAGATGCCAAAAAGAAGGAACACATTTTTTAAAAATCCAATTGATCCTAATAGGATAGGATATTTTAAATATAGTTATTAAATATCATCTCTGCGGGGCAAGGTTTAGGGCATTTGTGTAATGTAACTTCATATTTTTCCCTAAATCTATCAGACGCTACTCTTAATTGTAGCTTCAACTATAAATTTACAAGGTTTGGAGTGGCTTGGTTTTAAATGATGACATTCCTGCAAAACCTATGAAGTTGCTGGGCAATTGAGTAATTTATCTTGGAAAGTAAAAATGTTCATGAAATGGTTGCAATGAACACTTTAATGTCTGACTCCGTTTCTGTAGAGATCACCCTGAATATGGATTAAATTGTTATTTCAGTGCATGGTTAGTCTCCTAAATCTAACATAGACTTTCTATTCCTTCATGAGATGATTCAAAGATTTCAAAGGGAGTTAATTAACTAGAAATTACAGATTTTAAGAAAAATGGTCTTTAACATTAACACACTTTTTTTTTTTTTTTTAAATTCTGGAAGACTTTCAAGGATGCCCAGCATTTCTTTAAATATAAAGAATAACTGACAATGAAACCAAATACATTACAGCAATCTGGATGTTATTCATATGCCATTAAAATGATAAGGCAACTCTAGGAGTTTAAGAATCGATGTGCAAAAGAAAAAAGTGGCGAGGGACAAAGACACCTGAAAATACCATCTGAGTTATATAATTTTTAAGCTTGGAAATAGGAACTGTGATTTTTATGATGACAGACCCCATGTGAATAAAGGATTGTCAGCAGAGTTCTCTGTTTTCATTTCTACCATTATTCTATAGCCTATTGCTTTTCCAGTTTACCACAGCCCATACTTGCAGGTGTTTGTGAGACAACACTGAAATGTGGATAAGGCAAGCACCGATGTACCCAATGCTATTTTTAAAAAGAATCAGGACACCATTGTTTCCCTCATACCTTAATGTATAAGAGCATAAATGTTTCCTTAAAGTCCATGCTCCATAAACTTCTTGTAAAAATTGACTCTGAGATAGTAAAAAACTGAGTTCAAAAGGAAAGCTTAAGATGAGATCCCTGCTTAAATCCAATATGCCCTAATCATGAAAACCTTCCAATACTGTCTTGGCCCAACTGAGTCCTAAATGTCTCATTTCCCTCCTTCCCATGTCTCATTGAGCCAAAGCAACTGGATGAAGCCTCCTAGTCCCTGTGAGTGACGTGGCTCCCACGCCATCCCTGGGATGGTCGCAGTGCTGGCCACAACCCTTCCAAACCCGCGGAAGAGCTGAGCATCTGTGGGCTCTTGTACGCCATGCTTTCCTATCACGATCAGTACAGATACCTTGCTGTGCAGTATCTGGTGAAAAGTTAGCACAGAGATATTTTCTGTAGCAATTGTTGGTCCAAAAATTCCAGTCACCTCTTTGCCTGTATTCCCTCAGCCCCCTCTATCCAGTGCTATCAAAAATGTAAAGTGCTGTAGAGAGCCCTGAATCTCTACCTTTGCATAAATTTTATCTGAAAATGGCATTCAACGTAATTAAGTAGGAATTACACCAAATTCCCACGCTACAGCTGGATTCAGTGGGAAGGGCTGTGGAGTAGTTTTGAAGAAATCGGTGTGTTCTTGGGCTTTTTGTGATGCAAGTTCCTTCAGATTTCATGGCTTTGTCACACTTGAGATCATGTCTACTCTGTTGATCAGCCATAAAACTATCCTTTATTTGAAATTAAATGTGGAGAAGTTTAAATTGTTCTGTGTGTATACAGACATAAGTAGCTCATCTTTGGCAGTGCTCAGATTATTTATACTGCAGCTGCAGTAAATTTGAGTTGCACCAAATGTAGCTCTCTAAATGTCAGCTTGATTTTCTCAAGACCTACTTTTCACTTGTTATAAATATTACTTGTTACAGATGCTAAAACTCTTCAAATAAGAATGTCACTGGGTGCAGTTAAAGCATTCAGAAGTAATATGGATCATGACAGGACATTTATTTATTTTTTTCTAAAAGATTAACAAAATTACCTTTGTATGCATTTAAGGATTTTGGGGTTGTGGGAATTCACCTTCTCCCTAGGTAGGTACACACAACTTTCCCATAACTTCTGATGACTGCAGTTAGTGTTAATATAAAAGTTTGGTACATATGTGTCATGGTTTAACCTCAGCTGGCAACTGAGCACCACACAGCTGCTCACTCACTCTCCCTGCCCCCCGGTGGGATGGGGGAGAGAATTGGAAGAGTAAAAGAGAGAAAACTCATGGATTGAGGTAAGAACAGTTTAATAATTGAAATAAAATAGCAACAACAACAACAACAACAATAATAGAATATACAAAGCAAGTAATGCACAATGCAATTGCTTACCACCTGCCGACCAATGCCCAGCCAGTCCCTGAGCAGTGGCCCCCTGGCCAGCTTCCCCCAGTTTATATACCGAGCACAATGTCCTGTGGTACGGAATATCCGTTTGGCCAGTTGGGGTCAGCTGTCCTGGCTGTGCCCCCTCCCAGCTTCTTGTGTCCCTCCAGCCTTCTCAGTCAGTAGAGCATGGGAAGCTGGAAAGTCCTTGACTAGTGTAAGCACTGCTCAGCAACAACTAAACCGTCGGTGTGTTATCAACGTTATATTCTCATCCTAAATCCAAAACCCAGCACTGTACCAGCTACTAGGAAGAAAATTAACTCTATCTCAGCTGAAACCAGGACAATATGTATAGAGGTAAGTCCAACATGACCATCTTTTCTAAAACTGAATTAATACAATCAAGTCAAGAAAATGTTCATTTAAAAGCTGACAAAGGAAAAAAAAAGAAAATATGAATGTCAATTTATATAGACTTCTTACTGATTACGTTAATTTTTTATTACCTCCAAAAGTTGTCTACATTCTTTTTTTTTTTTTTTTTTTTTTTTTTTTTGTTATAACAAAAGCAAGAAGATAATTCACTGTTTATAATTTAAGAGCTTCAGTTTCTGCCAGGCAATTAGGTGGTCCATAATTCACAGCTTAAAAGTGGAAAAGAAAGTCTTGCATCCTTTTCAGAAACTCAGAAAATGCTGAGCTCAGGCTCAGTTCAAATTTTTATTCATTGAGACAAATAACAGGTTCATCACTACATATAAGAGTTGGATTACAATAATATTGGTTGCAATTTTCTTGATCAAAGGGAGGGGCAATTTTCTGTTTTTACATCAAGTGACAAAACAGAAATGAGGATTTGTGTGCACCTGGAACAGATCAGCCACATTTGGAAGAAAAATGAACTATCTTAAATGACAACTTTTAAGTAAACAGGTAACTCTTAAACTTCAAAGGATGTTTTGTCTCCAGTCATGCAGTTATAGCCAAATATTTTTGCTTGGATCAGGCGAAAAAAAAATCTGTGTTCTTACCTGTAGAGTTTTTAAGACCCCCATTGTCTTGCCTATTACTGTGGATGTTAATTCCACAATGGGGCAGTGGCAGTGTGACAGACCTTGCCCTTCTGCAGCTTTGACTCTCAGTTTACATTGACCCTAGTTACTTTTTGTTACTATTTTCTTTTCTGACCAGTCACCTTTAATTACACAAAGTCTTATCCTCACTTCATTGTAAATCAAGAAGCTAAATTTCTAGAGTGAAAATAGTTATTTTTCATTGGGTTTTCACTGGTTATCTGGTTTGTCTAAACAAGGGACTGTTTGAATGGGATGGTATAATGGGAAGAAATGTCAGTTTGGGCAAAGCTCCACAGAAATCACCTTATCTATATGTAATTCTTTTCTGCTTTACATATTCATTTCTGAAATACTTCCAAACCATTTTATTTACTATGTCAAGAGTCTAATTTTTATTGATCTCACGGATCACTCATTGAAATTTTCACCAGAGTTACATCAGCACATGTCACCTTATTGTCATGGTTTTATTATTATTATAACTTCAGTTATGCTTCATTACTAGTAAAAAACAATTCTAGCGAAACAAGAAATATTATAACTTAACAAAATTATTGCCAGTGGAGTTCTTTTGAAAGAATATTAAGAGGAGTGTAATGCAGGTGTTCTGAATCCATTTCTGGAGGAACCCTTATTTTCCCATTAACTGTAAAGGGACCCTTGGAGCTGTGATTCCCTTCTATTTGTGACTCTCCTTGGCCATCCTCCGACTCCAGAGGAGTCAGTGGTGGCAGTGTCCAGGGCCTCCTGGAGGGGTGATGCAGAGTGATGCTGAGCCCGTGAAATACCCTCAGGCACATTCTAGGGGCCAAGTTCTGTTCTACATAGTCTGGGGTGAATTTGTAGTAACTGATATAGTTAGCAAAGGTATCTGTACAAATTAAAGCAGCAATTGTTCTTTGCAATTGTCCTAGCACAGAAAAGAAAAAAATCATTTTGATTTTTAGCAAACATTCTGATTTAATTTATGAAAATCTGGGAAGCTTGTCATTATTCAGCAATACCAGTCCTTTTACCTGTGCAGAGTTTAGACATAGGAAACCTAAAAATAGATGAGAAGAATATATATGGGGTGGAAAGGAGAGAGAAAAAGAAATCAATTCAGCTAGAATATTCCAAAACAAATTAATGCTCTGCTGGAGGAACAGGTACAAGGACTTTGAACGTTTGGGTTAGCTGGGGGACATCATCTGAATTAGATCCACCTGAAAGGGTGTAAAAGCATCACTGGTCTATACAGTAATGTCACAAGTCTTCAACTTTTATGGTTGTTGTTATTAATGCGGCATCTTGCTTTCAATAAGGAATGTTTACATTTCAATTGTAGCTTCCAGCCTGAGCTCACAATTCACATTTTTTGTAAAATAGTTAAGTTCCATTGCAGTGAAGCCCAGTTTAATTTTTCATCTTGAGTTTGCCATGTAAACTTGATTTCTTAAGCATATTTTCCAACTCTGGTATTCTCTTATTAGACTCAGGATATTACGACATTTTCAAAATGTTTTCTACTTATAACTTAACATTTTACAATGTCAAGAATAATCAAAAGCATAAAGAGATGACAGAGAAAAATCCCATTTGTTTGATCTTTCTGGGTCACAGTTCTGAGTTTTACTTAGAATGCCTGTTTTAGGAGCTAAAATTACCTTTTTAGCAAATGAAACGTGCAAACAAAATTTAACAGAAAATGGACATGGTCACTCAATAACTTTATTAGCACAGGTTGTCAAAGTTCAGAGCTAGCTGGTTTAATCACAGACATTTCAGGACTAGTGTCCAGCCCTCAGTGTGACTGACTTTTTCAGTGTATGAGGAGATAACCCCAGCTGACAGTTTCTCTTTCTGTTAGGCACCATTTTATCTCATTATTTTTTCATTTGGTCTTCATTTTTATTGCCCGAGGAACAAAGTACAACTGTAATTTTAGTATTTCTTTACTCTCTGTGTCTTTATTTAAACTGCGTGTTTGAAAGAAGTACTACCTTCAGAAATCTAAATAATTCCTATCATTTTGAGACAATGACTTTATGACAGGCAAATTTTGATTAAATATTTCTGCCATTTGTATATATATGTATCCTCTTAAAATATATCCTATTTTTATTTCCATCAGGTGATTGCTTTATTGTCTTTAGTTTTAGGATTAGGGCTTCATTAAGCTTCAGCCTCTCAACTTTTTGCATAAAGTCAGGCTACTTGACAGATAAATGCTGAATCAGATGATGGCAGTGCTTGTTTGTGCTCAGAGCTGGTGACACCATTTGAATCTTTCATGATGCTGATACAATGAAAGCAAAAGGTGTGGAGAAACTATTAGGGCCTTGGGGCAAAGCTTCTCTGGGGTTTTGAGGGGCTGTGGAAGGGGGAGAGTCTTCATCATAGTCTTGCTGACTATGGAGCTGATGGTGCATCTGGCCAGGGAGAGGGGAAAGAGACCTCCAAATCATATTGCAAGTCGCAGCATAAGGATGCCAGGAGCCTCGAAACCTTCCTCTTCCCTCCACTCCTTCTGAAATATAGACCCTGTACAATGTGCTCTTCTTGCAGGACCTACAACTTCCAGACACCCCCGTGCATCCAGCAGCTTTGCTCCGCTCCTTTCCCCTGCCCCCTGCTACAGCAGTGGGATCATGCAAATAGCACTAGCCTGACTGTGGTGAGGGGAGCAGTGGATGAGAAGAGAAATTCAGAGCCATAGCAAGGTCATGAAACACAGAGCAGGTTGAGGCATGACTTACGATGTGTCATACACGGGATGCTAAGGCACAAAAGCAGTAAGGTAAGGCATATATCAATGGTGTCAGCACCTACTAAGTTTGGTGCCCTTTGGTACATTAAGGATTTCAATACGCTACATCAATACATTGCCTGACAATGCTGGTATGCATATACCTGCATGTATATCATGATCTGTTCCAGGTGCTGAAACATATCATGTGTCTGGATGATCAAAAGCATACACCGTTATATGTGTAAAAGAAGTAAATAAGCGTTATTTATAAGTTATAGACATTTACGCTTTGGTCAAACAAGGACTTGGACACTACTTAAAATTGGAGACTCATGGCAGAATCCGTAGCCTTGAGTTGGAGTCGTAGGTTTCCTATACAATGTAAAAGAAAGGTTGTGTGATTCGTAATGGTATGCACAACCCTAAGCAGTGAGCCATCTGAGGTAGCAGTAGCAAAGCCCTGAGGACTTACTAGTGTTTTAAATCCCCACCCTCTCAGAGGCTTAGGTGCTTAACTGTGCATTGCTCTCCACGCATGATTTATAGCCATGAAAGTAGGCACTTAATCCTCTTCTTCACAGAAAAACAGATAGAACAAGAATCAATTTTTTCTTTTAAAAGGGAACCAGAGGAGAGGTAGGTGGTGATTCCTCTCACCTCCTCTTCAGCTCCTTTTCAAGAGGACATCTTGTTTCAGTCCTTTTTTTCTGCTGGTACAAGCTCAGTCTGACCTGGAAAGTTCCTCAGTATATAGGCTGCTGGGGAGGATAAGTATTTTCAAACTCTGCCCTGGAAGATATGGCAGATTGTATAGAAGACTTAAAGATTAAATGAGCTAGGGAGCAGGAGTAAGAGTAACCCTGATTTTGCAGTGTGATGGTTAGGCCACTTCCATGGGTATGGAAGACTCTAGTCCGTGCTTCAAGGACAATTTAGTTATTTTCTGTTACACAGGCAGTCGATAATGTATGGCAACAGTTGTTGTAGCAGAAACTGATCTTAAGGACTCTCCCTTTGGAAACAGTTTCCCTAGACAGCTACCCTACAGAGCCAAGCTTGCTTCTTTACCTGTGTCCAAATAAATGTAAAAAAGCTCCAAAGTGACCTAAATGAAATAGCTAGGAAAATTGTAATGCAAACTCATGCATTATGCATTTCCTCTAGAAAATTTTGGAAATTGATCAAAACAATTTAATTGATTACTTCATTGTAAAAAAGGCTTTAATAGCAATTAAACAAAGCAAGTGGGGAGAGCTGCAAGCTTGAAATATAGAAGGAAAAATGTGGAGATGACAGTACATGAAAGGGAAGTGTCCTGTAAATGAAAGGCACAATAGCAGTAAAAGACAAACAAGGAGGGTGATAGGATGAACTGATGGGGGGTGCAAGGGGATCAGTGCCACCTGGCATAGACTCACTGAATAACACTGCTTGGAAAGAAGAAGCTTGCATTGCAGCAGTCTTAAACAAGGACCTGCTACTGCTCAGATAATGATCTAACTGTGGAGAAAGCCATGAAAAGATAGTTATCTAGCATATATATAAATATATAAATGTGTATGTATTTTAATTTAAATAGTTAAATGCTTGCCTTGTGCCGTGGTGTGTCATGTTGTAAGACTTTCACAACAGCGACTGCCTCCTTGTGCATTTGGACGTATCTAATTATCATTGGTAGTGTAGTTAGTTTCTCCAGCCCCTGTATACCGCACAGATACATATATATACCCACCTTCTCTTTTTCTGCATATGCAGAAAACATTTCTCAGGGAACATTTAGGGAAATGATACAGAACTAATAACACAGGATCTATCAACAGGCTGTAACCTAAGTTGGGGAGCACCAGACAGGCGCTTGGTACCTGGGCAGCATGGAAAAAACCTGAATTGAAATGCTGAGGTTTTCTCATGTGTGTAATATCATACATATATACATTGGCCCTGGCAGCATCTTCAGGCTCTGTGTACAGTAAAGAGTTTCACAGTTGTTAGTTGCACTATATGAATGAACGGGCTGAGCAGGGCATGTACATTATGCACTCCCTTACTCCAGTGCTCTGCATGCTGCTAGGCCTGCGAACTTGTTGCCTCTGTCTTATAATACCCAATATCACAGGCACAAGTCTGGTAGTGTGAAGCAAATTTAGAATTTCCCCCTTTCTGTATGTGTCATTATGAATGGCTACAGACGGTTCTGTTCTGTACAACGGTCCGTTGCAGAAGGTAAGAGCTATGAAAGTATATGCTTACATATGTGAAAAGTATGTGAATGTCAAATGTAAGCTAGATTGGTTGGACCAGATAACCCAGAGTTTACCCCAAGTTCAATAAAATTACTTATGGAGGAAGAAAACGCTTCACATGAAAAAGGGAGAGCTCTTGTAGCTGCAAGGAAGGCTGAAGATATTGATGATAAGTTGATGATAAGCAAAATTTAGAATTTAATGTTGGTAATAATAATGCTAACTAATGACATTAATATGGTAAAAAGAAATGGTTTTAAAAACCTATAATATGTACAGAGTTATCTGTCAAACCTAGCTTACAAGGCCATAAAGCAACATGAATGAGAGCTATTGTTAGTAAAGCATTTATTTCAGAAAACTCATTGTGTTTTCTCTTCCATAGTATAGACATTTCTGAAAATAAGCTGAAGGTCACATCTGGAAGATGAGAATATATTTTCCCACAGAAGATATTAAAGGCTTTATGAGTATGCCAGAGCACACGGTTAAGTATATGGAACTATTAAAGTTTGACAAGTGTCGTGGTTTAACCCCAGCTGGCAACTAAGCCCCACACAGCCACTCGCTCACTCCCCCCGGTGGGATGGGGGGAGAATCAGAAGAGTAAAAGTGAGAAAACTCGAGGGTTGAGATAAAGACAGTTTAATAGGTAAAGCAAAAGCTGCACACGCAAGCAAATCAAAACAAGGAATTCATTCACTCCTTCCCATCGGCAGGCAGGTGTTCAGCCATCTCCAGGAAAGCAGGGCTCCATCTAGATCTAGATGAATAACATTCCCAAATTCCAGAGGAATCATTAAGGTAAAGTAAGAAAAGCCTTTAGAATGTCTTTTTTTCACATCTTGTTAAATGCTAGGGAAACATTAAAAGACAGAAAGAGAGTAGTGGTGTTTCCATATTTTTGGGAGAAGTCTGAAGAGAGAAGTCTATGGAATGTGTAATATGGAAAGAACAATTGCTGCTGTTTAAAGACTAGGTGATCAAACTTGATGAATGAGCGAAATTTCTGTGTGGACAGTCCTGAATAGCTAGAGAAAAGTAAACTAAAAGACATGTTTTGCCTCAACATAAGAGCCTCTTGAAACTATGTCATATATAGACATGCACAAAATAGATTACTCTAAAAAGCTAGGCTGAGATACACATGGAGGGCTGGTGAAATGAATTTTAGACGAATTTATGAGAAAAAAATAAAGCATGTAAGTTAAAGGGAAATGCTTTATAAGATGAGATGAAACAAATGAGGCAGAACTAGTGGTCAAAGCTGAACACTCTGGTATACGAGAGGGGGGTTACTGGAAAGAGAGCTGATTTTGCAAAAAAAATGAATGGAACAAATGCAAAAATATGGCTCTGTAAAGACAATATAATGGTTTTAATACTATGCTGCTAGGAAAGCATTACTGCTTCATTTAATCTAAAGTAGTAGAGGAATGCAATTAACCCCACCCCCCACAGCAGAACACTGAACGTCAATCAATAATAAGAGCTGGATGTACAGATAATAAACTATCTGCACAATGCTTACTAAGATTAATAAAATAGAATACTTAATTTCTACATATAAATGTTGTCCTGGTTTAACATGGGATAAAGTTAGTTTTCTTCCTAGTAGCTGGTACAGTGCTGGGTTTTGGATTTAGCATGAGAATAATGTGATACGCACCAATGTTTTAGTCGTTGCTAAGCAGTGTCTATACTAAGTCAAGGACTTTTCAGCTTCCCCTACTCTGCAAGCGAGGAGGTGCACAAGAAGCTGGGAGGGGGCACAGCCAGGACAGCTGACCCAAACTGGCCCAAGGGATATTCCATACCATGTGACGTCATGCTCAGTATATAAACTGGGGGGAGTTGGCCAGGGGGCAGTGATCACTGCTCAGGGACTGGCTGGGCATCGGTCGGCGGGTGGTGAGCGGTTGCATCACTAGTTTTTCCTGGGTTTTGTTCTTCTCTCTCTCTTTTGTTGTTTTCTTTTTCATTACAATTTTTATTTTATTTATTTATTTTATTTTATTTTATTTTATTTTATCTAAATTATTAAACTGTTCTTATCTCAACCCACGAGTTTTCTTTCTTTTGCTCTTCTGATTCTCTCCCCCGTCCCACTGAGGGGGGGAGGGTGAGTGAGCGGCTGTGTGGTGCTTGGTTGTCGACTGGGGTTAAACCACGACAAACATACTTATACCATATACCTACATGTAATACAGTTATTCTCATAAGTGCTAAATACATACAAGATAGACTGATGGCAAAAGATGGATGATACTGTGATGAGCTCTGAAGGTATTAATGTGCTGTGCAGAGTATCCATCTATCTGTGTTTTATTTTGCTGAGGATCATTCATAGAACCATACAATAGTTTGGGTTGGAAGGTACCTTTAAAGGTCACCTAGTCTAACCCCCCTGTAATGAGCAGGGACATCTTCAGTTCATCCTCCTAGCATCTCTGTCATGTTCCTATTCTTTGAGCAAATAATCTTCAGGTAGAACTTGACAGTTCTTTAATGTAACTGTAGTTTATTTTTGAGGTTAATCTGTGTCAAGCTTGTACTGCTCCTTTGGTTTTTGGATGGTAGCTTTAGGTTGTGGGCAGAACCAGAAAAGCATGTTGCACAAATGGTGAAACAAGCAGTGAGTAATGCAGGTCAGTCCATGTGAAGTAACAATAAAACCTTTAGACCATATCATATTTTCATATTCATGCCACATATGTCACAGATAAATGATTTTAAGAATATACAAGAGAATTTTACCATGTATTTTAGCATGCGTGTCTTTCTGCTTGTAAAGCCTCATACTTCTGTACTGTAAGATCAGTTGTGCTGAGTGAGTTATCCCCTTGAAGAGGGAAAAAGACATAAAGCTCTCTAAAATTAAATAGAAGACCAGCTTCTCTCTCATAAAAATGTCAGAGTTTTAAGTGCCAGTTTCTCACAGTTCTGCAAGGTCAGAAAAAGATGTGAAGTCCTTCATGGGAGCTGGGAATCCGCTCTTGCGAATATTGTCATTGCCAAGCCATACTTGCTCTCCCTGAAGGACTATGCGTTATGGAACTTCACAGCTGTGGTGGTTTTGGGTATAGGAGGGATGCTGCAGATGGAGAAGTGAAAGCTTCTTACAGCCTTTGTGCAGAAGTAGTTTCAAGGAAAGAAATAGATACTTTGGTGGTTGACATTTTTATAAGTTTTTAAGGTTGTTTAAAACTGAGTCTCTGGCTTGGACTGTTAAGTAAATGCCAGATAATGAGAACTGGGCAGAAGAAAATAATATCTATTTTTAGCTGTAAATGTGGTTGGCAATACCCACATGCTGAGCTGATGTATCCACAGGTTTAAATTCTCTTCAGTGAACTTATTCCATAGCTCATATAAGTTTCAAATATTTATTAAAATTGCTGTGCAGAAAAAAAGAAAAAAAAATCTCTTCTTTGTGGAATATTTATCTCACAATTACAACTGCTCAGGCAGTGTGCTTGCCCACTGCATTGTCTTTACATTTTAACATGTTTATTTATAGCATCACAACTTTTAAAAGCACCCACAACAAACAACATCGTGCTTCCCAGGCAAATGCATAAGATGGGCTAGAATCTCCATTTGTCTGTGCTGTGCATGCTCATTTAGATTATAGTAGAGTGGGTATAAAGCACTACTGGAACACAATGCAAATGATGTATGCCTCTTTGCAATGAGATAAATGATTATATGTGGTATTAGAGCCGTAATTTTATGCTTGTTAGTCATCCAATTTTGATTAAAGGATCATTTATTTTAAGAATAAGTCTGCATCACTGTTCAGGCTTTCTCTTTCTACATCAAGTTGTATCTTAAAGAGCAGGACAAAAAGCAACCCAAGACTGGGACAGTTGGGACTGATGTGGTGGAAATAGCACAGCACAGAGCTGAACACTCCTCTTCCCAGTAGAAGAGGTACAAAATGGAACCATGGTACAAAATGGTTTCTGGCTTCAAAGGTAATTTGGGTTTAAAGGTACTTGGGCCCTCAAGGTAAACACTGGGGATTTCCACATTGCTCATAAAATGCTAAAACTGACACAGAGTTTTTTCCTTCCAAACACCAAAACCTTTTCAGATTAATTCCACGGTTGTACATATTGTGGGGTTTTTGATAGCTCCTAAAGTATTTCTGAGTTACATACAAGACAGATACTCTTGAACCAAGTCAAAATCAAATTAGAAAGGAGGGAGAGCTTTTAGCCAGGATCATATGGGAAAGAGATTTAAATTTTTACTGCTACCTCCAAAATCTCTCTTGTGTGAGTGTTATGAGTAAAACCAGGAAATTTTGTTTTTTCCTTTCTAGATAATTGAGTTGAGGTAATACAGAGGTGTAATTATCCCTTCTGACAGATAGGGTGGGTGACTCAATGCCAGAAGGAAGCAGTTCTTAGATGTACCATAAGTAGAGGAGTGTGAACATGAGTGCCATATTCATTGCTATTTGGATTCAGGAAAATCCTGCTTGATGGAAGATGTGTGTGGGGAGTCTCCTCTGAGGCCTATATCTGAGTATGTGTTCACTTCATTTATAATGGACTAGCTGACTCCTAGTGCTTCCTGGCCATAAGCTTGTATATGCAACAGAAAAAAAAGTCTTCTTTAAGTACATCTGAATTTAAAGCTTTTGTTCAAACATTTGGGGAATGAAGGATCTCAAAATACAAGCTATCAGCTAAACTTTCTTTATGTTGTATCTCAAGCAATCCGTTTGCTCCTCTTACATATAGGCCAGAAAAACGGGGTGCAAAATTCTTATCCTGGCTCACAAAGGAACCAGTCTGCCATAATTCAGATATTTCAAATCATCTGTCATTTGAAGTATGATGCAACTCTTTGCGATATACCTATAGTGGCTTTAAATTCCTGGCTCATGTATCAGTCACTGTTGAACTGTTGCAGAGGGTCAGCCCACGGGCAGGGGGATGTGCGCCAAGCCCCGTGCTGCTGTGGCTGCCCTGCAACGGGGAGCCTGGCTGGAAAGCGAGCTCAGAGCTGGCTTGGGCAGCTTCTGCAAGCAAGACTCAAGCCTTTGACAGTGGGATACACTACCTGGAATATCTGGCTTCTTGCTGAAGGGGAGTGGGGTCTCCTGCCACCTCCTTAGTGCACGCAGGTTGCTGGGAGATTTATAATGCCAGAGTTTTCAGTCCTGGCAGAGTGACTTAATATATATTTAAACCTGTATTATCCGGGATGTATTTCATATCATGGTTTTCTTTTCCTCTAGTTGTTGCTACCGTTTCAGTGACCCTTCAGTGCACATTTTCCTGAAAGACAGATATGCTTTTTCATGTAACACCCCATTAAGTAAAGCCCTTTAGCAAGGACAAAGAGCCTCTGAAGATGCTCTCCTGGCATAGGATGTTTACAGACTGAAACACAAACCCGTCTGTTTCATTAAAAAAGAAAAAAAAATCCCAAAGTTCATGGTTAATCTGCTGATTGCCCTGAAATGTTCTGTTTGTTTCTGTTTGATATTTCCCAAGAAAGCTGCTGCTGCTTCTTCTTCTTTAACCTCTTTATAATGGCTTTGTCAATACCTTTCAAGCATCTGTTTTTGTGTCAAGTTTGCATACTTCAGATATATGTAAATGACAAGGGTTTTGGAAAAGAAAAGGGGATCCAGGCTGCTGTAGATGTGCAAGGCTCTGAGAGCTGCAAAATTAGTGAGCTGCGGGTGGAATAGTTGTACTGTGCTGGATTGTGCCTCCAGCTGTGGAAATTGGGGGAAATATGTATGCAGCTGGAGTGTGCACACAATAGTGTGGGATGTCAGGTAAATCTTCTCTAGAGAGTGGCAATTTGGGGTCAAAAGTATGGTCTTGGTGCAGTGGAGTGATTTCATGAGCCGTGGCTCTTGGCTTGCATATGTCAATTAGTAAAGAGCAGCAGAAGCAGTCAAAAAAGGGTGACTGACATGTTCTATGTATTGCATAGCTGCAGAGCTATTCAAAACAAATTGTACATGTGGAGCTGGTGGCCATGGGATTGGGCCATGGGATTGGTATCAAAACCCCAGTCATGTTCCATATTCTTAGCTTCAAATCAGCCTTAAAAAGCTTTTTTCTCATTTTTCTCTGCCTGCCATAGTGTTCCTGTCTGCCGTTCACAGCTGCAGCAGAATTTATTTCTTTCCACCTACCATGCACAGGAAATTTGACTCAGAAAGATGAGATGCAAATATCATGCAGGGTTGACCTTTTCATTTACAGGGTAACTAATTAGCTTGACAAGTAACGCATTTAGTAAAATACGTATATGTCATTAGATAACCTTGCCTACCTCTTTATGGTTGCTCCCTAAATACATCTTACTTTTGTGGCAATTAACTGCAGGCTTGCTGTTGACTTCAATACGAGCAGGACTACAGACAGGCTTATACCAAATGAAAGTAACTTAATACTCAGTCTCTGATCTGGCAACCTCATAGTTACTTCTTGAGTCATGCTTTGGCACAACTGTAGTACTGATGAGTACCTTTTCCAGTTCTACTTCCTTTTTGCTATAGGACAGAACGCAGTGTGTGGTGTTAATATGGAGGACAGTAAAATGTAAGCATTTTTAAATTAAACTTCAGGGAAAGGCAGAAATTTCTGAGGTGGCCTAAACTCAAGTGTCAATCTGGACATGACTTTAAGGTGAACCTGTGCAACTGGCTGGAGAGCTTCCTTTAGCTAAGCTATGCGATGGTATTTATGCATAGACTGCTATGCTGAGGTCTGCACTGTAGTTGTAATTTATATCGTTACTTCACCGATCAGCAGCTAAGCAAAGAAAGAGATGGTCATGTTCATTATTTACTGTGGATGGCATCCTGGTATTCAAAGGGTCTGAGGAGAAGTAGTTGTGTCCTTCGTTGAAGGAAGGGGACAGAAGAATTGGTTACTCAGATGCAAGGGATCAAAAGAAATGGCCAAGAATTTGACCCAGGTCTTCTAGGCCAACAGAAAGAGGATGGCCATGTCGAAAACACAAAGCCCACTCCAGATTGCCTTTAGGAGTCATTTATGGCAATGAACAGGCGTTCTCAACCACAGTGAACCTTGAATCCTGCATGGTTTTGGGTCTGATGTAGGATGATTAGCATTCCCTAGCTCTGGATTGCGGCGTCTGGTTTTTGGTGCCACCTCACAGTATGGTGTGGCAACAGAGATGAATGGTACCCTGCTGCAAATGGTAAGCAGCGATACTTTGCAATTCTAATGAACCCATCCTGTGCTCTTCAGTGTCCTTTAAACCCTGACAATTAGCAAGAGTAAAGAAGGTGGAAAAGTCTTACTAGATGGGACGTAACAGGGAAGCGGAGCCTGTGACTGCCTACAGCAAAGAGTCCTCATTAATTTCATACTGATATTTTGAATTGTCCTGTTTCCTTTTCAGATTTGTTTTGGAAGATGCTTATATTTTTATTACAAAATACATCAGTTAACTGCTTCACTGTTTTATATGCATTTTTTCTGATCCAGAACTGAGCCTGATGTTGCCATTAAATCATCTGCTTTGTGCTTCTTTATTACTATATTGTTCCTTGTCAATTTATTGCCTCTTTGCCTTTAATGAAGCAGACGTGGCAGCTTTACAGATGGGGAACTAAATCACAGAGAAACTACGTGACTTTTTGCATGACCTATGCACACAAAATTAATAATCACTCTTATTGACAGGTGCAGGCACTACGTGCAAGTGTAAGTAGTTTAGCTATGTTGGCAGTGCTGATTTGTAAAAAGTTCATTTTTTATGAGAGAATGTATGAGATATTAGTGCAAATTTTCTTCTCTTCCTTCCATTTTTACTCATGGTGCACCCATTCAGTGAAGGCTTTATGTACCTCTAGGCCCTCTCCTGGTTACCATTGGGTCGGATTTCTCTCCTCTGTTACTAAAGTGCCATCACTAAAGCTTCACCGGTTTTGGCTTTTGGCATGGTCCCTCAGCAGAACTGCTTCTTCATGGAGCTCTCTTTATCCTCCCTGCTTGCTTTTCTTTTCCTTCATGCTAGCTTTCTTTCATCCCTCACAGCCTTTTCTCATACTCTTCCTTTCTCCTTTTCTTTTAGCAGTGTCTCCCATTTGAAGTTTAGAGCAAGTCTTCCCTCTCTGTTGAAACATTTCACTCCTCTCTGCCTTTCACTTTGTTCTTTCCCCCTCCTAGGAGAGGGTGCCAGCTAGTGCTGATAT
>NW_008824468.1:1163911-1215111 GCF_000699105.1 Pygoscelis adeliae
AGTAGATATTGCTTTGCTAATTCCTACAACAGAGAACTTTTTTTTTGGCTTTTGCTTTTGCTTTCCATTTTGACCTTTCTGCATTGGGCTGATCATTCTCTGGTGAGCTCAGCACAGTCACTGGAGTCATTGGCAGGCTTGTATAGAAGCATATCCTATATGATCCATATATGAGGCATACAACAAGATCTGTGATGTTTATCAGCAAAATCCAAGATTCTGTAAATACCAGCACTTCAGCTGAGGCCTTGTTATTGTTAATTGTCAGAACTGGAAGGCTGCTTACCATATGTTGCCTATGTAACTGTACCGGGTCTTACATGCATACAGAAGTAGTCCTTGGGTAGATCATAATGTTACTTAGCAACGTAAGGCTAAGGGGTCAGGCTTGAAAAGGAGCCTACGGGAGGTTGCCTGGCTAAGTAAGACAATTTTAAATTAGGTGGCCTGTATGGATGTCATTGCTGGATTTATAAGAGTGGGGTGATGATGTCTGAAAGCCTTGTTAAAAGCTATCATCTTTGAGAAATGAGGAAGATGGTGAGGTGCCACTAGATGAAAGAAGGGCAAATATCTTTTAAGATGCAGGAAAAAGAAGAGCAAGGCAAATACAGATCTGTCAGCTTCTTCAACACCCAGATGAATGATAATTGATGCTAGAGGCAAAATCATAGTATATATGCTGTCCAGCTGTAAACTCCAGACTCAAGTGCTACTTGTGTAGTAGTTGGGTTACCTCAATGGTTTTGGAGAAGATGATTCCAGATGAGGTTCTCACTCTGAATAAAGCTCTTCAGGAGCCTGTCTCTAGTCCTTAACCATACAGGGAGCCAGGGGAAGTAAACCTTCGAATTTAGGCTATGTTAATACCCTGTAGTGAGCCTAAGTCAGTCTAGAAAGCAGTGACTATATTCTACATGCTTTTCTATATAAAGTTTTTAATAGTAATCATAGTGGTTTGCTTTACTAAACTTTGTCATCACGATTCCTCAGTAATCAGAATTATTGGCCATATCTTGGGAGGGAAGAGATTGGAAGAACAACCCAACCTAAATCTCTTAGTAATCAATTATTTCGGAGCAAGTAAGTGATTAATTTATGATTAATTTTTAATGATACATATATATTTATATATTATTATATTAAGGTATAATAAATATTACATGATATGTTTGTACATTAAAATTTCTTCATATGTATTTATTATGACAGCCATTTTATCTGGATACAAATTAAGCTGGCATTTTATGAGTATTAATTATTCCTCTGAAACTTGTTCTTCTCCAGTGTAGATTTCATGCCTATAAAGGTGCATGAGTCTGTCTGATGTTCATAGGAAAATGGGTAAGAAACATAGGAAATGCTACCAAAAGTGTTCCTGAGATGTCCTTAGTGCATCCCTTTTTCTCCACTATACTTACATTATTCCTCAGAAATGTTTGTCTGTTCTTAAACCAGTCCCTCTATTATAAATTTATACCTTTAATATTGTATTAGGTGATCTGCAGTTACAGTGGTGCTAATCACTATTAACAGAAAATGCTTACAAAAGAAGATTTTTTTCTTGTAGCAGTATGGGTCATGTGGTATTTATTTTGTGGGGATGTAAAAGGTTTTTCTACCAAGCGTGAGTTAAAAGTTAACAAATTAAAGTCTTACTCAGATATACTTCTCACGGAAGATATTATATGGCTCAAAAGGCTAGAAAGATCTTGGAACAGCAAGAGGGGATATGAATGAGACAGGAAGTACAAAACTGACCAGAACTTTCACCCGCAAACTGAAATCCACATACTGTTTTTTTTTCCAGAGAAAAAGCCTTCCTTTACTCATATGTTCACTGCAGTACCTGGCATTTAGGCTTGCAATGGTAATGCCTTTTCCGTGTACCAAAGTGCTTAAACTAAAAATTAGCCTAGGTTCTTGGAGATGAGAATTTACTAATCAGCAAATGTACTGCTTTGCAGATGTGGCTAATTGTGTGACCCACAACTAAAGCACCACTTTGAGAGTCCGAATTGATTTCATAGAGCTTCTCTCATTTTCCCTCATAAAAGCCAGCAATGGAAGAAGCATCTTAGGGCCTATGACAGGGAGCAGTCTATGATATATCATCACCATTGGACAAGTTTGCTCTGAGCCCTGCCTTCAAACCTTAAATTGTCTGGTAGGTATCCAAATACTGGCATCTTTCTTACTTACATATCCATAGTCAATAGTTCCCATCAATGAACCACTCCTACCAGAGGAAACACTCCTGTTAGAATGGAGAAGAGCTAAAGTCTTAGCCTTATACCCCTGCTACAAATCACCCTGAATTTTTGGTACAATGAGAGTGACAGCCAGGAAAAGCAATTCATTAAAGACAATTGCATTATACCGAAGAACCGTTGTCTGAAATAAAACAAAAGATTCAGTGCAGAAAGAAAAGAATCTAAAATAGTGTTGGAATAGGTTGTCTTTTTCTGATCAAATGTTAATATTATTTGTAGGACTGCTTTTAGGAAGTCTGCAGTGCTCTAGCTAAGCACCACTGCTGGCCGGCTACCCATCTCATCCTCTGTAGCACCGGGGGGAAGCTGGTTCTCCAAGGACCACCTTTACCTCCACCTCTTACCCATGAGGCAGATGGAGTGTTTGGGGCCTTGATATTGCTCCTGGAGAGTGAGAGAGAGAACTAGAGAAGTATCTAACCCTACTGGCTTTAAATTTTCACATTTTGTACCATCTGCACAACAGGAGGAAAGGCAAATTAAGAATCCTTCACTTCCAATCCTTGAATAGGAATCCCAAGGTCATGCAAAAATATACTGTTTATTAACCTGGGCAGGTGATAATGATATAGGCTGACCCTAGTGTCATAAGTATTATATTTGATGTGCTTTTTAAAAGAGTGAGAGACAGTAGATTTAGTATTCTAAACTAAATGTATGGTAGCATATACAATGCCTTATGCATTTAGTTGTTTCTGCATACATCAAGAATTTCATAAAGTGATGGCAGATGTTGAAAATCTCTGCTGGATTGCAAAATACTAATATGCAACATTTGGGTACTGAAGGAAATTACGCCATGTTCAAGTTCCAGAGTTCCCTTCACACAGTCATATAACAGCATGACAAATTGTGTGTAACACATGACAAATCGTGTACCAACCTCTACCAAGTAGACTCTGCTCCACAAAATATGCACGAGACCAACACTGGAAAAGAAGGGGTGGCTTTTGTATTGTGAGTATCACCTGCTCTTCCTCACTCCTGTATGGATCAGAGATCTGGTCATGGTATAACTAACTCACTTTTTCTTGCTTCTTGGCTAAGAAGCAAGAAGATCCCTTTGGATGGTCATATGATACATCTATTGGTAATTTTTCCATTGCCTTTCTAAAGTAATTTGGCTAATGTGCAGAGCTGAACTTCCGGCCAAGTCTGAAAGGCTTTTTTCCCAGTTTAGAAAATCCACCTGTTCCCTAAATGCAGCAATATTTTTCCCTTAGAAGAGGGTAAAATGACTCTATTAGAATAGCTTCTGGTTTTCGGATACATCTTTTGGGTACTTTTACACAGAAAATGGCCACATTGAAGTACTTACGAAAGGGAAACCCTTTTACCTGGTTTGAAGCAGGGCCGGTGTGCATTAGGTAGGTCTGGGTGCCTGTGCTTTGTCTGCCTTTGTGGTGCCCTCCTCTGTAGGACAGGACAGCGTTGAGCACCATTAGAGGCACACCTGCCTCACCCTTATGGGTGTACTAGCTTTGATCCTCAGCCTCTGAAGATGAAAAACTAGTTGGTGTCAACTGCTGCAGTGACTTTTTGCTAATTGCTGGGCTGGATCAAAGAGTGAAACATTTTCATTGGGATTGCATCAGGACATTGCTTCATGCAAGTGGGGTGGAGGCAGGCTGGCCGTGTAAGGAACAGCTTTGCCCCAGTCTGCTGCGGCTCTCTGTGACAACACGATGACAGAAACAGACTGTTAGGGTAGATGCTGGGGATGAGCCAGTGGCGTTAAGGCAGCAGGCAAGAGGCTGCATACAGCATTCAATTCAAGCTGGCATGTCGGTCTGGTCTGCAAGACGCCCAGCCTTGGTACCACCAGGCATAGTGCATGTACAGCTGGCTGCCAAGGAGCAGGGTTATCTAAGAAACTGCAAGGCTGGTGCAGTGATAATTGGAATATTTTCCCATAAATATTCCTTAAACATAAATGGTGGTGATGAAATAATAAAAGTAATTGGCTTTTGTAACTCCTTTTTTGAAAACAAATTATGCCTAAAAACATGTAGAGACATCCTTCTTTTCCAGAATATTATTGAAAATTAATAGACCATCTGAGTCTGCAGTATCATAAAGTCTGTATCCATTTTTTCACATACCTGCAGATTCATCTCCAGCAGCTCTCCATCTGTTTGCAGGCTGTTTTCTAAAGCAGTGTGGTGCCTCAGGTGCAGTAGAGAGAGACAATAATTAACAATGTGGCCTACAGCATCTTGGGGAGCAATTAATTTTAGTGAATGGATGGGGGAGGAAGAAGAGGGAAGGTAAGCTTTGCACATTTGTCTGCTCATGCATGCTCGGCTGTGCACATTGCATAGATGGACATACAGATACGTATGTATGTCCCAAGAAGACTATTTTCAGCATTCAGGCTTTCACTCTTTTGCAATGGCTGCTGTGCTCAGAAAATACTTGAAAAAGACAGTGCCATCTGCATTGAGGATATACTCAAGGAATACTCTTTTTCACTAAAAATCCCAGCTTTTAACCTATCAAAACAGTTTTAAAGCTGGTCTCTGATGTATAGAAACCTATGAGACAGAACCATGACAGCTACGTACTGTCAAAGGAGTATGACTGCATAAAAAAAACAAAACCCCAGTACTGCTGAATAAAAGAACAGAGACATCTATGAGGTTGCACTAGCATGTGGGGTAGTTTTTTCTTGCATATCTATGTACATACACTGATCAGGGAATATTGAATTTATATATAGAAAGACCATTTCACTGGTTTATACATAGAGAGATTATAGTGTGTATACACAGCACTGAAAATTAAAGATGTGCACATCTACAGAGAGGTTAAAAATGAAAACCATGTGATCAGTTAGACTTTTTTCCCCAAAATTTAGGTCCTGAAATTAGAAAGCTAAATCCATTTATAAGCTCTTAAATGCAAGTGGCCTCATTTCAGATGTACTGAGCAACTACTGCATCTGCTGGCTTCTGTTATTAAGACTGGCTCCATTTCTGAAAAGCAGCTGTCAGGAAGGAGATCCTATAGGATCTCCTCTGACGTGTCTAGCTAGCAAATAGCCAAGCATGACTGCAGTACCTATGTACCATATGAGCACAGCTGGAGATACGGAGAAGTGGTGCTGAGCTTTCCGTCTGGCTACATAATCTTCAGGGAGGAATCCAGCAGAGATGCTGAGGGAGAAACCCCACCACACACTAATTAAGTACTTTTCTGCTTTGGCTTCTTTACTCCTTTTTCATATCCCTCTGTCCCTTCTCCTTCACACACTGGTGCCCATGCTGAATGCAGAGACTATTTGAACCAGCAGAAGAAGCTTTTGCTGTGTTAGTTTTGAGAGTGGAATACCACAGATGTGACTGCTTACTGCTGGGTGCCGCGCAGGCAAACTAGGTATTTTGAAACTGGTTCATCTCACAAGTGCATGGTCAGATTTGGCAAATGATTGTGTTCATAAAGGGCGCCTGAAAGCTTAATTGTGAGCCCAAATGAGATGGTTTCTAAACCTTTGACTTTATTCTGCAATTTTGTAATTTCACAAGCGTGCGTGCTGCAGAGAGAAAATAGAGTGCCCCACTGGAAAGCTAGTAGTGCATTCATCCTTTCAGAGAACAAACTCATTGGCCCTTTTGTTTTTACGTCTGCTTATTCAAACAATTAAAAACAAGAAAATGTTCTGCTCTGAGCCACTCTCAAATGTTTTCAGGCAGTAAAATAAATGGGAATCAGTAATCTAATGCAAAACTGATTTGAGCATGTTTACATGTTATTAGGAAGCTAAAAGGTTTGTTCATGCCTTTGGTTCTGAGTTGATGTAAATATGTACTATGTCTGTAGAAACAGCTGCATGTAGAAGCTGCCGTTGGCTGGCTGCTCTCTGTGCAAAAAAAAAAATACTCCAGCATTTGTCTTTTTCTCCTCCAAATGTCCAGGCTATGACAGCAGGGAAGACTACAGACTGTCTTTCAGGATGTGAAAGCTGTCATTTGTGCATCCAAGAGAGGACTGTGCTGTGAAGGTAGAAGTATTTTTCTATAAGGAAACGACATGCTGGGAAAGAATGTAAACTTCTCTGGAATGTGAGGAGCGGATTATGTTAATATCTGCATATCAACTTTACCCTCTTAATTTGCTTCATGCTACATCAATTATACTGTAACTTTTCAAACTGCTGTCTGTAAGTAGTATTGTTAGCTATAGCCAAAGGTTGGAAAAAGGTTATTCTTTTAAAATTTGATTCCTTGCTCACCAGGAAAGCAACAAGAAGGAAAATAAAAAAGTTTAACCAGATCCTGTAAAGAAGTGGAAATCCATCTATTTTCACTTCTAAATACAATAAAAAAATCAGAAATTCCCATGTAGCATTCTAATCGCTACACCTTTAATACCTTCAAATCCTCCAGTTTTGACAATGTAAAAAATCGCAATGTGAAATATGATTTTTTATTATTGTATATGCATGATATTGCATAGAAGTATAATTACATATCACACAGAGGTTTCTATACAAAAAAAAGAAAACCAGAATGCTTTACTTTGCCAAAATGCAACATTCCATTCTCATAATAGCTTACTCAAAACCAATTTTATATGGGGAACTTTCATCAAAATCAACACATTCCTATGAATATTCTCATACCACTCAAGCTGCTAACTCCAGTGAAAGCTGTTCAGTTTAAAAATTTTCAACCTGTCATAGGTTCCACAGGCTTATTTTGGTTTAAAATGTAGTTTTTCACGTCCTGGTTTGTGTTACTCCTTTTTTGCATTGTGAATGGAAATGAATTTATGACCTGAAAAGCAAAGCAAATGGTCATGTAGGGAGCTCTTCCATGATGAGAAGAGTAGAGTGTAGAGCAGACGAAGCAACTCCCAGTATGTGAGCTTTGCACATCTGTAACTTCTGTAATTCAGTGATATTTCTTTCATTTCTTCCAGTTCTTGGTCAAATGGCTTCTGAACATAAAGGATGAGATGCTCCTAACTCATACTTTTAAAACACTTGTTAGCAAAACTAGTCTTTCTCTTTCATGTCAACAGGGTTAATGCTATTGCTTGAAAGAACATCAGTCTTTCATGCTCCAAGAAAAGTTTCCCCAGTGCTAAGCATTCACTTGTATGATTAAAGGCAGTCTAGGTATTGACCTCCTGATGTTAAGGATAACACAGAAGGAGCTATACAAATTACACCAGTGAGTAAAGGGTAAGAGGGAAGAAAAGGTATAGTGAGCGTGCCATCCTCAAAAGATTTATTAGAAAAAAATGCTTCCTGGGAAAAGCGTACCATCATTAGTAATCAACAAAGAATCTAACAGAAAGAAAACAGTACAAAGGTGGCTGTTGAAAAAATAACATTTGAAGATAGGGGAGAATAATATGGAAAGAACTGTCCTGGGCACAAATTCTGTGCTGCTGGAGAGCACAGTTGGAGTCTCTGCCCTCCGTGATTAGCCGAAATCTACCTAAACAGGGAAATGATGCCAGGGCAAGGCATATTCCTCCTGAGAGGTGAGACTTGTGTGTCTGTTTTCAGATCTCTCTGCATGTCACCTGAAGACACAATAGAAAAAAAAACAAACAAACAGATGGGAGGAGGAAATCTCATGCTCAGAAATTGTGATTTCATTTCATTGAAATGATATGAGTCCAAGGAAGTCTAAGGCTGTTAGACTGCAATAACAAGGCATAGAAGAAGGAGAAACCTGTAGCAATACTGGAAATGTTCATAAATTATTTTGAACATGCCCTATTGCAATGTTCTTGGTTTCAGAGAGAGCTGGTTCCTTAGGCCTGTGTAATGATGAACAGTAAGAGAGGAGAGGAGGCAATCAAATGAATTATAAAACAGAATTCAAAGTGCACTGGTAGGGAGAGGGCTTTTTTTCAGTGCTTGCCTCTTTCATGCTGCTGGCAGTCCATGATGATATGGTAAAGCTACCATGTACCAAGCAAAAATCGAAGCAAAAGAATATTAATAAGATGACGATGCTGTCAACGAGGGAGCTCTTCATTTACACCTCTGAGAATGGCTGGCAGTTACTGTATTCCCTGTCTCCCGACCTACAGCTGTTCCTTAGCCATGCTATGCATATTTTAGCTCATTTAATCTTTTCTTTGAAGTCATTCCCTCCAGCTCTTTGTCATTTGTCTTGCTTTTGTCTGAACTCCTTCCAATACATCCTGGCATGGAGGTAGCCAGACGGGGGGGTTTGGGGTGTGCTTTCGGGAATATGCTATCAGCAAGGACCACCCAACCCTTTCCATTTCCCAGGTCCCCTTGGTAAACTCATTGGACCACTGGTGGCCCTGGTGCCTCCCCGCTCCTTAACTCTATTTTACAGACTGCACACCATGGAGCATCTAATAAAAGAGCTGCAAATTGCACTGGCTGTTAGTTTTGCATTATTTTTTGCTTTTACTGAGTACCACAATCCCAGTTCTGATCCTTCTTCCTGTGTATACTCCTTAGATTTTTTCAGCATTGCTACCTTTCTGTTTTCTTTCTCCCACAGAATATCTATGCTGCAGTATATGATTCATTAGATATGCTCTTCTGCATTTTTCCAATATATATCTCCTTCAACGTTTCTAGGCAGTATCACCAGGCTCCTTAGTGCATCGCCTTAGGTATTTGTGTTGCTTTTTGGTGGGCTCCTCCCATGAACTAAGAAATTGATTATTGTCTGGACTTTATGAGGTCAAGTCACATAATGATCCCCACATTACAAACAGCAGATTTTGGCTCAGTTTGCTGCTCTTTTTCAATTTCCTAAGTCTCTCTCCAGAGCCTTAGTCAAGAAGACAGGCTATGTGGTTTCTCAACAGGTTTCCCTGCTATGCTCCTTGTTTGGAACTGAAGTTAATTAACAATTCTTTCCAGCACTTGTTGGCCTTCAGTGATGCTTGAACAGTGGGTTCTGCAGCCTTGAAGGTGGAACTGTAAATAATGGAGATCTCTCAGGCCAGTTTTTGAGAGAAGAGATTGCTGTCCCATCCCCGAGCAAAAGTAATACTCTTCTTCATAAAACTAACACGCATCCTCTTCATTTTCCCAAATGTGAAGACAGTGTCAAAGGGAAGGGTAGTGGAAATACCATGTCAGGTGTCTCAGTGTTATATTACAGGTAGGTAAAGTATGGTACCCTGGGTATCTCCAAAGCAATGAATTTAAGAGTATTTCAAAATATTTCAAATGCCTTATTAAAATCCAAGTCTTGTATTTATATCCTGTTCCATCAACCATGTAGTTTATAGTTCTGCCAAAAAAGCTATCAACATGCTGTGCATTATTTATTCATTAATATTTCATGATTCATACAACGTATTCATCTTGATGTTTGTTTGATTCTCTACTGTGCATGCTGCTGATTTCCTGTACAGTAACACTTGGATAAACCTGAATTTTTTATTCTTTGGAAGGTCTCCCTGCTTACTTCTTTTGTAGTCCCTTGTTTCACCACAGCTTTTGAATAGCAGCAATTAAATGATTCTCCAAATGCTAATTTTGTAATCCCCCATCATGTGTATAGTCTCAATCTACTGATTTTGAAACATACAATGAGAGTGTAGATCAAGAGGAAAAGCCGTCATGATTAGTGATGTCCATGGACAGCCACAAGAGTGGTAAAGCTCAGACTAGAAAATCATTTGCTATAGAGACGGGAGAAGTTGAAAAAAATCATGTAGGTGAGAGGTAGAGAGACAGTTTTCAGAAAAGAAATGGAGACCCACCTAGATAGATATATAGGAAAGAAACCTTTTGCAGATGTCAGTAGACCAATATGTAGAAAGAAAAGGGGTGTGTATGTGTATGTGTATATAAGTGTACACACACATACATACATATATACATATTTGTGTGTGGATGTCTAGATCTTTAGACTTGTAAGTAGCAAAGGAGAATCCAGAAGCAAAATGAGTGTCAGATATCTTTGAGTGACAAAGAGACAGGCCATTTGGAGGTCAAATTAATCGTCTGAAAAGAATGCAGTACGTATCAGCACTGAATGTGACCAGATTACTTGAAGAAGAAAGGTGATAATTTAGAATCACATAGATTCATGCGTGTGGGGGTACACAGTACACACACAAAGAAATAAAGAAACAGGGAAATTAAGGTATGTTGAAGGATACCTGGAATAGAACTGAAATCAGAAGACATCAACAGAAGATCAAGACTTGGAAGTCAGTATGTGTTCAGCCGTGGTACCATAACACAGATTCCACTAAGATCTAGGATTCAGAAAGTAAGAGTTCATTTGCAAGCATTTTTAAAACTACTAGCATTGCTGCCATAAAAAGTTTCCTTTTGATTGCCAGAAATTGTCATACTGGATTAGAGCAGTGATTCTTCTTGTCTAGTATCTTGTCTCTGACAGGGTCTAGGATAAAATATGTTGGAGGAAATTCCATAACAGAAATCATCACATATCCTCCTCATCATGATGCTTTGTCCTGTCCCTAAGAGTTAGGCAGCATCCTATATGATCCTTTACACAGTATAAAAAAAAAGAAAAAGAAAAAAAGGGGGTAATACAAATAATGAAGAAAAATAATCCTGTGGTTTGGACAGCAGCTTGTTGTGTGGAACCCATGTGCCTGCTTTTGGGAAGGATTGGGCACAGTTTAATTCCTTAACTGAAAAATGGGACTAAAAGCAATTTCAAACCTACCATGTATTTTGACAGAAAACATGAAGGATGGCTTTGTTTTAAAAGATGCTATAGAAGTATTTCAGACAGGCAATCTGTATTGACCAATACACTTCAAAGGCTGCAAATACTATAGATAGGGTACTTTGGACAACTTTGTTTGCATTGCTGGATGCTACTAAAATGTGAAGAGGTTTCTGCTGATTTAAGGACCTATTGCTCTAGCTCTCTGAGCCTGCATCTACCTTAGCAAATACTGCAGCTCAACAGGACTGGTTCTGTAGAGGGATCCATTTGGTGCTGAGGATCTGATGTACACATTGTACCTGATTCCAGATTAATTTAACCTTAGACTAGCTCTACTCTGATCCCAGGGACTGAAGGAGTGTTAGGAGTTGGAGAGCAGTACATGCATTCCTGAAGCTCATCTTCCAGCTTAGTTTCACCTGAAGGGAGTCCAATCCTTGCACCCTGAGACTGATCCCCAGTGCAAACCAAGGCATGGTAATTGGGAAAAACTGGGAGATTTGGCTTCTGATCTGAACTAAAACCTTAATGGAGACACATGTGGAGAGCTCATTTATAAAACAAGTGTACTCATAAATATAAATAAATCGTGTGCAAAGACAGATTTTTTTTTTTAATCAAAGAAAAAGTTAGTGGATTTGATAAAGATCCAGTAAATGACCACATTTACACAACTGGAACTTCAGCTGACAGAAACTGTCTACCTTCCAGAGCATGGCTTGTATGCATATTTAAACACAAAACCACACTATATTAATGAAAACAGATACAGTAAGTTATTTTAGATAGTCCAAATAATTTCTGCATTTGATTTTTCTGTTTCTTTTTTTAAAATGTAGTTTATTCGATAGCTGTTTAGAACAAAAAATGTAAGAGGGGAGGCACAATGTGACTGTAGTGATTAAATGCTACCTGAATAATTTAATAAATAGCATTAGATAATTTAAAAATTGTGTTACTGAAGAACAGCGTCAGAAATTAGTTGTTGTTATCATATGAAAGCTAGTAAAAGATTAGAGATAAAAAATGAGACATAATATAAACACTGCCTGTGTACCCCATCTTTCATAACCAGGCCTCTCCCAAGGGTGGGATTGAGACACATGAGCTTCAGTGTCTACATGTCAGCAAGCACATGAGAGTCTAAGCTCTCCTTCCTGATGACGGAGATCCAGTCAACCCAGCCTAAGGGCCAGGGCAGCTGCAAGGCCATTAAGAACAGTCATCAGTTGCCCACAGGTAGCTCTGAGGGCCCTCTGAGATGCCTAAAAGTCCCGCAGATATCTGCCTGGGGCTGGCTGGCGTCAGAGGGGGCCAGGAGGCATTCTGCACTGCCTGGAGCATGAGATAGGGGCGGGCTGGGGGCTCCATGGCACCTAAATGACACGAGGTGCCTGTATTTAGGCATCTGAATCCCAGGCAGGTGTCCAAATGAGCTCTTCCTAAGGAGCTCCTTAGCATCCACTAACTAAAAATAGAGTTTAGACATTCATATGTGGAAGCCTAAGTGTAAATGTCTTCACATCAACCTGAATCTCTCCCCTGATGTCAAATGTGTAACTCAATATGAATTATCAAGACAAGGTAGAAAAAGATATGACCACATCCAAAGTCACTCTGTTTCACTTTGTACATTTTTTCTTTGTTCATATACCTGCAATTAATTGCCTCCAATTAATTAGCTTCATCAATGTTCCTTTACAGACTTTGAGCAAGCAAAGATAACTAAGCAACTGCTTGATATCATCTCTTGTTCTGCACCTGGCATGTGCAACACTGTGTCACCAATGAGCAGATCTTGCGAGACATCTGTTGTGCCAGGATGTGGCAGAGGCTGGCCTTCTGAGGAGCGGGGCACAGAGCTAAGTGGATGGATAAATACAGGAATAGCTCCAACGCTGTTAGAAAATTAGCCATTTCAGTAGTCCCTGATCACGCTCTGCTAAAGCCATATTCTACATGTCTATAGCCTTACCCTATATATCTATAGAGATTAGTTTTCTTATAATAGTGATAATGGGGCTGATTAATGTAATGCCAGTCAGAGCCCAGTCTATTTCTGTAATGCCGAGATAGAGCCTTTTAAAATAAAATTAGCTCCTGATTCTGGCTGAATACTGCTAAGCCTTAAGAAATATGTAAGGTTTTAGGAACTTCAGGATCATCCATCCTTTCTCCCTGTCTTCCTATCGCTTATTCCCCATCTGCCCTTCAATTTCTCTCTGCCTGTGTTCCTTCTCCTTTACTTCCCTATCTAGCCTGAAGGACACAGTCCTCATCCATCTCTGACCTGACCTGCCGCCTTTATTTGTGTCGTAATGCCAGTCTCTTTGTCCTCTTTGGCCAGGCAACTCTTGAATACTGAAACATCCCAAGATTTTAAAACAGCTGTCACCAGGTGTTAACTGGAGATATGCTGGGGCCTGTAATTTTGAAAGGACATTGCAGTAAAAAGGATTAATGAAAACATGTTACATATGGAAAAGACTTTTCCTATCTAGCAACAGGGGCAAAATTCACTCAAAAGCAGAAGGTCAGTGCAAGGGGAATAAATCATCTAATCATAGCTTGAGAAACTGAGAAAGGTAAAGATTCATGGTGGCTTTCTACACAAGGATAAATTTCATTGGGGTAGAGCAGGACTGGGCAGGTCTCCTCAGGTGCTGTCAGGGTTGATGGGACATGAGGCAGCTCTGGCCAAGAGGCTCGATCACCACATTTTTGTGGTGGCAAACCAATGTGCTCAGCTCCGATGTGCAAACTGATGTGCAGCCCTACCTACTATGCAAGCGTGTGGCTTTTGGACAATGTATGGCTGACATCTGTGCAACTCAATGCAGACAGATGGAGTTTGTCTTTCTCTGCATTCACTCAGACAGGTGTATCGCAATACTAGACAAAGATACCAAAAATCATATCAGAATATCAGAATTTGTGACTTTCTCATTTTTTTCTTTTTTTGTATCATGTTTCCTGCAGTTTCTTGATCAGCTTAACTGAATATACAATTATTCTGTGTTCGATTACATTGAAATATGCATGCAGCTTTTTAAAACACTCTCTTGTGTTTTAAAAGATGGGAGCTATGAGATTAAGGACACGGACAACAGATCTACTAAGCAAAGAAGGAGCTGGGAAGGAAATACAATTCTCTGAGCTTTCTTGTTCCTTACTGGTGGTGCTAGATAGTTGTCCTGGTTTCGGCAGGGATAGAGTTAATTTCCTTCCTAGTAGCTGGTACAGTGCTGGGTTTTGGATTTAGGATGAGAACAAAGTTGATAACGCACCGATGTTGTAGTTGTTGCTAGGTAATGCTTACACTAGCCAAGGACTTTTCAGCTTCCCATGCTCTGCCGACTGAGAAGGCTGGAGGGGCACAAGAAGCTGGGAGGGGGCACAGCCAAACTGGCCCAAGGGACATTCCATACCATGTGACGTCATGCTCAGTACATAAACTGGGGAAAGCTGGCCAGGGGGGCCGCTGCTCGGGGACTGGCTGGGCATCGGTTGGCGGGTGGTGAGCAATTGTACTGTGCATCACTTGCTTTGTGTATTATTATTATTATTATTATTATTATTATCATATTATTATTATCATTTTATTTCAATTATTAAACTGTTTTTATCTCAACCCACGAGTTTTTCTCACTTGTGCTCTTCCAATTCTCTCCCCCATCCCACCGGGTGGGGGAGAGTGAGCAAGCAGCTGTGTGGTGCTCAGCTGCCGACTGAGGTTAAACCACGACAGTAAGTGCACTTAACATCTGACCTTATATGAATACTGTAGGAAGCTATGTGCACCTTGGAATCACCCATTCTCTGTTAATTCTTGAATATGCACATGCAGTTTAAATGTGTATCATGGCTGTTTTTTAACGTTTATCCTGTCATAATGCCTAAAAGCTGTGACCAACTGGGTCCCACTCTACTCAGTTATATGTAAAACTACATAGTCAATGGAGTCCTTACCCAGGGGTCTTGAAAGTGATGTGTGTGCCCGGGCCCTGAGCACACCAGATGTTGCTGCAGCCTCCTCCTCCCTCCCCTGGTATTTGGCTGCCTCTGCTCAAGGCTATCAAGGTCTGACGTGATGCTGCTGTGCAACCAGGGGTCGGCCATGGCTGGGGAAACAGCCCCGTTGTGAGGAGGAGCTGTGAGAAGCCTCCTCTGGAGACTACCCCTTAGCTCAGGAGCTGCGGTGCAGCTCCGTCCCTGGCACTGGGTCCCTGCATGAGCCACACTGCAGCCGTGCCTGCGCCTGCCCTCACCTGCTCTTGCCTCCTTGTCTTGGCTCTGCAGCCATCCCATTCCCTTGGCTGTGCCTGGCTGTCCCAGGTCTGCGGCAGGCCTTGTCGCTCTTCCTGGCCCGACTCTGCTTGCCAACTCTGGCTGTGTGGGATGGGGCTGTGGGGGGAGGTCCCTGCCCCATCCTGCCCCACTGCCCCAGTGCTTCCTACCTTCACCCCGCAGCCTGCTCTTGCTGCTGTCTGACACACATGTCCGGTGCTGTGAGCATGTATTATTTGCGCAGATATAGTCTTCCCATAGTTTCCAGGTAGGTGTACATGTTTAAAGACATGTATCCCTTGACCACTTGGAGCTTACCACACAAGGTCGCTAAATGAGACTGTCCTGTGGAGCTTTTTAACTGTAGGACAGAGGAAATTCTTCAGCAGAAGAGGTTACTCAAAGGGAACTAAAGAGCAGCTTGGCTGTGAAATAAGCCCTGAGGCGACTGTGAAACCACTGAAAAAGAAACAGTGAAGGATCTAGCTATAATGCGAATGCAGGCACAGATGCCCCTGTTGGAAAGATGTGCTTCAATTCCAGGCTTTGTGAATGACAGTTTAATTGCTAGGTCTCTGTGTTTGTGCTTCATCCACTACAAAGAACAAAATAAGTGGGAACAGAAATTGGGGAATAGACATGCTGGTAGTAACTAAGCTGTACAGAAATGCTATGTACAAGCCAATGGTTTTATAATGGGCACATCTGCCCACCTCACAAAACCACTACATAAATTGGCAGGATTTGCAGCATCTGCTGGGAAAGTTTCAGCTTCAGAATAGCAAAAGGTGTTGAATATTGGAGTTCAGCTGCACAGGTCTTGATATTCTTAGTTTCTTCTTGTGGTCTGTGAATGAGCCCTAAATCCTGACCTCAGGAGGCACATTTTCTCTTGCCTTTTTTCTGGGCTCCTGCTGAGATGTTCATTTTTTCCCCTACTACTGAAAGCTGGCTTTGAGCCTGTTATGATCTCCTTGTGTAAATCAGGCTCTCCTTACACTCTGTCCACTTAGCAGAGCTAGCAAGTTTAACAGATATTTCCATGAATCTCTCATTCTTTTTATAGAAGTTCTAGTGGTTTGGCACTGCATCTCTCAAAAGATGACAAATATTCACTGCAAAGCTTCTTTACACAGATTATATCACATTCTCTTGTAGTATAGTGCTGAAGTGGTCTAAGCTTTCCACTCTTGCTGTAGATAATATACATCTTGGAGCCTTCTATTACCTTGTGAACATTTTGCACTCTTTGAAAAAAGGTAAGTTATTCCTCAGCATAGGAGCCTTCTCTGTAACATGAGCATGACCAATTCTCCTCATGGGATATGGCCATTCAGCTGCCCCACAGCTACTTATTTCAGCCTTACCTCCCAATCAGTCCTAATGTTCTTTGGCAATTCCAACTACCTCTCATAAGCAACTTCCTCTGCTCCCTGCTTCTGCACCACTAGACTTGAAATTACTCCTGCTTTACCACCAGTAGGCTTTCTTCATCGGAAAACCAAAAGTTCAGTCAGTTGTCCCAGTCTGGGGTGAACTTTGTACCTGCCTTTCATCAGTAACGTATTAGTTATGTTCCAAGTTCTCTGAGAAGTTTCTCAATGCCATCACTGCTTCTGTATAAACAGGTTTCTGATGTCTACATGTTTATACACCTGACTGGCCCATCAGGCTTTTTTTAGTTCATTTTGCATAGTGCTTCTCTGTTCATGGTTCTGTAATGCCACCCTGTCCTTTACCAAGAAGAGGTTTTTCTGTTCCAGATGCTTGCTCCCTGCCTTGTGAACAAGATTTCCTCTGAAAATTTTGTCTTTTTTCTACCCTCATTTATATTCTCCAAATAAAGAGAAAGCAAACAAAGCAAATGTACATTGAATCTCCAAAGCACTGCAACTCGGTCTTGTGTTGTCAGGGAAAAGCTATGTTTCAAGTTAAATGACAGACAGGCAGAAGTCCTGCCTCAGCTTTGCTGTTCTTAAGAACTCCTGGAGGACCTTCAATGTTCAGGCATATACCATTTGCTTCTCACTTTCCTACAGCTTCCCAGGGTTAGTCCTATGTTGCTGGCCAGCGAAAGAGGCCTCTTCCACATAGGTTCTTGCATTACCAGCTCCGAAGGTGGCCCTTGCATTAAAATGGAGTGCACCCTGCTGCTTTACAGATAGCCTGGAGGATTGTATTGCAATGGTGGGCTTTGTTAGAGCACTCCAGTGTCCTCCTCTTAAAGATTGCTATGCCAGTAGGAATGGAATGACACAAATAAAAGGGAAGTAAGTATATATTTGCAATGTCAAAATTAAGTAACGCAGTCACAGACCTTTATAAAAATGTAGACAACTGGAACGCAGGAAACCCAAGACTGGGTTTATCCTTGTATCAAATCCAGGAGACCCTGTGGAACTCCTTCTGTTGGCAAGGTGGATCTAATATGCGTGGGCAAGGACTCAAATATGGTCTACGTAGCATGTCCTCAAAGTCCTGGCTGGTAGAAGCCTGCTGACCCTGATGTGCCAGGCTCTCCTTCTGTTTCCATTCAGAATCAAAGACTTTCCCATCCAGCTCATGGATTTCCTAATCCCTCCCAGTATATCACTGGCTTGAACCCACTCCTTTGGAAATTATGATATTCTTTGGCAGACAGGTGCAATTATTTCCTGCTTAGATGATAAACAGAATCAGATAATGGCTGCTTTAGTGTTTGATTAGGCATCCAAATTTAGTTCCTGTAAAGGCAGGAAACCCTTTTCCACAAGGCTTGGTAGTAATATTTTTTCTTTTACGGATGACATATCATGCAGGTGTCATTTGCTACTCAAGCCTTGCACAATTACATAATTATGTAATTTGTGTGTGCTACATACTACTCGTATTTCTCCGAGACTACATTAACAACTAAACTTCCCTGAGGGGGTACTGAGTTAAGGGGTGACACTCACCTGAACTCTGTCCTTGGGAGCACTAATTAGTACCTGGCTACATGAAAACTAGCTGTAACTCCTGTTATTTATATAGGAAAAAAAGTAAATAAAATTACCAAATGATATAGATAAATCTAAGGTCACAGAAGCAGAGCTTATACTTGACTTAAAATATGCAGTTCAACTTGTATGGTTTAAAATTTAAAATTAAAAGAAATATTTTAACAACTCTAGATACTTCACATTGAAGTAATGCCATTATGTATTGTAGGAGGTTATGTATGACTAAGGCTGACTGTCCTTGTGAGGCACTTCAGTAACAGTGCATAACTTAACTAGATATGAAAATCCCTAATTGCCAAATGTGTGGACCAGCATGCTTGGCTTTCATGAAATAAATACAGAGGAAGATGATGTTGCTGAATTGATTAGCAGTAGCAAATACAAGTCATAAACAGGATGGGGATTTCCAATCTTCTTGTATCACAATGATGTAGTGCCTAAGCCAGTGACCCTTATGATCTAAAACAAAGACAAAAGGTAGATATCTATTTCTGGGGGTTTTCATGTAAGCCAGCAAATATGCCAGTATATGTGCAATGTTCTTTTAATGACATACCCCAACCCGATGTGAAATGTCATTGGTGTTTTTGTAGGATAATTTTAAGTTAATTATTATTTGGGAGAAATCAGGTTGAACCTCTCTGTTTGTGGTTAGTAGTTGGATAATTTATGATCTCACTCGTACATCAGAGACTCAAAAGCACTTGCCTGGGAAACCCACAGTTCACTGTGGTTGTGATTTTGTTTCCTTGTGAAGAGGGGAAAGGAATTTTTGGTGCTTACTGTAGCTCTCTGGAGGCTATACCTACAAGTACAAGAAGTTCAGTGCCATAGGAAGAGATCCAGCTGGTGCTGAGGACCTGATGTGGGCAATCAGTCTCACCTCTGTGCCTGGGAAGATCATGGAACAGATCCTCCTGGAAGCTATGCTAAAGCACATGGAGGACAGGGAGGTGATTCAAGACAGCCAGCATTGCTTCACCAAGGGCAAGTCCTGCCTGACTAATCCAGTGGCCTTCTATGATGGAGTGACTACATCAGTGGACATGGGAAGGGCTACAGATGTTGTCTATCTGGACCTCTGTAAGGCCTTTGACACGGTCCCTCACAACATCCTTCTCTCTAAACTGGAGAGGAATGGATTTGGTGGGTGAGGAATTGGTTAGATGGTTGCATCCAGAGGGTAGTGGTCAACGGCTCAATGTCCACATGGAGATTGGTGATGAGTGGTGTCCCGCAGGGGTCCGTATTGGGACCGGTACTGTTTAATATCTTCATCAATGACATAGGCATTGGGATCGAGTGCACCCTCAGCAAGTTTGCAGATGACACCAAGCTGAGTGGTGCAGTCGACACACCAGAGGGACGGGATGCCATCCAGAGGGACCTGGACAAGCTGGAGAAGTGGGCCCGTGTGAACCTCATGAGGCTTAACAAGGCCAAGTGCAAGGTCCTGCACCTGGGTCGGGGCAACCCCTGGTATCAATACAGGCTGGGGGATGAAGGGATGGAGAGCAGCCCTGCCGAGAAGGACTGGGGGGTACTGGTGGATGAAAAGCTGGCCATGAGCCAGCAATGTGCGCTCGCAGCCCAGAAGGCCAATCGTATCCTGGGCTGCATCACAAGAAGCATGGCCAGCAGGTCGAGGGAGGTGATTCTGCCCCTCTGCTCTGCTCTGGTGAGACCCCACCTGGAGTACTGCGTCCAGCTCTGGAGCCCTCAGCCTAAGAAAGACACGGACCTGTTGGAGCGGGTCCAGAAGAGGGCCACAAAAATGATCAGAGGGATGGAACACCTCTCCTGTGAGGAAAGGCTGAGAGAGTTGGGGTTGTTCAGCCTGGAGAAGAGAAGGCTTTGGGGAGACCTTATTGCAGCCTATCAGTACTTAAAGGGGGCTTATAAAAAAGATGGCAGCAAATTTTTTAGCAGGGCCTGTTGCGACAGGACAAGGGGGAATGGCTTTAAACTAAAGGAGGGTAGATTTAGACTAGATATAGGGAAGAAATTTTTTACTGTGAGGGTGGTGAAACACTGGAAGAGGTTGTCCAGAGGGGTGGTGGATGCCCCATCCCTGGCAACATTCAAGATCAGGCTGGACGGGGCTCTGAGCAACCTGGTTTAGTTGAAGATGTCCCTGCTTGTTGCAGGGGGGTTGGACTAGATGACCTTTAGAGGTCCCTTCCAACCCAAACTATTCTATGATTCTATGAATTTTTCCCCATTTCAAGTGAGATTTACTTCAGACTAGCTCCGGTCTGGTCCAAACAACAAAATGGTCATAGCAGCTAGAGGGCAGTACCTGTGTTCCTCAATCCCATCTTCCAGTTTGATTTAATTTGAAAAGAATCTGCTTCATATCCTCCGAGACCTTTCCATCATACGAATCAAAGCATGCTAAGTGGCAACAATTGCGAGATCTGCCTTCAAAAGCACGTTCATGGTTTGAACTAAAGCACAAACGTAGGCACACTGTGTATGAAAATAAACACAGCTGCACTAAAAGGATTCATTTTATGTCAGAGTCCCATACTTTGGGATTTGGCTATCAACTCCTTAGTAAGCCCAAAATGTTGCAACTTGCCCCATACCCACTTCAGTATAAATGCCTGGATTTATTATTTCATTGTTTTTAACGTTTTGCAGATTGCTAAAAAAGAAACTCAGAACACCCTGATCTAATTTACTAATTGGCTTAAAAATCACCTCTAATAAACTACATAATTGTACAGGGAAATGGTGATTTCAGTCCAAGCATATTATTCTGTGATGTTCACATTCAGATGCTGCTGAGGTTTTATAGCATGCTGTATGTTTACTAAACTGCCTGCTCACCGAGCTTTAAGAATATTTGCGTGTATGCAACATTTAAGGAAATATGAATTCATTTTGGCTGATTTTTGTCAAATAAGCAAATCTAATTCAGCTTGCTCTTGGATGACAGAGTGGCAGTTTAATATCTTTTTTGACTTATTGTAACTAGCTTGCTATAAAAAAAGAAACAGTTTAAAGCTAACAGTTTTTTTTTCCAATCTTTCATTGCAGTTTCTACAAATCAATGTAAAAGCAGAGTGATAAAAATTATCTTTAGCTGGAAATTACCTTGACTGAAATCTGAGGCATGTAGCTCAGATAGAGGTGCAGGAACTAGAGCAGTCAAATGTAGTTCCAATTAAAAATTATAAATTAGAGCTGCAAGAGTGTGGGACTGCCTGTCTGGTGAAGGATCTTACTTTCATATACATATATAAAAAGGTCACTGAGTTCCTGAACTCATAGGCATTAAGGTAAATAGATTCTGTCTCATAGAGTCTCAAGAGAAAAACAAGCACTTTGAAACTACTCTCCTTAGGATGTAATATTGTGGCTGAATTTCCTATCACAGGAAAATTTACCCTCTCATTTGTGGAGATAAAAAGGAAGGAATAGCTAACCAGTTAGGGAACTAATGGTCTCAGAAGACCCAGTAAGTTAAGAAGGTTTGTTGGCATGTAGGAGTCACAGGGTCAAGCTCCCCTTCTCCTCATACCAACTGGCCGTGTGCGTGACAGTTTTCTTGGGGGGTTCCGCTCTTCTGGCCTGGGTCTTCCATGCTCGATCAGTTCAGCCCAGCCCGGGAAATAATGTAAATTCTCATTTTCAAGAGGGGATTTCTGTCTGGTCCCCAGACTCCCCTGAATCTTAGAAACCATCCCTAAAGCTGGTAAATTTCTATGAATGGCAGTGTTGATGGAACAATATATTCCTGTGAGAACACTTTTTGTCAAGCCAACTGTACTTGGGTTTTTATCTTTCACCTTTCAGATATATTATTGCAATCTGTCTGATGAGTCGAGCAGACTTTCCCACGTAAGGTCAGATTCCTCAGTAGCAATGGTTTCAGGGTCACTTTTCACTTAAATGAACATTCAGTTTCTGAGATACAGCTAGAAACCAGCTTTAATGAAGAATTTGCCATTGTGCAGTCAATAACCAAGCTATCTGAGTACTTTATATCTGGAACATAAGGTTACCTGATGCTTTTATTAGAAGGGACATATGTGATGATGTGAGACTTTTTCAAAGCAGTGGATTCTCTCAGCTTGAAGCTGTGTGTCAGAAGCCACTGAATAATCCCTCCCTGTGAAACTTTTCCCTTTGTATCTAGCACTTCACCATGACCCCATGGATTCCCAGACTCGCCTCAGTTTGCATATGGCTTGTCTGCAACATTACTTGAATGTGTTACATTCCTAACACTGATGTACTCTAAATTTGTCAAAATACTGTGGCTAGACAAGCTTAAAATCAAAATAGGAGAGCAAAGAAAAAAAGCTCTTGATTACTGAGATGAAGCTGCTGCTATGAAAGCATCTAATTAAGCATGGTAAACTTGTGTCAAAAACTAATCTGTTCCCCAAGCTGTAACTGAGCACTTCGCAGAAAGCTGCCTTGGTAGCTGCAGCTGAGGATTAGCTCAGCGGGCTCTCCCGAGGTGGTGTGTCCTGGAGTGGACGCCCCTGCTCTGGATCACCTCATTCCTATGATACCTGTGCAGTGTAAGCATGCCCCTGCATGCAAATGAATCTTCAAAGCACTTGCTAGGAACGTCTGCTTTCCCCTCCTTCTGGCTAATCAATTTAGGGAAGCTTATTGTAGCACACTTTGCTGTTTGTGCAAATGCAAATGAAGCCTTGTTCGAGCTTGTCTGTGACTGGGACAGACAAAGCCCTTTCGATGCGTTGATTTTCCATACCCTGCTCATCCTCCTGTTTCAGAAGCTGTTTGAATTACAATCTTTCTGACTCCTCCCTTCCTGGACACAGAGCTTGTGCTGTGAATCTTTTCATGGTGCCACAGCAATTTACAAAGGATTATGTATACGATGTTCCTGATAGTGTTGCAGCGTGTGATAAACTGCTGGGTTTATACAGAGGTTGCATGAGGCATATTAAGAATACTGGTTTCAATGTGGTGTTTTGCTTGCTGCCCACTACTGCAATTTTTCTGAACTCCTGCCAATCAAAATACAGTCTTCTGTCCACCCATCCAAGAAATGTCTGCATGTAAGAGCAACTATATATCAATGTCTCGCTCTTTTTCTACCTCCTTATAACCAACACATCCATATATATCCATATATACAGGTTCAAATAAAGCAAGGTATTAAGTAGGAAAACCAAAGAGACTCATAGAAGGTGAGCTGGCCAAATATTGTTCCTTTAACTAGGCATGAAATTTTGATATAAGGTGTGCTCAGGGGGGATGTACAATGGCAGCATCTCCCCTAAATATTGGGAAGAATATTTAGACCACACTAAATAAGGGTTTTGAAAGGTGAGTGGGTATAGTAATGAATAATATATATTGCCCATAGCTAGAAGGTTGTGTAATGGTGGTAGCTGTATAGAATTGGAAGTTTTTGTGATAGATAGATAGATAGATAGATAGATAGATAGATAGATAGATAGAGAATGGAAGCTAAACCAGATTTCCAGGCATTTTAACTCTCTGCTGCTATTTAACAGCACAATCAATAGTTCTGAAAAGGGAAAGGCATTTGCAATGTTAATTGCAGTTCACAAGTGGGGGTGTACTGTGTGGGTGGAAGAGTTAGTTGTTTGCTTGCTGAGGGACATTTCAGAGCTGCTGAAGTTCTGATACTCGTAATTCTTTTTATAAAACAATTATCTGCTGAGCCCTTGGCTGACTGGAACACAGGAATAATTTCTAAAAAAGAAATCAAGGAGGATGGTACTTCCTCAGGTAGTGATCTTCTGGCAGGTTTTGCTGGTTGTCTCAGTGCTCCCACCCAGAGGAGAGAATGTGATGGAGAGCTGCCGACCATGGAGTTTGCAGGACCGACAGTCTTTGCCAGCCTTTAGAGGTCTACAAGGCCTGTCTTTTCATCCAAGGTTTTGTCAAATATGTCCTGTCCTCCTATTTTCTGGTATCTACTTTTTTGATTTCTGAATAATAAATGGGTATTTTTACCTGTGGCATGACCTGAATCTGCCAAACTTATTTAACCTGATTAGTGCACTGCTCTGTACATGCAGGTTTGTTGGCCCCAGTTGAAGCACTTACAGAATAAAGTACTAATCAGTGTGATGGAGGATGACAAAACCAAGCTCTTTCCTCCTCTCTCCCTCCTTAAGCTGGGGTGAATGTTCCCTGGACTCCACAGCGTGAAAACATATGTTTGTCTGTATAAGACCAGAGTGCAGAATCATTTTGGGGAAGAAGAGGAAGAACAATAATGTTCTGATGCCACGTCTTGTTAATGCCAATTCTCAAAAGTGCCACTGACATCTAAGCATGTGGGAGCAAGGAATAGCAAAGGCACCTACCTCCTGGCACTCTGCAGTCTGCTGCTGGCCTCCCAGTGTCCCCCGGGCTGTTCAGATGCAAGCCGGGGTTGGGTGTGGTGTTGAGTGAATGTTACCTTGTGCACGCAGATGCAATTCTTACTTGGGTCTGGGTGAGAATTTCTGCTTTACACAGGGTAAAATGTAAATGTCTGTGGCACGTAGATGTCACAGACAGACAGTTTTAAATACATGAGCCAGGAGTTATAAAAGAAGATCAAATAGTAATACCTGGGTTCTTTTTTTTTCCCTTTAACAACTAATAGAGACGTGGCTACTATTGTTATATATGCTTTTATCATTAAGAAATGGAGGTATGAAATTTCCTTTCTAAGTCACTTTGGAATTAGAGCAAAATTTTTCATTTCCTAAAACAAAACATTTTTTTTCTGAAAAAAGAAGCCCAAACCTGAAACTTATTAACTTCAGCCAAATTCAACAAATAATTATTGGACAAGAAAGAGGGAGAACCTTGAAAAGGTAACAGATTTTCTCTTTCCATTTCAATACAGTGTTCTGAAGCTAATTTTAGCACATTCAACTTTTCAAAACAGTAAAAAAAGGGTATAAAATAAATTAAATAATTCCTCTCAAGCATTTTAATAATCTCCAGCTTTGCCCTGAAAAATCTTATCACCTGTTTAGTCATAATAAAATATATTTATTACCTGCTGCAGTATGTGAACATGGTAACTCTGTGAAGTACAGGAGATATCCATTACTATGATCTTATAATGTCTGTGTTGCCTTGCACCAACACGCTGCATAGAGGTGGGTCCCTTTCAGTAACGTCTGGATAAAGCTGGAATAACTCAGCTGATTCCAGCGGGGTTAGTTAGAATATATCCAGGAGTGGCTGCTAGCACAACCCAGCCATAGACTGATACCTGGCGGTTGATGAGGGAACAAGGAACAAGGACTTAGGATAACTGCATGACAGTACATAAAGATGTAATGGTATGAACAGACTATTCCTTTGCTTCCCTTTCAGAGGGTTTCAAGAGCCTTGCTGTTAATATTATTTATTTGTATTACAATATCGTTCAGTATCCCTCGAGAGGACTGAGACCTGGTTGTTCTGGCCATGAAATGAGGGTGGCAAGAAGGGGGACCAGGCAAATGGGAACCACAGGGACAATCTAGCACAATACCTTTGGAACACAGGTACTCATGCTCCAAAGTGCCACCTGCCCTGCATGCTCCAAGTGGAGTGGCTAGATTGTGCTTGTGGTTTTAAAAAACATGGCTTTCTCTTGGATATTTAGCATGGAACTGAGGAGTTCTGAAAACACTGGTCCTTCATACTGATCCACAGCCGATAAATCTCTGGCTATGAGCACTTGTGAAACAGTTTGGAGATTTCCTAGTTTGGTTTGTAACAAGATAAATGAACTCCAAGCACTCAATGAACTATTAGTGGATCCTTACATCCTGTGTAAATATTGAAAAAATCAACAAATAAATACAATGGATGCCAGTTTAAAAAAAAAGAAAAATCAACATTGATGAATTGCGACAGGTACTGAAGCAGCAGTAAGATTCCTGTTTGAGGAAACCTCCAAATGAGATTTAATAAGGTGTGTCTTATTATCTGTAATACTCCTTTAAAATCTGTAAGACTCCTTTAAAAGACCCATCAGTGAGGGCTCATCTGTTTTCTCGAGGCACATACAACCGAGATGGAGGCAGCTCAGGGTGGAGGCAGTGCGCCCGGATTGGGAAGAGCAGGCTGTGCCACGCGGGTCTGGGCAGGCTTGCTCAAATCAGTGGGCCAGGTAGCTCTATTCATGCGATACAGAGCTCGAGTTAATGAGCTGACAAGGCTGCTAGCTGGGACGTGGTGCAGGTGTGGTACTCCTGCTCCTGGCATGAATTGTCTGGAGTGGAGTGCTTGAATGCCAAATGAACTTTCTGAGTGAAACCCCCTGGGTGCAAAATGGTATTTTCCAATGAAAGTTTTTTTTTTCTCTGAAAATTTCCAACCAATTATTCCAATCTCCTGTTAGTTTAAGCATGTAAAAATGTTTCTGTGAGAAGATATTATTCCAGTGGCTAGCCAGCCACCTCAGCCTGAGGTTTGGCATGCTTTCCTTATTTGCATTTAATCATAACTTCATTATTTCTAACAGATTCTTTGAAAGTTATTTTTCGTACAAATTGAAAGATCTGTGGAACTCATTACAAGATTATAAGGTTAATCTGCACACTGGTACAGACATTCTTCTTTCTAAAAACTCTGATTATTTCTTATGTCTTTCATAGACATCCATGCATTACTGAGGGTGTGACTAATGCTCTTCCTGCCTAAACCTATAGGCCGGTAATTTCCCTCAACTTTCCTTAGCTGTATGTCTACTTTTAAATAAAGCAAATTCACCCTTTTGACAGCCAGGTATTAATATTTGGTTTAAACAACATTAAGGCTGTGATATAAAATCCAGGCAGTGTTAAAACAAGGTTGACACCATCTCCTTTAATCGCATGGCTTTGTGTCTTGGCACATGCTTGGCGTGCATTTTCAGATTAACTCTGGTAGGATTTACAATTTCATGGACTTCAGTGCTTCATCTTTCACCTTTAGCAAACCTGATGATGTCTTCCACCATGGAGCTGCTCACCAGGGCAGCGGTCTTTTGTGATAATACAAAAAAATGTACCAAATGTGTACACCAGGTGCAATAATATGTCAAAGTGATTTTGAGGAGTGTAGTACATGCCAATCTTCACTTCTGGCTACTTCCTGTCACGAGTTGGGAGGAATTTGGGAAGACAGATTTAAAATTATATATAAATGTAAAAAATTAAATGAAAAATGTAAGAAGCTGGTTGAGTGAGAATTGAGCCTTGAAGAATAAAAGCATACAGCAATAGTTTTAATGTTCAGATATTAGAATGAGAAGTAAAACTGTTGTATTTCCTTCAAATAAATATGTCGGCTTTTTAAGACCTAAGCCATTACATTAAAAAAAAATAAATCTCTAAACTAGCTCAGATTCAATTTGACAAAAACTGGAAGTATCTTGAGAAGGGGAATAAGAGAAATCTGTTTTTGTCAGCAGAGTGACAGCAGCTTCTTTTATGACTTTAGAGATGAAGAAACTAAAAATGTGTTGCATTATGTTACAAAAGAAGAAGCCAACTCAAAGTCCTCTGACATAATTTTATTTTGCAGTCCCTGGTTAGGAGGCATAGTTATAATTTGAAAATGAGAAGGACTAAATATTCTTCATGTGCTCAGTCTTTTCCTAATATATTGAAAAAAATGCTTAGCACAGTCAAAGCTGTGTGAGTGTGAGGGATGTTAGTATTTTTGGTTTTGGAGTGGGGCTTTTACAGTATGTTGGGTAGTGGCTGAGATAACAGGGCCATAACCAAAGTGGTTCAGATGTTGTCCTGTATAATGCATAACACTAGGAACTGGTCCTGACAACCAGCATTTGAGGCTGTATTCTTCTACCCTGTAAAAAACATATCTCTGGGGGAGAGGCTGTGAGACGCCTTCCCCAAACAGCAGAACTACAACCTGCGACTGGGTGCACTGGAGATGCTACATTCAACCCAAGGGCTTGCGGGATGCCTCAAGCCACAGGGTCACTCTGTTCGGTTTGATTTTCCCAGATTGTCTTTCCAAATACTTGCCTCCCTGTGCTACTCCCTTAATGCCTGTCTCTGCATTTTGGCCTCTGTTGTGCAAAGAGTTTTGGTGGTTGTGCAGGGATGGACTCTCTAATGGCTCCGAGTGTCCCTGTGTGCCACACCGAGCTCGTGGGCAACCTGGGGCGCTTTGATCTACCTCTGGCATCTGACGTCTGTATGTATCCAACTCAAGCACTGGCGAACAGAGTATTGAACCTGTGCAATTCTGTGCCAGCACGTCTCTATTCCACTTTTCCTGACTCACAAATCAAATATTTCATTCTTGAGCACCATGAGAGGCTCCCTCAGCAACTGACATCTTTGACAGTCACACTGCACTTCAAAGAACTTCACAGGGTTGTTAGCAGTAGCAGGGATTTTCACAAAGTAGTATTTTTAGTGTGGAATTTGAAAGAATGACTTGACATATAACACAGCAATCATAACCTTACTCTGAGCACAATAGGCTGCTTAATTTATGACTTCTTTTGGAAATAAAAAAATCAGCATTGAATATTTAACAACGTCAAAGTTTCTGTATAAGAAACACAGAACTGCAGAAATGCTGGGTGAGCATTTATTAAAAGTAGCTCTGATTGCATTTTTCATTCCATAGTATGATTGATGCCCTAGTTTTCCCTCCATTGTTTATTTCATGGATTTTTGGCTGCTATCATTACAGTCAAAGATATAGGGTTATAGTGAAAATACACTAGCAGACTGGTTTAAACTAAATATTTTCTGTAATAATTGGACCAAAGGGAGAATTTTCTGTTCTGGAACATTCATTATCTGAAATAATTTCCAGAGAACAATGACAATATGTTACATCTCCCTGTCTGATGAGTGCCCATGTGTCTCCTTTTTGACTCATCCAGGCCTGTGGCCAATGATGAGTATTTTTAAAGGAAAAAATTATGCTTTAAAAATCTAACAGAATATACCAAGGTCAGGGAATTGGCAAAGGTTGTTTGACCTTCTCTTGATTGCCTCCCTTCCCCTTCTTACTTTCTCATTCTTTCCTTTTAATTCACCTATTTCTGCCACAAGGTACCATCCATCCTTTCTAACTACTTAATTCGATGAGGAATAGGAAACTGAAGCAAGTAGGATGTGAGCTTGCCATTATCCTAACACATTGGCTTGCATGGTATTGCATACAAACGTCTTCTCACCTTTTTGTTTCTTGTTCTTTTTGGAAGTATTTTCTTGTGTAGATGTGCCTGACCCACTGTGTTACCTAAAATATGGAAATTGACTCCACGTGAAAAACCTGTTATCTTTTTTGGCCTTCTCTAGATTGGTGTTCCCGGCTCTGTTGTAGCTTGTACAAACTCACTGTAAATTTACCCAGCTAATACCACCGCAAATGCTTGTCTAGACACTCGGCAAATATTTGTGCTGTATATTCAGACTCATGTGAGTATGAGCAATGAGTATGTGTGTCATGGAACAAATCTTTCAGGCTACCATCTATATGGTGGTAGTCAATTTAAATTGACACTATTCTGAATCGTAACTGTTCTGTACATGCCCTCGATGGAGAGGCCGTGCTGCTGCTGGACCTCTGCTTTCTGCAGCCTGCTCTGTGAGGCAGTACCTCCTCAGGCCTTGGGGGGTTTCACCATCATAGATAAGAGTGTGTACCTGGTGTTTCTAAAACAGACACTGAGTTGATTTCTGTTGAGTAAAACAGGCTAACATGAAATAAGCCTGCTGAAAATTCAAAGGCTGCAGTAGACAATTTCTAGAGAGAAGGATTTTTTCTAAATGGGTCTTCCTAGGGTTACTGAATGAATGTTGTAACGTTTCCTTTTCTCTTATGCCATGCATATTTGTCAGCACTACTTCCTGCTCTAGAAGGAGGTATGTAAATGATATTTCTCTTTACCGCATTGCCTTAAATTTTTCTTCATAGTTTTCTTTCATAGTTTTTTTTTCACTACTATGAATGTGAAAAATTAATTTCAGCAATACTGATTTGTTAATTTCAGTTCCCATACCTAATGGAGTTCATGTGTTTTTTTTTTTCTTTTTTTTTTTTTTTAACATTAAAAGGTGTACTGAGTCTTTTTATCTATTTTTCTGGTTTATCCTAGACACATGGAAATACATTTCTCAAACTTGAAGTATATCAATACTGTTTAATGCTTTCTATGGATTTATCCACCACATTTTATGTTAAACTGGGGGATTAATTTTTATTGCGTACTCTTTCATTATGTGAGTTTGTCTACAGGACAGAAAACATCAAAAGAAAGATTTTTATTATTTTAAGGAATTATTGTGAGGTTTTTTTCCTCTCCTTTTGCAAAGGATATGAAACAATGAAAAACCACAAATATTAAAGACTGTTAAAATGAAGAATATAGTCTCTCTAAAATCTAGGTAGCATTTTCTTGCATCTAAATCCATATTCTGTGAAACTCTGATGTGGCATAAAAACATAACTGCTGAGGTGGGGAGTGGGACAGAAAGCCACAGAGAGCAGTAGCTGTCTGTTATCTTTCCTAATTTCTATCGTAATGCTGATGGAGGGAAACCTCTTTTACAATTCTCTTATACTTATTTGTATTTTTTCTAACTACATTTTAATTTATTAAACCCATAGGTCAACTTAAGACAAAGAAAGAAACGAAACGGACCCTGTAAGTGAGCAGTGGTGCAGGTTGCAGGTGTGTAGGCATCAGAGTGCATTATCCTTTCCACAGCTGCCTGCCTGACCCTTCTGCAGCCTCCTCAGCCTCTCCCCATCTCCTTCCTACCAGATATGTCCCCCTGCCTATGCCTCTGCTATTTTGTGATGGTTTTCTTAGGCTGTAGGTAGTGGAGACCTTATTTTCCAACCCTGTCACCTTTAAAAGGATCTGGGTTGCCTGGGTTACAGATTACGCTGTGAAAAGATGATACTTACACAACGATCCTGTGGGATACCAGATAACTACTGGATACAAGTTTTTCTTTCATTGATCCCGTTCTTACAAGCCTTACATGTATTTTGTTATGTCATTTGCCTCTCCAGGTGAAAGTGGACCCTGCATTGCTAACATTTTCACCTTAACTACAATCTTCTTAGTATGTATATTCTTAAAGGCCATGGGTTGTTTTTTATACTGATTCAGGACGCTCAGTGACTGTGCTCCCGATTTGTACTGCACTAATGGAGATTATAGTAAGAAACATAGCATTTCTGTATGGGTTTGGGGAAGTGGTCAAGTTAGAAGGGTAAAAAGTTTCCTCTGCTGCTGAATGCTGGTAACTGAAGGCACACTGTAAGTCTATAATGTGGTTGTTTTACCATTTTCCCTGGCCACTGAGGCAGACAGGCAGGCGGTGGCTTCACCTTGTAGATTTGACTTAGCAATTAGGCCAGAGGGATTTATTTTCAATTTGCAAAAGTGAATGAAATCCATCAGCATAGAGGGTGGTAGGGAGCACGTTCAGGGGGTGAAAACTGATTGTTGTGGTCCATTTTTGGCTCCTCAGCACACCCATGCCTGGGAGAGCAGCGCAGACACCGGCTCAAGATCAGCTAATGTCTGGAGCATCTTATTAGCTTGGGCCATGTGCCATCCCAGCTTGATCCAAGTTCTCCGAATGGCCTCTGAAAACAGTGGAGCCCTGCCGGTGCAGCACTGTATGCGAACGAGCAAAGGCCACCAGACTCGGACCTATGCCACTGGAGTGTGGGACCAGCTCAGGTCACTCTCCACTGCTGACAGAGCAACTGCAGGTTGAGTTATCCACCCCTGCAGTGCTTTCAAATTCATCCTTTATTCATAACGTGGCACCGGACCTGAAGGATGCTGGTATAAAAGTTACTGCTTTTGATGCCAAAAGGCCTCTGAGCTGTTGTGCTGGTAGCTAGTTGGGAGTGGGAATGTGTTTGAATTTTTTTTTATTTATATACAGGTGTATTTGGTGAGCTGGGATTTGGATTCTGTAGGTGATGAGGAAACCACAGAGAGGTTGTAATGAAGAACACTGGTGCTTTGAGGTGGGCCCATAAACAATTAGCTGCAGCATAGTTCCTCACTAGTGAAGGACCCTGGCTTATGGGCTTTGATGGAGAAAGAGGTTTGTGTAATCTCTGACTATCTGTCTCTAAATATGACATTTTAGCTTGAAAACTGTTGTTGAGAAACAACCAAAATTCATCAAGCAAAATATAGCAAGCAAAAAAATCTGCCTTTGAATCAAGTAAATAAGGCCAATTTAAACCAGCTGAGCTAGTAATATATATGTTCTCCAGCTTTCCCCAGGTATTATAAAAAACTCTGCCTAAATTCAAAACCAATAAAGAATCAGATAGATTATCATAATGGAGGAAAACCTTCTTTTTCATGATGGGGGTCATAACTTTGCATCTTGATTGAATAATAATAAATCAAGTAAAGAGTATTAACTAAAAACTAAGTCAAAGTTTTAATTAGATTCACAGCATTTTCAATTTTTCAATGTACATGGGAAGAGGCAGGGTATGATATATTCCCTCGACCGAAGAATTTTCAAGTTCCAGCTGGTCAGCACTTTAATTAACTTCATTTTTTCTCTTTTCTCAGCTGAGGTCTCACTCCATTACGATTCCGAATCAATCTTAAATGTAACATTTTGGAAAAGATAGCTTTCTCACTCTGTGACTGCTAAATGTTTTTTTTTCAGGAGGCTGAAAACCTTCAAACTTGGTACTCTAAAAGTTGTGGTGGCAAGGGGGATGTGGGGAAGCCAGAGTGAAGATTATGAACGTAGGAAGCGTGTCCCATTCAAAGGCTGGTGCTCAGCGCGTGCTTTTAATGGAGCTAGTTCTGTTTCTGCTGTTTGCCAGCTGTAGTGTGACACTGGGGATCTGCTCAGTAAAATGATAACACTTGCACAACAAACTGTTTGTCCCTGGCTGGTTGACAAACTGAGAGCGGCAGTATCGTTACTGAACAAGAGCCCAGAGCCTCCTCCTTGTCATCCTCTCACACTGAGCTAATTGCTAACAGTCAAAAGACAGCATCTATTTCATAGGTTAAAGTTGAAAGAGTTTGTAGATGTATCCGAGAGCCCAGGTCGAGGTTTTCCTCAAGTCTGATTTCATGGATGTGGATAAATCTTCATGGGGACTTTGCACAACTCAGGCAAAAGGCTGAAGGGAGGGACCTGTCACTAGTGGCAGCCAATGCCAATCCTTCTTTCCCCAACAATCATTGGAAATGTATTTTATAGCACATTTCAGTGGCTAAAATGTCAGGTGTTATGCATGTAGCACAATAATTTATCTTCTCGAACAGTTTGGATTTCAAGAGAATAGTACCAGCCAAATGGGGTTGGTCTTTGTAAACTGATCATTTGGGAAGGCTCCATTGGAAAGATGAGTGCAATGCGTGGGTATGTACACCATATTTTATAGCCATGACTTTATTTTCACCTGGAAACAGCCGAATTAAGACACACAGGGTGTCAGTTAACAGACTAATAACATCTAAACCAGGGAATTGTCTGTGAGTTGGGCACATCAGAGAAGCCATGCCACAGCATGTCATGTGTAATATTAGGGAACGTGATGTTTCAATTATTAAATCCAGGTTGAAACTTAAAGATTGTATTTTTTTTTCCTCTGGGTTTTGGTTTAGTGAGTTTCCCTTTTTTTCCCTTGTCAGTATTGTATATAGGATAGCTTGGGTCTCAGTGACTTTTGTGAAAGCTTCTTCTGGGCCTTCAAATGATCAAAGTTATTGAGATTATTACAGTTAGAGTTACTGAGATCTCAGAGGCAATACTACTGCCAATTTTTTTTTTAATATCTTTTTGTTAGTGCTGCTTGTAGTGTTACTTCTAGGACAAAAGAACAAGAGGAAGCTTTGAGTGGAGGTGTAGTTGTTTAGCTCTCTATCTTCTTTGTTGAGACAGAGTATGGCAATGCTGCAGTGCAGAGATACTTGAGCTGTCATTAAACTAATTATGCTGGGTACTGGAAGCATGCTGGCTACAGCAGAGTGGAGTCCAGTATGTTCTGATTTTCCCTGCCAAAAAGCTTAGCAACTTGGGCACCAATGAACCAATAACAATAAACAGCAGTGTCTGGATAGGATTTTATGGGGGAGGTTGTTGTTCTGAAATTTTTCATGTTCCCTACACTGCTACCTCTCTTGCTTCTGTAGTCTTTTATCTCTCTTTCTTAGCTTCAAAGGAAAAAATGAAGCAAACAAGGATGACAGGATACAGAAGCTGTGGGCAATACATCATCCAACAGCAGATGCCTGACTGCAGCTATTTCTCACATGAAGGGTCCATGCAGTAATTCCCGTGGTAGGCAAAGCCAAATCCTTACACAGAAAATACTTAGGAGCTGAGCTGAATGAGAAGATAGGACAGATTACGGTGATCAGTCACAGACCTCAAGTATAATGACCAGCAGCTCAGCTGGCCCCTTTTGTCCCCTTCCACTCCATTTCCCATGCCTGTTCTCCCATTCACCTTGATCACCTCTCTTTCTCCACCATCGTCTCCTCTCAAACCAAATCCCACCCTGATTACTTTTGCCCCACAGGTCTCACTTTTGCTACCTCTGTATCCAAACTTGGTGTTTCTGATAGGTTTACCTAGCCAATCATTTAGCAGTCTCTGGTGGCCTAGCAAAGTTTCACTCTTCAAAATATCCACGGTTCTCCTCTCCATTATCTGTGAGATTTCATAGAATCATAGAATCATTTAGGTTGGAAAAGACCTTTATGATCATCGAGTCCAACCGTAAACCTAACACTGCCAAGTCCACCACTAAACCATGTCCCTAAGCACCACATCTACACGTCTTTTAAATACCTCCAGGGATGGGGACTCAACCACTTCCCTGGGCAGCCTGTTCCAATGCTCAATAACCCTTTCGGTAAAGAAATTTTTCCTAATATCCAATTGAAACTTCCCATTTGGCCATCTTCACATCACTCCCTCTTAACCATCTGTGAAATTTGGTCATTTTTCATGGCATTATCTGTAACACTTGTTCACTTCTTGTTCTTTTTTCTGCCACGTCCAGTAATTTCTCATGGTCAGTTCATTGAGCTAAACCTCAGGGCATGGCCCAATCATCTGCCAGTGTACCTTCACAAACTGGAAGGAAGAAGCACTAACAGCACAGTCACACAAATGGTGGCATTCAGATGGCCACTGAGGAAATTATGTGGGAAAGAGGAGAAGATAGGAAGACTCAGAGACCCTTGTTGAACATGAAGACATGGCAGGTTGACCCACAGACAGAAAGGACAATCCACAGAAGCATGCAAACAAGGACAGGGAAGAGACCAGGTACTAGAGGAAGGAGGACTGTGGAGCACATCAGCTGCTTTGAAGAGCAATGAGAAAGAGCACAACTGGGAAATGGGGTGGCAAGAGAGGAAAGAAGAACCACTAGCCTGGCAACGGGAACAGATAAAACGCCTACAGTCAGGAGTGACTACTGACTGTTGCACCAGGGGAGGTTTAGACTGGACATTAGGAAGCATTTCTTTACCAAGAGGGTGGTCAAACACTGGAACAGCCTTCCTAGAGAGGTGATTGATGCCCCAAGCCTGTCAGTGGTTAGGAGGCATTTGGACAATGCCCTTAATAACATGCTTTAACTTTTGGTCAGCCCTGAACTGGTCAGGCAGTTGGACTAGATGATCACTGTAGGTCCTTTCCAACTGAAATGGTCTATTCTATTCTATTCTATTCTAAATATGTTTAGACTGAATGTGAAAGAAGTTTCTAATCAAGAGGGGTGAGTGTCTGAAATATGCTCCCCAAAAGTGTTTTGATCACAACAGTCCCCCAAAACAACTAATGAGGTTTAGAAGGCAGCTTGATCAAGTGTAAGTGAATGTGGTTGCAAGTCTGTGTTCAGTTTATCTTATGATTTACCTGTGATTTGGTACCTAATGCTGGTGCCAAAACAGAGCATAAGGATTTAACAATAAAGCCTTTGTAAAGTGGCTGTTTTCTTCATAAATTATAATAATAGCAAATATAGACCAGAAAATAAAATGCATAATTTCATTCCAAACTGCTGTTTGCTTTCTGTGATTTTCATAACATTTTTTTTTAATTTTGAGGGTTTGAAGTGTAGAAGGAAAGAAAAATTTTCCTGAAAGTTTAAAGTTTCAACCTATTTTTACTGTTTACAAATAAAGACCAAACTTTTGAAAAGTGCTGGCAAGAAGGAACAGTGAGAGAAAACAACTTTGCCTTTTCCCCCACTGCCACTTCCTTTATTTCCTCTAAACACCACTAAGAGAAAACCTGATAGCCTGCTGTGCTCGCCTGAGGAACTGGAGACATTGCCATAAGTTTTAATTCCTACAGAAAGAAGATTTGACTGGAGTTTTCTATAATTAAACATGTGTCTTAGGCATCCAGCCATTTTAATATTCTCATGATTTTGCTCTCTCCAGAAATTGCATCCAATATCAATGTGTTTAGTGAACTATGTTGTTTTAGGCAGTGGAAGAAGAATTGATATTTTAATTAAAAAAGAAAAAAAAAGATAGGAGACTGTGGACAAAAAATGATTTCCAGGATAGCATGCAATACCTAGAAACTTTAAAACTACCTACCTTAAAACTGAGAACTTAGACCTGGGTGAAATGGAAGACATTTGTATTTAGTCCCAGCGCAAGCTGTGGAGGTGGAGGAGAGTGGAGTCTTGAAAAACATAAAGCATTTTAAAACCTTATTTAAAAAAAAACTCCTAAACACATCTGAGTTTTAAAATTTTTGTTCTTAGCAGAAAAAAATTAGGTGAGAGAAGTGTAAAAAATGGAAATTTAAGACTCGTGTTAAACGGTTTGATTAAAAATTTGAAGATAAGACTTAGAACTTTGGCATTTAAATATTCAGCTCTTTCTGGTATCCTTTACAGAAGGAAGTGTTGGATGTTTTGGTATAAAATGAGGAAAAAATATGTTATTAATTTGTGCTGAAGTAGCAAATATTCTACGGTAGTTTCAGGTCGTTAATCTATCTTCCAGCTAAGGGAACTACATTAATAGCTTATGGGATTTACAGGGCAAGCATCAATTTAATAGTTCACCCTAAGTTTAGGGAAAATAGGAAAGGGCAGAACACTGGAGGATACATTATAACTTGGTGCATTAAAATCAATGGCAAAACTTTCTTGGCCTAAAATGGCCTCTAGATAGTTTCTAATTCCAGTGCTGCTGCTAAACCTTAATTTCCTGTCTGCAAAGTGGAAGGAACCATATTTGCCTGACATGTTAAAACTGACTGTAACCCTTATAGCTCTGTCTCGAATAGGAAAATCATCTGAATTAATGTTAAGTTTTACTTGCGTTTTTGAAGATGGGTGGGGTGGGGTTGGTTTTTTTTAAGTGTGGCCTCAGTCTAGAAAAGGAAAAATATTTGAAAATGACCTGTAGGGTCACGCAGTTTCACTTGCGGTATTTTCTAAGCAGCTCTCATCATTGGAGTCCTGCCTGGGATTTGTCACTAGTCACTATGTTCTTCAAACTATAATATTTCCCTGTACTCTGAGGCTAGGTGAGAAACCCTTTTTTGTTCCTTGCTGTTGGAGATAGGGGATACCCTCGTAAATGGTGAAAGGAGTACAATACACAGTTTGCAGCTCATTCATGAGAAGGCTCAGAACAAGAACTGGGAAATAATGTTATAACTTAATAGCTGAAATACCATCTTCACAGGAGAGAGTCATACTAGTACAGCACCTATAAATCAGTGTTGGTGCAGTGCATCATCAGGTATGCAACCTTTTTTAAGGTGATAATTCCCATAATTTGGGTATTGACCTTGTTCTATGTTTTACAGACTTGTAATCTGAGGGTTTTTGAATGATCCCCACAGGTGGGACATTTCTAATGTGAAGTCATGCTGTGAGACACCTCTGAGTGTGCTGGGAAGAAGGGATTATAAATATTCATTGCTTTTGCAACCTTGGGCTATGAATGTTTCAAATTTTCTAAGCTAAGTAGAACTGAGCCTGGACAGAGAAAAAAAAACCACCTCACAACTTTGATAGATCCAGGTGATAAATAAAGCAGAATGAGTAAGAAAATGAGAGTTTTTCTGCTAGGCTGATTTTGAACCAACATGCTAATTTGATTAGGAGAAGTACATAAGGACAATATAATATCTAATCACTTATGACAAAACCAAGTCAGGCTAGATTTCCCCTCCCTTGGAAATACAATAACTGCTTTGCAGTCCGCTTTCATCACTGAAGAGCAAAATACCGTGAACTATAGATTTGGTCACCTTGCAGTTTACCTCCCAGGTCTGAGGAACAAGCGTGGATGCTGTCAGGCTCCCCCATGCTGTCCCAGCCCTTCTCACGGTGGGACCCTGACCACTGGCCATGGGAAATACGATCAGAGCAGTGACCACATCATGGGCCTGGAGAAAAATCTGGCTCAAATCGAGTATAATGCCACTAACAATTTCTTTCAACCACATGTCTGACAAGCAAGCGATGAAGGGCAGTAGGAGCTCATTTCGTTCCTTTCCTACTTAATTTGTCCAGGTACAGAAGAAGGACTCATTAGTGCTTGGCATCTGCCTGTGCTCTGCAATGAGATATGGCAAAGTCCAATCCTCAGGCCTTCTTCCTGTGATCAGGTACAAATGTGTTTTGTTTTTTTGTTTCTTAAAGAGTAGCTTTGCAGATAAATTATCTCAATGGAAACTATAAGCTTATATGCCTCCCCATGGCCGTTGATGGATTCCCCAGGTTTATGTGGCAGAAGTTCAATATGAACCCCTGCTGCTGCCAGGTTCACGGCATCACCCTGCTGGAGTCTGAAAATCATAACCCTGCTCAACACTCAGAGTGTAATAGTTTTCCCACTGGGTTGACACTCATACAGTGTCCCTTGTGTCACAGGTGAATCTCCAAATCTCTACGCCACTGGCTGTTGAGGGCCCTTCGTCCTCACCCTCTCTCTCTTTTTTCTTTTTTAAATATTCTACGGTAGTTTCAGGTCGTTAATCTATCTTCCAGCTAAGGGAACTACATTAATAGCTTATGGGATTTACAGGGCAAGCATCAATTTAATAGTTCACCCTAAGTTTAGGGAAAATAGGAAAGGGCAGAACACTGGAGGATACATTATAACTTGGTGCATTAAAATCAATGGCAAAACTTTCTTGGCCTAAAATGGCCTCTAGATAGTTTCTAATTCCAGTGCTGCTGCTAAACCTTAATTTCCTGTCTGCAAAGTGGAAGGAACCATATTTGCCTGACATGTTAAAACTGACTGTAACCCTTATAGCTCTGTCTCGAATAGGAAAATCATCTGAATTAATGTTAAGTTTTACTTGCGTTTTTGAAGACGGGTGGGGTGGGGTTGGTTTTTTTTAAGCGTGGCCTCAGTCTAAAAAAGGAAAAATATTTGAAAATGAATTAACAGAAGATACCTGTGGGGTCACGCAGTTTCACTTGCGTGACTCATTGGAGTCCTGCCTGGGATTTGTCACTAGTCACTATGTTCTTCAAACTATAATATTTCCCTGTACTCTGAGGCTAGGTGAGAAACCCTTTTTTGTTCCTTGCTGTTGGAGATAGGGGATACCCTCGTAAATGGTGAAAGGAGTACAATACACAGTTTGCAGCTCATTCATGAGAAGGCTCAGAACAAGAACTGGGAAATAATGTTATAACTTAATAGCTGAAATACCATCTTCACAGGAGAGAGTCATACTAGTACAGCACCTATAAATCAGTGTTGGTGCAGTGCATCATCAGGTATGCAACCTTTTTTAAGGTGATAATTCCCATAATTTGGGTATTGACCTTGTTCTATGTTTTACAGACTTGTAATCTGAGGGTTTTTGAATGATCCCCACAGGTGGGACATTTCTAATGTGAAGTCATGCTGTGAGACACCTCTGAGTGTGCTGGGAAGAAGGGATTATAAATATTCATTGCTTTTGCAACCTTGGGCTATGAATGTTTCAAATTTTCTAAGCTAAGTAGAACTGAGCCTGGACAGAGAAAAAAAAACCACCTCACAACTTTGATAGATCCAGGTGATAAATAAAGCAGAATGAGTAAGAAAATGAGAGTTTTTCTGCTAGGCTGATTTTGAACCAACATGCTAATTTGATTAGGAGAAGTACATAAGGACAATATAATATCTAATCACTTATGACAAAACCAAGTCAGGCTAGATTTCCCCTCCCTTGGAAATACAATAACTGCTTTGCAGTCCGCTTTCATCACTGAAGAGCAAAATACCGTGAACTATAGATTTGGTCACCTTGCAGTTTACCTCCCAGGTCTGAGGAACAAGCGTGGATGCTGTCAGGCTCCCCCATGCTGTCCCAGCCCTTCTCACGGTGGGACCCTGACCACTGGCCATGGGAAATACGATCAGAGCAGTGACCACATCATGGGCCTGGAGAAAAATCTGGCTCAAATCGAGTATAATGCCACTAACAATTTCTTTCAACCACATGTCTGACAAGCAAGCGATGAAGGGCAGTAGGAGCTCATTTCGTTCCTTTCCTACTTAATTTGTCCAGGTACAGAAGAAGGACTCATTAGTGCTTGGCATCTGCCTGTGCTCTGCAATGAGATATGGCAAAGTCCAATCCTCAGGCCTTCTTCCTGTGATCAGGTACAAATGTGTTTTGTTTTTTTGTTTCTTAAAGAGTAGCTTTGCAGATAAATTATCTCAATGGAAACTATAAGCTTATATGCCTCCCCATGGCCGTTGATGGATTCCCCAGGTTTATGTGGCAGAAGTTCAATATGAACCCCTGCTGCTGCCAGGTTCACGGCATCACCCTGCTGGAGTCTGAAAATCATAACCCTGCTCAACACTCAGAGTGTAATAGTTTTCCCACTGGGTTGACACTCATACAGTGTCCCTTGTGTCACAGGTGAATCTCCAAATCTCTACGCCACTGGCTGTTGAGGGCCCTTCGTCCTCACCCTCTCTCTCTTTTTTCTTTTTTTTTGTTTTTTTTTTTTTTTTTTTTTTAACCAGGAAAGACTCTAATACCAAAAGCTCATCGCGTTTTTACAAAATGAAATCACTGTTTCCAGTCAGCTCTGAAGTTCATCTTTAAAATGCAAAAAAACCTGCAAAGCTCAATGACCTTAAAGCCTCTCCTTTTTTGTGATTTGTTAAGCAGTATGAATTTGGTGGAGAAATCGGGGAGGCTGCCTCGAAGGCAACCGGCAGGAGGGAATTCTTAGGATCTGTCACGATGGAACATGGTAGCATGAGAGATAAAAATGGGTTCAAAATGTAGATCCACCTCTATGCAAAGTCTTCTGCTAATGTCTTTTTTCCCTCTCTACATGAGAATTTGGTGTTACTGGGGAAAAACAAGAAGATAATTTTGCAGTTAAACAGATGAAAATTTGATAGTCCCCAACGACCTATTTTGTTATAAGATTATGGGACTGTGTAAATCAGTGTGTATTTTATAATGACTAGAGCATGAGTGCCTAGATATGTACAGCTGGGACAGCCAAGGCAGGAGTTGAGTCTGGGGCTCCTCCCTCTGTCTCTTTCTTTACTGAAATCTCTTGGAGTGCATCCTACTGTCATCTGCAGTTCAAGTTCCGTCATACTTTAAGTGTTACAAGGACTTACCCCCCTGCCCAGGGGCACCCTACCTGACATGGGATCCTCGGGTTTATCACTGTGAGACACAGGGGGTAGTTCTTTTACTTCTGCCATTACAATGATTTTCTATTTTTTCCCAGTGTGTCAGTTGAGCTATTTACAAAGCTGTGTTGGAAAAACAAATCAGTGAAATATTGCAAATTATAAAAATGATCCTTTTAACAATTTTTATTATTATCAGGAACCCAAAAGGAGAAGGGAAAGGGGGGAAAGTTTTAAACTACTTTCTCTGCTGGACAGACAATGATGCTGGACCATGTCCTTTTTGATGTGATAGGCCCAAAGCATAATATCTCTGTAAGATACTTTCCTGGTGCTTGTGGGTCTTTAACAGGGCTTAAGGACACCTTCTTCCAAAAAAATATACTGTGTACTCAAAAAAAGTACAAAGCAAGTAGAGAAATGGTTAAAGCCACAAAAATCTTTTCCCCCAGGATCTGGCCTGCAGCTTGTTCCCCCCCCCCCCCCCCCCCCCCCCTATATACATTTACATTCCCCGTGCTTCACATGGCATCTGCTGCTACACATTTGTTGCAGGATCTTGTCTTTGAACAGCTGGTGACAACCCACTTCCTCTTGCTTTCTTCAGCAGAGATTTTTCAATTGTTTCTTGTTGTTTTGATGTGAGACCCAGTGTTGGAAAACAAGCCCATTTACCCTGATTAGAACCAGCCATTTAAGCACTTGCCAATTAACAACCCATTTGTTATTTTTCTAAGGACCCAGGAAATACTTTCCCTTTCTCTCCTTTCACTTTCTTCAGATGTGATCCCACATAAGCAGAACAAAATCAAACACTTCTTATATAAAATGTTATTAATATTTCCCTTATTCTCCCCCTTCCTTTTGTCCTACAGAGATGGAGATGAAGGGATCCTTTGTTTTCTTCAAGCTAATCGTAATTAGCTCGATGTCGTGATAACCGTGCTGCCTCCTTATATGCAGAGAAACTGCCACTAATGATGAGTGTTAGGGACGTGACCTTCAGAAAAGCAAACAGGAGAACATCACGCTCACATTAGCGACAATGATACAAAAAGTGATTAATTTTAGTTACTTGGTGCCAATTCTACTAACAGGCATTAAGAAAAATAATTTAACATGCACATGTTTTTAGCAAAATTAGGGACAGTCTGGTTTATACTAGTCAAGTACATTCAGTGAAACAGAAATCTTTCAGGGATTTGATCTCAACTATCTCTATGACATCATACACTATGTTTTTATACTTTCGGAAAGAGTATGTACAAAAAATGGGGCTTAATGCTTAGTTACTGTTTTTTCTTTTTGTCCTCTCATTCAACACATCTAGATTTCCTTGCCAGGGACCACTTTTATTACATAAATATTTTAAGGAAGCACTAAACCTTCAAGTGAGACCATCTTGTTTCCATTTTTGAAAATACAATTACTTATCTCAGACAACTCCAGTAGTAGTTACTTGCGAAACTGCATACAATCCTATCAGACCTAAAGGCAATAAAGGTAAGGGCTCTTCTGCTTTAAAATGCTTGCTGTGTTTATTACTGATTTGAAGGCTATACCATTCTGCAGGAATTTTCCAAGGGTTTTTTTTCCCCCTTTTTCATAATTCAAGTTGAAGTTACAATCTGTATTGTTTAGACTATACTGTACTGTTTATTCCCATAACTAGTATCTGCTCATATCTTCACCTATACTTTGCCTGTCCCTTAAAACATAGGCATACTTACGGTACATGGCTATTTAGGTGTTCTGCACCTCTCTGCAGAGGTATCTTTGACAGCCATTGCATACTCGGAGTTGAGTTTTCCCTTGTAAATGCCACAGAGCATCGGACTACAGAGGAAGGGGTTTTCTTGGAGGGTCACACTTGCTTCCTACCGTTGCTGGATATGTTGATTGGGCCTCTCTAAGAAAGAGTTCCTTGGGTCCTGAATTTAAATACTGAATAAGCACATATATTTACTGAATAGTTGCCAATTTTTTTTTTTTTTATTTGTTTGTTTCCTGTAGCAAGGGAGGATTTCAAATCGCTTTGCTGCTCAGGGGAAATTGAAAACAGGATCTATTTTTGGTTCTCATTTGACTTCCCAAGATGGATCAGTTGAAACCTGTTACAACACTAATTTACTTAAAGATGTATTATGTGCACTTTGCTAAAACGCTGAGGGGAAAAAGCTTTGCATTTGCAGTTGTTTGGCCCGAAGCCAAGATTCCCCATGAAGCAGCATGAAGAAGCCAGAAGAGAATTATCCGCATATTTTTATGCATACAGCATTATTGAACTGATTGGCTTGTGAACCTGTGCCCTCCTTAAAATATATTTAAAAAGACAGTAGGGGGCTACAAATGGGCTGAAAGTGCACTCTTTCTCTGTAGCTGTGCAAATCAAGGACTGATGTGGAGCATTTGGATGAATCTGCTCCCCAGACCTGATGTCAAAACAAAACATTACTGCTTTATAGCCAGAGATGAAAGGTTTCTCATTTCCTGAACTGCGGTGCAAGTGCAAAGAGAGATGCTAAAAGCCTTGACATTCATTTTTTTGCAACAAACCATAAAGGTTAGTTACACATAACTGTTAGATAACTCTTTCTGTATTAGCTGCAACTTCCACCTGAGCACACCTTCGGTCTGTGGTGCTCTACAGCTGAATGCATAACATCTCTTGGTCCCTGGGGCAGTATTGGTAACAATTTACAGTGTGGCAACCTGTGTTATGCCTGCTCTATGAATAACAGTGTCATTTGTCATGTATTTGAAAAGACTGCCTGTTCAACATAGCTGATGACAAATTTTAAGTTGAGATAGATTTGTCCTCTAGTTCACAGATTGGCTCTTTTTTTCCCCTGCAGTGTCGTTCACCGCAGGCTAACCCTTGTGTGCCCTTTCCATTCTCTGAGAGAAGACAGATCTGCAGATAATTGGATATTCAACACCTATGTTTCAATTATCATATTATTTGAAGGATCTGGTGCTTCTCTTAATGTTCCTCAAGTAGTTCTCTTGATTATTTGCTATTGCAGAGCTGGGGTAAACTTGTTTGCTTTTCCTTTTCTCTCTGTCTGAATTTGATTTCAGAAAGCAATCTCAGATAAAAGAGAGAGAGATTTCAGAGTCCTAATCACATGCTGTTGTTGTTGGCTTTGTTGCTGCAAGTGACAACATATAGAGTATACTTTACCTTACAATATATGAAATGACAAGAACAGAATACATTATTTTTATTGTGATGTAATTTTTTTGTGAGCTTTTTCAGAACAGGCATGTCTGAAAGCCATGATAGTTGTATTCAGCAAGGATTTATCTATAATATTTAATTACAGGAGTTCTGCATACACTTACATAATGTATTAGAGGGTTTTGTGGTGAGAAAACAGCTCAGGGCACATATGACAACATCTCACTTCTTTCTATCTCTCCTGTCAATTACCCTTGAGTCATCCCACTTGCTTAAGCTTCAGGTCAATAAAACGAATTTCAAAGCAGAATCCGGTATCTGCTGAGACACTAACTTCATCGCGTGCCTGTAGAAAGTGCATATTTTTTCATCATCCTTTTCTCCTAATGTGATTGTTATTTTGATTTTCTTCTACAGAAGGATCCTAATGCACATTCAATGTGGTTTCATTTAAAGAATTTCTGCATGTGCTCGGTTTCCGTCAGCATGCACTTTTTTATCTCTGTGTGTGTAATGCTGGGGAAGAATCGTTAGTTTCATTTATACAATTTGCAGAAGTCATCAGGTCCAGAAGGGGCAAAGTTTATCATAGAAGTTTGGTAAGATGGATAAAGTCTCATTATGGAGAATAATGGTAAGTATTTCATCATGTGTTCTGGAGCTTACAGAATACTCTTATTTATTTTATTGTTAGTTTCAGTAACACTATAGTCTGCTGTGTGTCCTAGGCAGTGTCAGTTGTTATGAAATTGAGAATTTCCATCCCTTTTCAAACTTGGTTTTGATGTAAAATTAGGCAAAATGTTGAAATGTCAGAGTTCCGTTAAATTCGAACAGAAATGTTGGATATTTTCAATCAAAAGAAAATACTTTTACATTCCTGAAGTGGAAGAATTTTGTTTTGCAAATTCCTGTAGCCTAAAGAGAGTTATAGTACTGGTTCCCAGCTGCTACTACAGTTCCCAAATTGAACTATAGGATTCTCACACTGTACCACGTGGAAGAAATACATCCTGAGAGATACAGTGCATTACAGCTGGAGTCCTTTAGAGATCCCTGCCCTGCAAAGAATAGAGGCTGGAATTAAAAGGTAAACAATGCAATGTAAATACAGGAAAACATAGGGAAATACGGTGTAAAATACAAGCGTTTGGATTTTCCATGTTTTCCAGTATATTTCAGTTGAGTGTTTCTACTAGGCTCTACTTTACTCTATTTCCAGGTATGTGGAATGCTATATTATATATAATAATTACTCCATTATAGAGAAAAACTTCCAGTGATCACATTTTTTTTCCCTTGTTTTAGAGAAAACGATACTAGAGAAGGTTAAAGTGGGTGTACACTCTTTAATTCCACAAGTATGTCTTCTGAGCATGGAGAGCAATGGTTTAGTACAGATTTTAGGGAGAAACACACTGCATTGCAGTGGCCCACTGCAGGAAAACATGCTGAACAAATACTAGTGAAATCACTCAATGACAGATTGTCCTGAGTGCAGAGCTGGGTTTGCAGGCAGGGTAGTTGTCCAGGTTTTCCACAGGATAGATCAAGTAGTGCTACAACTTATCCTGTGCAGGGTGAGAGATGAGAAGGGGCCCAGGCTTGAGCCTTAGTCTTTTCTGAGGAACCTCCCGGGTCTAATGCCATCCCTGAGCACAGTCAGTTCCCAAGAGAGTACATACAAAATTCATAGAATCATTTAGGTTGGAAAAGACCTTTAAGATCATCGAGTCCAACCGTATTTGGACACTGGATATCATATAACTGTATATGGTACTGGATACCATATCTTCCTTTTTTTTTTTTTAGGAACTGGTTTCATTTTAACTCCATCTCCAACAGTGGGGAAGGGGGGGGGGGGGGGGAAGGGCAGGAGAATGGGAATAAATGAAGAGAGAGGTAGATGTTCTTTATTGTTTCTCTATGAACAGATATAAAAACACCCAGATAAAATATGGTGTGTCTGGTACACCCAAAACTTTCATCTGACACATGAAGAAAAGATAATGCCAGGTCTTTTATTTTACTAGATTTTCTTTTTTTCTCCCAAATAATCTTCTTACTCTTCAGAAACATGAAAGAAAAGCTAAGTAGGCCTCAGTTTCTGTTGGCTAAAAATATTTTGAATCCTTCAAAGGAAAACATCTATTTGGACGCAAGAAGTGCAGACGCCATTTTATTTTCTTCTTCGAACATACCTGGCAAAAAGCCTGCTGACCTTTTGTGAAAGATGGCTTCCTGAGAATATGGTGTATTTCCCCTCCATTCTTCCCTCACTCTGGAGATCAGTGTGTCTTCTGTTTATAGGGAGTCAATCATCCATATCATCCATCCTTGGATTGAAGACACCAACTAAGCCCTCATCTCTTTGACTTTTTCTCCTCCACCAGCTGTTCATCATATGCTTTGATGGGCAAATCTACCCATCAAAGCCAAAGATTAGACACTTATAAGTACTTAGAATTGTAGGCATATTGCAAACTGTTTTACAGATGCATGTAAAGTGATAGGAAAAATCATCTTGATATAATTGCATTATATCAAGAACACTTCATCAGGTAAAACTAGGACATTCTGGGAATTCAGATACATACAAAAAGTTGGAATAGAGACTTCATGGTTATTCTTAAACATGCAGAGCTTTGTCTATTTCTTCATAGATAAGTATGTACATAATTTTGTTGTAAGCCTTAAAAAGTAATGATCTGATCTTTCACTCCCCATTCTGCTATTTGTTCCACGTCAGCAGCCTCATAACAGATTCACTGGCCCCTAAGCTACAGCTTGCCACAAGCAAGAGACAAATGCTTAGAGAACTTTCCCTCTGTTTGATCCTTGTAATCAACTTTATTTCCTCTACAGAATTCCAATTATCCCATTAAACAATGAGTCAGATGTTTATATTGATACAGGTGCCTTAATTGGTTAATTTATACTCATGCCAGCCCCAGCTAAGAACTCATTTCCCTGAGGCCTCCTTAGGTAACCACAGTTCCTCCTAAACCGTAATGGTAATTCCTAGCAGGCAGAGTACTTGAGCACAATGTTTAGACATACACACAAGCACCCCTCACCACACGCTAATCCCTGTTTAGCCATACGTATACATGCTGTTGAGCTTTTATTTGCTTCTACCTTGTAATTTCTAACCTATTTAGTTTTAATTATAAGACTACGTTTATACATCACTGACCATATGCTTTTAAAACCAATTTGCAAGAAAAAAGTCCTAATAATATTGCTTTTTTTAGTAGCACTCCAAAGCAATTAAACACTTAATAGATGCCAGTGAAATCAGCTGCAGTCTATCATATACACATTATTTGCATATGCTGTCTGGTGAGTGACATCAATTTCATTATTGACTTATGAGGATAAAAATAATAGATGGATTATTTACTGAACTGTCTTTAACTCTGCATCAACTAAAATAGCTAATTAAATGTGTAACAACTTTCACTGACAGGAGCTGGGAGATTTTAAAATCAAGGTGAAGAGAAGGACACGCGCTAGTCTGTGCTCTATAAGACTCATTCTCAGTCATGGCAAGAAAATAGGATATCTAGTCTTGTAAATCATCAGAGAAACCAGACAGAACTAGAAGTAGATTTTAAAAAATAATTTCCCAGGAAATCAGTTTTTCAGGACCAGACAAACCCACTAGTGAACTGCCAGGATTATTATTTTTCCAAACTTACATCCTGATGAATATCATGAGCAGGTGCTTCTGCTATAGTCCCTAGAAGGAAGTTTCCAATGGAGCTACAGAAGAATTAAGTGCCCCACTCAAGAGACTCTAATAGTTGTTCCTTAACTTCATTTCCAGTTTAGCTTACTTCACCTTTTTAATTTCTTTCCCTCTGCTGATGTAAATTAAGAACTCACCTTCTCCCCTCCTTATTCTGCTATATTAGCTGGCAGCTTGCAGGCAGGAACGACTGTAGAAGGCAGCAGTGTCATCTCTAGTTCATAGACGTAGTACTGTACTTTCCAAAGGCAGCAGTCTGTAGAGAGCAAGCAACTTAACCTGCATCTTTTGAGTTGCAGACTAACATCCAGCACGTGGGATGATTCTGCTTTTCTGTTCATTGGCATGTCTCTCTCTTTATCCTTTCAGAAGGTATATTCAGTTCATATAAAGTAAACTAAACACGCAGTTTCTGCCAACGGTCACATACAATACCTATTTTGCATTCTCTCTGTTGTGGCTCAACTGTATGACCTGATACCTCCTTGAAATGTGCTAAAAGCTTCATATGCATATGATTTTAAATGATAAAAAAAAAAAAAGTAGTTTGACTGGAAAACCCCCATTCACTCCAACAAGGTAGTGGTATCTGCAGATGATAGATTCCAGCAAAGCATCTTTTTATACACACCAGCTAACAGGGAAAATTTGTCAGTGGCTTAGTCACCACTCAGCTGAATCACCAGTCTCTTTTAAAAAATAGCGTGGTTGCAGGGAGGGTGTTCGTCTCCACTGTAGTAAATTAGATTAAATGCAATACAACAGGTACTCTGCAGAGGTATACTTCGGTATAGGAAAGAAATCTTTTTCTCCTTGTGGATATTGGCTAATATTTTATATTGCTCAAGTAGCACCTTTGATAGACTGGGGCGCCAATTGCGGCTACGCAGCAGTATGAAATAATGTCATTTCCAAATGTGCCATCTTCAGGGACACTGCTTCTGGAAACGATCACAAAAACAGTGAGGCTTCTCCTCCCAGGCATAAGTGAACTGTATAAAACAAGTTCCTGTTCACAAAAAGCATAAACTCTACAAAAGAATAATACCTGTATTTAGGATACCTGCCTTAGAGAGGGAACCACCTAAGGTGGTGACTTAGTTCCCAGACTAAACTGCCCTTTCACCTAGGCTCCCCAGAGACAGCAGCTGGAGCACCCAGACTCTTGAGCACAAAGCAATTCCTAGAGGACACAAATACATTTTGCAATTCTGCTTCCTAAGAAATTCGGCCAGGATCCATTCCCTTTTTCCGAAAGATCCACTGAGATGTTAATTCTGTATTTCTGCAGATGTACGCGGTAGTATCTGGTATTTTGATTCCTTACATATAGTGTGTACCTTTAATGTCTTCCATGAAAAATGTGTTAAGAAAGAGGATAGAGGAAAACAGATGAACCAGTCTGGGTTACTTGATAACTTATCCAAGCTTTCATCTCAAAGTCAAAATGCAGCAGTTCTGAAAGTCAGAGCCAAGCAAATTCCAGCAGGTTCAGCATATTCGCCAGGAGTATCAGGATTTGTCATTTATTGCCTCTCCTCACTGATTATGTATGAGAATGTGAAAAAAAATTGTCAGAAGTTTTTCTATCTCTGGGACTTCTACGAAGTTTCTTCCCTGGTTTCTCTGGTATCTACAAAAATATGAATGCAGACTGAAGGTTTTTCTCCTCAGGTGGGACACTTCTTGGATCTCTCTGTTTTGTCTGGCCACTGTTTTCATAAAAGAGGGAGAAATTTTATTTCTGCTCAACTCTAAAGATGCTTTTTTTCTTTTATATCCATCTTCATTTTCTACTGTCAGGAGCAGCCCTCAAGATATCATGAACTGACTTTATGGCATCACAGGCTTGAACGGCTGACCTTGCAATGACAGTGCTTGTGGGATTTCCAGATTGGTTTTATGCCATCAGGAAACTGATTGCTGTGAAAAAGTTTCCAAACATTTGAGTCTTCACTGAAAGCAACTTCAAGCCTTCTTGTTGTTTACTCATTAGGGTTTGCTCATAGCATTTGCTTTATAGCATCTACAGCTAGGAAGAAACACCCAAGATGTGCTGGGAATTTGAGTTCATTCAGCTTGCAAAAGCCACTGAAACAGTTTCATACTTCTACATAAGTGTTATCGCTACATATGTTCTGTCAGAACTGGAATAAACCCAATACGGCCATGCACTTTCCAGGTAAGAATGGGATATCCTTTAATATTAGAGCAAGGATACCCACAAGCCACAAAAGGTTTTCCATATTTAGACAAGTTGTTTCCAGACTGAGGGTTTTTGTAAAGGAGTATGTGCCGGAAAATAGCGGAGAGTCTGCAGCGAAGAAGAGGGGAGATGGAGAGATCTTAGATAACAGTAAACTAATCCTAGCCTTTATTTTTCTTGAGTTTAGGCTGGGTCTATCCCGAGGTACCCATCATAAGCTGATAAGGCAGGTGAACAAGCATGCTGCTGGGACAGCTGGATGGGGAGT
>NW_008824468.1:1215162-1217546 GCF_000699105.1 Pygoscelis adeliae
TGCAATGCTAGGGGTGGTATCACTGCTGTGTTTCCTGAACAACACGTAGAGCTTAATTTTCAGACTATGGATACTTTTAAACACTTCCATTGTATGGAACAGTACACATCTTTTTTATTCAGCTGTGTTTTAATGGTTCTATTAGCACTTGCCAAATTTTGTACATTATTCATTTCAAATATTTGCATCCCACCCTAATGACTCTTTTACAGCTACTGTAATATATGCTGGGTGTGTATCTTTGCCAGCTATTCCATTGAAATTACAGGTGATCAGATCATGTGCATTATTTGAAATGTATCATCATCACATGTGCCATAAATTATTATCTTTGGATGCATGCTTTAACAACAGTGGGATTATTAGCAGAATATATTGTGGAATAATCATAAATATTTATGCAGAGATTGCACTTCTGTGTTCATGAATCATTTTCAATCTCAAGGACTCCATCAGTTGCTAAAAATCCTCAGGGATGGGAACTACGCAGAGAGTTCCCTGGACAATTAAATATTCATTCATTTTGCATAAGGAAACAATAATCTTCAGACTCAGTTTGATTCAATGTTTAAAATGGAAAGCTGAGAAAGCCTTTCCTTCTGCTGGAAGTGAATAGCATATGAAAAGCTTCCTGGAAGACTGCACATCCTTTCCACATGTTCTGAGCAGCGTGGGTTAAAAGGGTTTGTGCTAGCACTGGGGGACAGCCACCACAGCAGAATGATCTACTCACTGCTCTCCATGGTTATTGTCCAAATGTGGCCTCGGTAGAAATGTCACAAATAAAATTAAAATAGGTTTGTGAAGGTCTGAATAGACTGACATTTACCTTCTGGGACCATGAAAAGGAATGGTACTGCTGTCGCCAAGCCCATGCAGGGAGGAAGCTGTAGTGCTTGTCCAACCGACTGACAAGAAGCAAGAGTCCCCTCCTTTCTCCAGCTGTCCTCTAGTGCAATCACTAAATTGTAGGAGACCCTCACTATTACCAGATCAGGGCCAGCCCTACCAAAGCAGCTCATTAGGGGTCTGACTGCCATGCATTTCAAGGGGGAGTACACCTAAACCAACACAGCAGTCCTGGGCTTCAGTGAGTTTGAGGTTTTGCTTCTCTTTCGGTCCACAGCGTCTAACAAGAATCTGGTAGCCAATGGTCTTGTAAGTGGCCATAAAATACTGCAAATATCCAGCACTGTGCTCAGAAAGTCTTTCAGAAGATGCACGTAACAAGAGTACTGACGTTTTGAGGCTGAATTAGTAGTGGTCTCTGGACCAAAACAATGTATAATTCATAACACTTTTTTTCCTATGCAAAAAGTTATGAAACGACTTAAAGAAAGGTTTATGGTGGGTATAATTCCCACTTCAAATGGGGCTTTAGGCAGTACAAAAGGCAAAGATAAGGCTGTCCAGAATCTGCCTAAATCATTCCATTGTTTCTGAGTCTGTCTGAAGAGCCATATGAGAGATTTATCTGCCAGCTACCCTGCTATGAAGAAAGTTTTGATGGTAGCCTAACATTTCTACATGCCTGTTAGGCACTCTGCACTGAAATAGAGAGAATCCAACTCACAATTTTATCTGCCTTCTGCAAATCAGAGCATCAGTATGGCTAAAGCAGAGCATCATTCTAAAGGTCCCTTAATTTTAGTGATATTTTAGTCAAGAGCCAGCTTGTTAAGCAGAACTGGTCTAACTGATCAATTCCAGATGATAATAGGAAAAAGCCACAATTTGGGAACTGCTGCAATTTATCTTCAAAGATGGGGATGCTGAGCTCGCTTGCACTTTCTGTCCATGGTGGAGCATGTTGTGATTGCAGCAGGACCACCTACATGTTCCTTGGTACAGAAATCGGTGTCCAGGGGTGGAAGCTCTTTCCCCAGTGGCAAGGCAGACAAGACCTAGAAGTGAGAAATGTTCTCAGTCATCTCAAGAAGAGACTCTTTTTATCCATCCATCCAAGGTGATCAGCATTATCATGATGATACAGTGGAGTGTTTATGGGTAAGGATGAGGGAGAAGGCCAACGAGGCAGATATCCTCCTGGGAGTCTGTTATAGACCACCCAACCAGGATGAAGAGGCGGATGAAGCGTTCTACAAGCGGCTGGCAGAAGACTCTCGGTCACTGGCCCTTGTTCTCGTGGGGGACTTCAACTTCCCAGACATCTGCTGGAAATACAACACGGCAGAGAGGAAGCAGTCTAGGAGGTTCCTGGAGGGTGTGGAAGACAACTTCCTGACACAGCTGGTAAGTGAGCCTACCAGGGGAGGTGCCTCGCTCGACCTGCTGTTTACAAACAGGGAAGGATGGGTGGGAGATGTGGTGGTTGGAGGCCGTCTTGGGCTTAGTGACCGTGAAATGGTAGAATTCTCAATTCT
>NW_008824468.1:1220401-1245069 GCF_000699105.1 Pygoscelis adeliae
CATGGTTTAGTGGGCATGGTGGTGTTGGGTTGACAGTTGGACTCGATGATCTTAGAGGTCTCTTCCAACCTTAATGATTCTATGATTCTATGATCAGCTGGTTTGAGAGCTCATTTGGGCCAGAGCAGTTCAAAAGGAACAAAGCGTGACTGAGAGATACCTGCAGTACAGTGCTTTTCAGAGCTTACTTTTAGACTGGAAATAATGTTTGTTTTGATCTTCCTTGACAGCTGTTTTCAAAGGCACACAGAATGGACATTGCTATTTTACCTGTCAATTCAACCTTGTTTGCAAAATCAAGGAAACATTTAAATGTACCAAGATTGTAGATTGTAGCTTTCTTTTCAGTTCTTTTTTTTGACACAGCTAAAAAAATTTTCTAGTAACTAACCGATTTTCACAGAATATGACATTTTCTTTGCTGTACACAGAGGAAGTGGGTTTTTGGGATAGACCAGATTTCCTGTGATTCACTTGATCTGTGTAGTGGGCCCCTGCAGAAGACACTAACTAGGAGATAGTGATTTCGAGCCAAATCTAGGCAGAGGATGACCACAGGCCTTCATTGTAGAGACCCATATATTAACATGAGTAACTGATAAATAAGCTGAGCCCATCCCATGACTGTTCTTAGCTCGTTCTTGTGGAGATGTATAGAAGAGTACCACTCTCAGCCAACTTGGTGACTGCTGGACCAACTTAACTGATAAACTGTAACAGAGATGCCTGCGTGTGGATCCTATGCGGTACATGTGGGCAACACCATCTACATACTTTGTCTTATCTTGAGATGAAGCAGCATGTCTACATGAGCATTCCTTTACCTGGCAGCAGAAATCATAAATAGAATTGTTTACTTCTAAGAAAATCCTATAAAAACTCTACAGACCACAACAACGATGAACCTGGCCACAGACGGGATATGTGCACTGTGCCATGATCCATGTGAAGGGGCTCATCCAGTGCTGTGATAGCTGGGGTTACCAGCATCAGCAGGGAGGTAAGATTGCTATTGACTTTTCTAGTACATTTGTTAGCATCAGAAGTGCTGTCACCTTTTCTATTATTGCTATTACCTTTTATAGTACTTCTATTCTTTATACAATAAGGTAGCTATGCCTTTCTTATTCAGATCCCAAAAGAACTGGCACCTCCTTGGTGCAAAACAAGCTGTTGGGAGGTCCTTCTATTTTCAGCATCATCTTGGTTTCATAAAAATCCACTGGTGAGCTACATGTTGTGGTGGCAGAGCATACTTTGCTACTGGTTTTCTGAACTTCTAGATGTTATTGATAAATCCTTTGTCAGCTTCCTTCACTGGCTGGGAATGATTGTTCTCATGGTTTCTATGCTGAGCTGACTTATCTTTGCATGTTTCCCTTCAGTGTTTTGGGAGTGCATCCAAATCCATGTTTTCTTATGCAGAAAAGCTAGACATTTTACAACTCCTTGAGGTAAGTGTGATGTGCTAATCTGAGCCCAACCTGTTAGCAGTGACAAAACTTTCAGTCCCTGGGTGGTGAGGAGGGGGGGTGGAGAGCAGGGTGCACACGCTCCAAAATCTAGACTATCTGTTTCTTCTGCTTAAATTTGACTAGGATGGAGACCACCTTTGGCTAAGGTGTGTGACCTATAGGTCCAACAGGTGATTAAGAACCAGCCACAAATGGCCAAGGCATCAGGAGCCACAGCTGCCCCCTGTTCCTGGCCTGTATCTGTGTTCCTGCAGCTCTACGGGATGAGCAAAGATGCAGCTGGGGAGGCTCTGTGCCGGGTGACGATGCATTCACCCAGGAGGGATTCCTTTAACTGGGATATACCTTCAGGCTAGGGCTGCTCTTGTTTGGTTGACCAGGTCAAAATAGCTGGAAAAGGGCCTGGTTTCAATGTGCAGCAGTAGCAAAACAGGTAATCGAAGACAGGGAGAGAGGACACTCCCTGGACAATCAGGGCAGGTATGGTTGTTGTAACCCCTTGTTAATGAAGCTACCAATACAGTAAATGGCAAGGGGAAAAAGAGTCTCAGGCAGAGCAGCAGGAAACCAGAGGACAAACACATTTTAAACCTTTTCCTGCTATCTCAGTAGATGGCTTTGATCCTTTCACAGAAACCAATGGGGGAAAGAAATGACACCAGAGAGGCAGAAAATCCATTTCATCCTCCTTTTTCCTCTTTTCTAACATGGTCTCCAATACAGATATGGCAAAGGTACAGAACAAGAGCAGAAAAAAATACAGATAATAGTTGAGAGAAAAAGGGAATGCACTAAATGCTACTTGCTCTCTACCCCTCTTCAGATAAAAAGTAATCGGTCTCACTGCACATATTTTAATCTCAGGAAGTTTTAAGTTGAAATCTGTGATTCCACTGAAATTTTGGGATAAGTTTAAGGACAGGCATATATAGAGAGGAGGCAGGGACTAATCAAGGACTAATTTCTTTCAAAGACTGTTCTATCCAAATATCACAGAGAAATGCCTTAACAAAAGAGATGTTTTATTAAAGGAAAACCAATGTGAGATCATAAAATGAAAGATGAAAAATTTCTTAATAGAAGATTAATAGAAAAATAAATATTCTCAGATTTGCTAGAGAAACAAGGGAAGACCCTCAGATGAGACACTTAAAGGAAAAAATTGTACCTAGTAATCTTGAAAGAATGGTAACTGCAGTTATATCAATGCAAGACAGCTAACTCCAAGTTAAAGCTTTTCTAACCATTCTTTCTCCCATGCTGCTCTGCGGTTGTCATCACACAGTCGCTAGCTGCCATTGATACAATAGCTGTTCAGAGACTTTGCCAGTACTGGTGATATATTGAAACTTCAGTTTGCAAAGGGTGAGGTCCACACCACTGAAGAAACACCCCCTGAACTCTGAGTTTAGACAACCCCTACAGCTCACAGGAGTCAGAAGCAGCAGCACGGAGTTTTGAGGGGGAATGGACATGGTGGAGGCAAACACGAGTCACACAGCTTAGGGTGGTTATACGTCATGCCACAGTTTATCAGCAGCTTCCTCAAAAGCAGCCCAGGAGCTGCTGGTTAATCTGGAGCATGTTTCTTTAAAGGCACCTGATGAGTTTTTCATACATTGCAGTTTAATTACAAAGTCTTTTGCTCATCTCTACCTGGCTTCAACCACCTCAGGTTCAAACCTGTGGGCCCTATTTTTAGGCTCTTCCAACCTGACTGTTGTGGAGTGGCCCTGAGACAGTGGTGCACTTCAGCATTTTAGGGCTTTGCTGTGCTTGACAAAAGGTCCCAATTCATTAGAGTTTTAAGTAGAACCAGGTGGCAGTTTTCTATCATATCACATTTAACGGACAATGTTAAATATGCCACACAGCTTAGATGCCTCTGAAAAACAAAAAGGAGTAGACCTTCTAATCTTTGAAATCAATATAGTAGCCAGCTCCTAGAATGGGTCACTTAGCCGCTAGATTTGTTTTTTCTTGTGTATGTGTACAGATTCATAGTACTTCCATTCTACATATCAATTACGTAGAGGAATCCTACTTTATAGTGCATCCGAAGAACCGTGGAATATATAAATGGCTCACAATCTTTATACAGCTAGGTTCTAATTTCATGAAACTTCATGCTGCTCAGATAACAAGCACTAGCACCAAGGCCTAATCCAAAGTCCACTTAAAGCCATTAGAAAGAGCCTTGTTGGGCAACTCTTTGTTATGTTTTTTTGTTGTTGTTGCTAAAGATCACTCTTGAACATACTGCTTTAAAGAATGACCCCCATCCATGTATTTCTCTCTCTCGGTCTGAAGGGATACATAAGGATTGCATGCAGAGAAGCCACCAAAGTAGCTCTGTGTGTGCTAAACCCAGGACTGAAAGCACCAGGAACCCAAGCAGACCTGGAAGCAGCACAATGATGAGAAGCAGTGTTTACTAATTCAGCCAGGGTCACACAAGCAGGGCTCTGCTCTTTCTGACCTCAGCAGCTAATTTTACATGGCACTGAGCTGCAGTAATTGGACTTGGGCCAAAAACTTTCAAGTATGGGGGATTTCTGACACCTCTTTATTGTGCTTTAGAACAAAGATCTGCTAAAAGTTCTATTGTATTTCTTTAGTAAGTCAGTGTTTCTTTTCTTACTAAGCTAATCGTGTGATTGAACGAGGCATGCCTAAATAAAATATCACAAGATGAAATTTACTTCAAATACTGTACAGACACAAACATGTAATGTGAAAATCACAAAGGTGGATTTTCAACAAGAGTGTTGCTTGGGTTTTTTTTGTTTTGCAATGGTGTTTTTCCTTAGTGAATGTTCTCCGTAGTCCCTCTCAATGGTGATAACTGGTTACATTAATTTACACATATCAAAAGCAAATACATGGGGGGTTTTTTTAGTCAGCTGTACAAAGGTACCTGCTGCTGGTCTTGATTTGATAATTGAGAGAAAAAAACACACATTACTAGATCTCCATAGGAAGCCAAAGAAGCTACAAAGTTCTTTGAAACAAAATGCCATGACCTGAGCAGAAGCAGGACATAATATTAGTGAGAGAGTTCTTGAGCGTGAGTTGAATCAGTATTCGGTTGCCATGGTCAGCAGCTACATGCTAATTTGTATTGCCTGAAGACCTAGCCCCTTGCTGATAATGAAAGGATATCTAATTCTGACACCCTTTTTCTCTAACCAAACCAGAGCCTCAACCCTGACCACTCGCCTAATGTCTCCATACACAAATCACTATATTCTTATCTTCTTCCCCTCGCTCATCCCAGACACTCAGCCTCTCCCTCATCCCCAACTCATACACTCCAGCACCTCGTGGGATCCTGCAGCCCTGCACTGTTTTGCTGCAATCTTTACCTTCCCTGTTGCTCAAGGTCCCTGTGGGACACCTGCAGCAGCACCACCACAGCTCAGGGAGAGAATGTGGTTTCCTCGTGGGGACCACAACACAAAAAGTTTGTCTGTTTCTCTCTTTTCTCATGACCCTTCCTGCACCTCCTATCTCAGGTAAAAGACAATGCAGTTTAATGTTTTTTTCTGATTCCAACAGATAAGTTCAAATAGCACTAAGCTCATGGACTTGGGTTGGCATCTTTACTACAGCAGAGTTCACCAATACCCCTGGTGTTACAAGAATATAACAAATAAGTTACACTGAGAACCACTGATGTGGAGTTGGAGCAGCATTTGTCTCTAAAAAAAAAGTTTTCAAGTTAGTGGGTTGCACTCCCTCCCTCTGTTCCCAGTAACCTGTGCTCTTTGGGTGAAACAGTGGATGCTAATGAGCCTACAAAGCCTACCTGAGTATGGGACCCCAAAGCAGCACAGGCATTTTATGTGTCAAATGCCCACTATGGCAACCTGTGAAACTCAATGCCACTTTGGTGCCATAGCTGATATAATTTACAGCTGCTCTTGCCTTAGGGCTCAAGGCAAGACAGCTTTGTTATCAAGGTGCCAGAGCCAGAGTCACAACTAACATCTTGCACTTCCCACACCAGTGGTCCCTGGTTTGAGGGAAAGACTGGGCTGTGAATAACAAGGTATCCGAACAATTGGTGACTCACTGGAAGCCCATGGTCCAAGATATTGACAGTCTGCCAACCATTTTATCACAGTTGTCACTGAGGGGCAAGATAAGAACAAAACCACAAAGTGTTGTTGATTTTTAAAGGTCAGCATACTTACGGTTCAAAGTCACTATGGGTGGAATCTTCTGTATTTTCACAGAGATTTCACTGAGAAAGGGATAAATAAAAAATGTGGATTACCTGCTCTTAATATAAAATACCCAGAAATTAGTGTTCTGAATACAGGTAAAACTAGTCTATCAGTGGGCCAAGCTTAACTAAACATCTTCTTTGTATTTCCAGTTTTGAATTAGCTTGAACTTCTAAACATTTTTCATCAAAGGAATGCCAAATTTATGGAAGTATTTGCTTGTGCGTTTTATTGTCTCTCATCCCGAAGATGGTGTCAGATAAGTTTGTGCAATGGGATTACCGGGAAGCAACCAATGAACCAGGTGCTTGTAGTTTTTCATCTGTATTGAGGAAGGTGGGAGAGCTCCAAGAGTTAACAGCTGTGTCTGAAAAATCATGTTTTCTTTTTATTCCCAGTCTGGGCAGATGAAAGGTTTCAGCTTGCTGTCCTACTGTTCTTTTCCAAATTGACAAAATGACGTTCAACTGGTTAAAAAATGCTATTCTTTGTATACATTAATACAGGTAATATCCCTGGGGCTTTCATTTGACACAAAACAGATTTAACAAAAAATCAAATTATCCTCAATACAAATGAGTTATAGTATGTTCATGGTGCTGCAACTCACAGAAGAAATGGAAGATTACAAACCAGCTGAAAGAAGTCAGAGGCCATGGGAGATCTGTAGGTCCCTGAGCTTGAGATGGTTAGATGGAATAACGTATCCTTCACATGAGTCTTTCCATCTCTGACAGTGTCTGTCTCATCTGTCCCCTCTGCCCCCTACTATATATGGCTCACAGATGTTATCCTCGCTGCCTTTTTTGTGAGCTTTTTAACACAATACTAAGATCTTTTCCCTTTCTATGTCTTGTTCTGTTGAATGACTCAGACAAGAACATTTATTAATCAACCATATTTTCTACCTTCTGCTCCACAGATTTAAACACTAATTTTTGCTTTAGACACTGTCTCTTTGAAGAGTAACATGAATAATGCAAGTATGCTCCATTTTAGGTAGGTAGCCCAGATGATCTGTTAGATATCTTCTACACTGTTCCTATCTTGCTTTTCTTTTCAGACTTGAAGCAGAATCATTAACATCATCTTCTAAAATATGGGCAAAAATAAGAATAGATACTGAGTCTAAACTGGCATAAACCACCGATTCTCCCATACTGAGAAATTCCTTACCTTCTGTAGAAAGTTTTGCAGCTCCTTTAGCACAGGAGAATTGAGCTTAAAACTCAAGCCTCCCTCGCTGTCATCGCATCGTGCAGAATATCTGCTCATTGCAGTTGTGGAGCTGTTTTCTGTAAAGGTGAGAAAAGCCGTTGTTCATCTTCATACTTCCGTACATTGAATAAATCCCTGGCACTGAGACTGAGATACAGAAAAGTATTGTGCAAACTTATATCGTGCAGCTGAGAGGACCACTCTAGTACAGTCACTGGGTTTCTTTCTTTATGTTTCTTTGAGACCTTTATGATTTCCTTAGGTCTTCACTGCCTTGCATAAATAGTATTTTATCAGCAGAATAACTGATGAAGAGCCCTTCTAGTGTTATCCTGACTTAATTTAGCAAAAGATGGCTGTATCTCTTGTTAAGCAGAAAGTCAGCATTCCCTGAAAAACATTTTTCTATAGCCCTCTAATTTATGGAAAACCTAATTTCAAAGTTACCAGGATAATGCATTCTTACTGGCTCTTGTAGTGTGTAGACTTTTTTTTTTAATGTTAAAATTTTTAGAATTACTTTTCTTTCTTGGGAACTTGTAATGCTAAAACTCAAAGTGGAGGACCATTTAGCCAGATGGCTGACTGAAACAGTAACATAGCTTACTAGAATAAGCTGCACAGACTTATTGCTTTGCCTTGCCTTTTGCTATCTTTTTTTATAATCATGAACTTGTAACACCATGCTGAAGGTGAAAAGTGGAACTCTTGGGAAAAGAAAAGTATTTTTCTGTTTTTTTCTTTCGAAGAATGCAGGACTTTTTAGGAAAATGTACAGTAGTTGAATGTGCTATAAAATTTGCTAGAAAACTGTATTTATGTGGCTTCCAAAGAGGGCTCCTTCTTGTCCTGCATCACTTCCTCATGACTAAGTAACTGTATGCCATAGAAAGTACATGTCAAAGGATTTGGTCTTAGCCTGGTTTCCTGAAGGAAAGGGCTTATGCCATAGTGGTTCATATGTGCATGTCCTGCCCGTCCTTAGTAACTTTGCAGCCTCCAGTCACTCAGCGACATCTGATAGAGCAGCGGACTACTCAGAGACATTAATTCTGACAAACTTCATGAAGGTCCACATGGGAGAGACCTGTTTTGAGGGAGAGAATTTCAGGTGTCCACTAAAGCTGGAGAATTTGGGGAGAGGGTGGTCAGGCACTCTAATGCATGTCTTCTCCTTCTTACCTCCTCCTCTGCCTGTCCCCTCCTCCACTTGTAGATCTTCTTGTGTCTAATAAGTGGTAATAAGTCTAATAAGCTCACACTTCAGCCTTGACATAACACAACTGAAATTTTTGTCCACCACAAGATGCAAAGTAATTGAAACCCAGGCTTCCTGGTGTCTGACTGGAGACATGGGGTCTTCAGAACATCTCAACAAATTTAATGTTTTTGATGCTCCACTAACTAAACCCTTTATTTTATATGTATTAAGTCAAAATTTAAAAAATAACCAAACATTTCAGGGACATTTAACTGGAAAGACAGTAATTTGTAGATGGTAGTATTCATATTCCTTTGAGAAAACTCTTAATGGCATCAGGCAATCCAACTTCTGTAGTTTTTTCAAGACCCTATGATAAAAAATTTGCCTTGCCTTGCCTTGTTGTTTTTTTGTTTTGTTGGGTTTTGTTTGGTTTTTTTTGTCTTGGCCTTTCTGTGTTCATGGCATTTTCCTCCTTAATCCTCCTTAGATTTAGGATTAAAACTCAGTCCCCACACTCGGTGAAGAATTTTGCTGAATTATTCCGTTGTTGCTTGGATCCCTGAAGTGGGTTCTGTTTTATTATTGAATGCTTAGGAATTACTAAGACTTCAGTGGAGACTGTTAATGAGAAGCTGGAAGTCCACTGATTAATTAATATATTGTAGTCTCTTTCACTTGGTTTTAGTTCTATACCACTGCCTGGGGGAACATATCTCTTAGGTTGTCTGGCAGCAGCCTCATTATTCACAGAAATGGGCAATAACTTCTTCAAATAAAATCTTTTCATTGATCTTAAAAGAGAAATTTTAACTTTGAGCTCTTTAGTTTCGTAACTATCTTTTTGTGTCATTGTTGTAACACTGAGACCCTGAGGTCTACTCTAAAAGGTCATACCACTTTGTGCTATGTTTCATTAGGACTTGCAGGTCAGGAGCTACACATCTGTGAAACTCTAAACCAACAGCAAATATTGAAGTTTAAGTGGATGGCATTCCTCCCTAGCAGTCACTTCAGAGTAAAAGCATACAATGCCATTTTGATCTGGAGGGGGCAGCTTTCAGATACCTTTCACAAAAAACAGAATTTTGTTTTATAACCTACAGTCACTAGGGGTCAGATCCACAGACACTTCTAGATGTCCAGTTTACACCCAGAACTTCCCCTTGAAATCAAGAAGATAATGGACACCCAAATAAGACCCAGTGGTCAGTTTCATAGAGGCAGTCAGGTTCAAAAATTGTTGTTGGTGTTTGATCTACAAAAATTCACCAAAAACTACCAGCTGGGATTTTCTGGCCATAGGAATGGCTGTGGGGATGCTAAATCTGGAGACCAGCCTAACTGTGAGAGCTACCTTCTGTCTAATTGAGTCCCCTTGTAGTTTCAGGAATGTAAGGACTCACTCTATATCTTGTGAAACTATCCTGATTTTTTAAAAATATAAACTAGTCAGTGTAATATGAATTTGTGAGTTTATATTTTCAGGAGAATATTCTCTGGAGAATAAAATAATTGTTGAAAATTTGAATACTGTATGTAACAGTTTTGAGTTATGTAACGTTCAGCTGATTTTGACAACATGCAATGATAATTATGATGTAAGAACGATAGGATAGGATAGGATAGGATAGGATAGGATAGGGTAGGGTAGGGTAGGGTAGGGTAGGGTAGGGTAGGGTAGGGTAGAATAGGACAGGGCGAACAGAACAGGTATTCAAACATGTTGGTGAGTGCCCTGAAAGAACACAGTCTTCATAGGGCTGAAATCTGTATTCACACGGGCTGGTAGAATAGCAATAGGTATACTACAGGACCACATTCATTCAAAGAACTGTTTGCATTACTGAAGGGTGTGAAAATTGCTGTAGGTTATTTAGCAATTTGGGGTTAGTCCATCTGTCTTACCAGTTCTTTATTTTCCCCTTGCTTATTTCCCCAGTAATTTTCACCTCTGGTACTTCATATTAGGAGGTCTTTGTCTTCACTGTCATTGACTTTTGGAATTGTTTATTCTCCATAGTGTAAACTGTACTTATGGGAATGTGCCATCATTTTGCACATACCCCCTGTGATCTGGAGAAATCATATCAAATATACCAGGATTTTTTACATTGGATATTCTCACTAAGACATTTAAGAAACAAAGTGAAAACCAAATTGAAAGACCTTTAGTTGCTTGACCCAGAAGCTTCCAATGTAAGTGCCCCACAGCAGAATGTGTGTGCCTCTGCTGCATAAACACGTATTAGCAGTCAGTAACATCAAAGGCTGGCTTTGACACATTCCTCTATAAACAGTTCTCACTAGGGTATTTGAAGATCCCTCATGTTATAATTTGAATTTTATATTTCTATGACCTAAAAATAGGTCAGGTATGATCTACAGAATCAATGGATATTATAGAGATGTTTAGGAAAGGAAAATTGTGTCAATGCTTGGAAAAGTATGAAAAAATCTCTGGTTTCCTGCATAGCTCTAAGATTTTTTGTTCCCATTGTTCTCTGTGTGAAGGGAATACACATATACATATAATTCCTCCAATAACTTTCAAGCTGGTTTGCTGAATTTGACATGGAGCTAGAGGACTTAGATACACCATTTTCTAATAGGTTTGAGTTGATAAGTGATGGGGTAGAACAGGGGGGCCAGTAAGAGACAGACTGACATGAGCTCATCCCCAATTGCACTAGGCTGGCCACATGTGAAATAGGTGTTTTGACTGTTTCAATTGAGGAAAAAGCATTGGTCAGAGCTTAGTTTGTTAGCAAATTCAGCCATAATTCATCTGGTATAAATCAGGCTTTGTTGCTTCTACTGATCCCAGAACTGTTTGTTATATGTTTATTTTAGGGCTCTGTGCCTGCCATAAATTTGGGGCTGTTTTTCAAACAGTGGCAGTGATATATTGGTATGACTATGCTGGCTCCCAGAAGTGGGACTATAGACATGCTGAACAAGCAGAAGCTCATGTTTCCTTTTTTAAAAAAAAATCACCTATCATGAAATTCATCTGCGGTCAGAGTCCATAAACATGGTTTACTGTTGACCAAAGGGGCTATGAAAGAGCTCACTCAAGAACATTTGCTGCAGTGTGAATTTCAATTAGTAGTGTGCTCCAGTTGAATTTTTTTTTTTTTCCTGATGATCTAACTGAAGCCGTATAAGGATTTTCTGAGCAACATGGGACTGGATCGGATCTTCTAGGCAGGCCATCAGTGCAAGGACAAATGACTCTAAGAGCAGCCTTTTCCTTTCAAGACTTTTTCTCTATTTCAGCTGAAGAGAGAGCGCTGTTCCAAGAATAAAATTAAGGAAAAAATATTTTGTTTGCCCTGAAAGTGTAGTGTCAAAAGAGTGTCCATCATTGCTGGGAACAAGGTAGGGGAGAATGGGGACAGAGTCAGAAATGTGGTTCAGAAATGGGGAGCTCTCAGAGACTGGTGCTTCCTATGTGGGCCAGGGGGATTTTTGTGTGCAAGTCTTAGTGATCAGAAAGCGAAAGAAGGGGCACAACACAGGATGGGGATACCAGGGTGGGGGGAGCAGGGGGACACCCAGGAGGTGAACCAGCAGCACCCTGGTGGGATAGGATGACAGCAAAAACACAAGCCAGAGCAGTCTGGGTGTTGGAGCAGAGCAGGGAGGGGTCAGGTGCCAGGGCAGGTGTAGGAGGAAGAAGAGAAAATGAGTAACCTGGAAAGCAGTGAGAGGGTGAATGGCAGAGACATGAGGATATTGAACACCCCACACCCAGAGGAACAGAAGACAATGCTGTACGTATGTTTCTCTGTTGCCAGCAAATACTTGCAAAGCCCACTAGCCGACCACATTTCTTGTACCTGGCAGTAGCTGGTCCATATAGAATATAGACACCGGGTACTTTTTAGCCAGGGAGTTTATATGCCAGGGTGGCTCTCAGAGATGTTGCTTCAGTTCCATGCCCACCAACACTAATTTTTGAAGACAATGTGAATTTTGGTGTTCCAGTGCATTTGAGTAGCTGATTTCGTAAACCTAACCTTGTATTCTTCTCATGTGTGTGTGTGTTAAAAGAGATATATGATTAAGGGGAAAATGCCAGAAAACCAAGCCTAAGTAGAAACAATGCAGCTGGCACAAATTCTGAACTAAGAGAGATACAAGGTTGTTGCTACCTGTTCCTCTCCTCCTTCTCTATCCACAGCCAGAAAAAAATGCAATGTTTTCCTAAACTGGTACGGATTATGTTTGCTGGCAATGCTAATGGAGAATAGAAACTCAAGGATAGCTTTTTTTGTTGCACCTGCTGTTTAAATGGACCAACAACTCAGTGTTATAAATACAGCTGTAGTCTTTTCATCCACCACAGTGACTTTTTAAACTGTGAAATGTGGGTTTGGAAAAAAAGGAGGGACAGAAATCGTTCTGAATGCTGCTTATATTTTTATAATGGTGCTCTGAAGTAAGGGTAGAACACTGAAGCCCTGAACGCTACAGTGAGAGAACTCAGACTTGAAACAATTTTAAATCTCCTCCTCCAGACCCTTTACATCCTCCCTTGTCTATGATAACAACATGCTCTCTGATCTCCCTTCAAGCTATACGCACAAAGATTGCTAAAGCCATCTTTTTTTTCCTTTTGACCTGATTATGACACTTCCAGCTTTGAAACATTATTTATGCTGTCTTCTCCTCTCCATTCTTTTCTTCTCTGTGCTATCTCCTTCAAAGACCCACACAATTCTCTTATTCCTTATTCAATCCCTCTGACATGCTTCCAAATGCCCTCACTCCTTTGCAGGTGCTTCCCAATCTTTTCTGACAGCTTAGACAAGAGTTGGCTGCTGTAGTTCCAATTATTTGCAAGATTTTGCAGTGTTTGGGGATCAGAACTGGACGAGCAGAGAAAATGTCTCTCATTGCATAATCTTGTTTTAGGAAGATTTTTCTAAAGCTTCCTGTGAACCTTTTTGGTTCACAAAAAGGACAATATGGAAACAAAATGGAAACATATGTGAGTTCTTATGCTGATTGTGGAAAGGCTGGGTAGCAGCCTGTTGGAGAGAGATGGAGTCCTGGGATCCACACAAACATTTCCTTTGCCTGGAATTTGTCTTTTGAGGTTTGTTTATCATTGGCATGAACTACATTTTAAACCAACAAATGCCAAACTTATCATCCCACACTTACCTGGATCTCATGATCACCATCTAGAGAAAAAGTTTTTCCTACCACATGTAAAAAGGAAGCATGGTTGATAAAGATGATATTTGAAATAAAAATTATGTTCACTAGTCAGATACCTAGTAAAACCGGGAGAGCTGTTTGTTTCGGAAACCCCTTCCTTTCAAACCATTAGGTGCAGTACGGACGTAATGGTGTTATACCATGTCTTCTAATAGAATGGAGAATAAAAAAAAAAAAAAAAAAAGAGGAAGAAAGGGTTTTGAACTTGCATTAAAGTTTGTCTATACATCACCATGACCTTTCATCTTTCTACCAGCCAAACGTGAAATGAAGGGCTTTGCTTTAAGGGACTGGCTTCACAGTCCTGGCGAGGCAGAAGGTGTGCACCTAAGTCAGTGGACTGGATCCCAGCATTTTCACTGCAGGTCATATCATACCTGATCGATTCCCTTTGGCTGCATGATTCTGCAGGGAAGACCAATGTTTCTGGAATTACAGCAACCCAAGTTCCCCAGACACACATGCTCTCAAAGTGTGCCTGCTTCTACAAAGTGGAAAAGCTTTGATTAATAGGAAGAGCACTAGACTTTAAGGCACACTTTATTTCATTGATGAACTTCGAGGTGTCTCCTGCAGTAACGGTTTTGTAAACTGTAATCGTTACCATCACTTATTCAGGATTTACAAGCGAGACTAACGTTGCCTATTTTTTCAGGCTGCTACAGGGATAAATAACTGATGTTGAAGAAGCAGATCAGGATCTCTGTGGGGAAAAAAAAAAAAGAAAAAAAAAAGAATAGTGTGTGGGCTTTATAACCAGCAAGGCATTTTTCTGAGGTGCCTGTAAAAGTACGTGGTGTGATGTGACTGTTTTATAAAAGAGGGAAGGGTGATGTGTGGGCTCCATTACATAATATTATTGCAGAGCTTAATCGGTGAAGGGGCACAAGGGAAAAAGGATGTCATAGAAATCAATTCACATCATATACCACTTAGAAAATGCAAAAATTAAAGTGTTTGCTCAAAAACTCCTCTATAACAGGATTAACTGCCAAGGAAATTAAAAATTATGTGAGAGGAAAAGCTGAAGAGATAATCCAGGATGATCCAAAGGATTTTGCAGATATCTCTGTACTGTTAACAATCTTGTCATTAAATCTAGCAATTTAATGAGCTGCATTCTCCATTGGTTCAATTAGGTACAGTTCCATGTACACGCTTAAAGCGTTTTTTACTTTGACATAGATCTAAGCATGATATACCTGTTTTAGTGTATCATGTTGTGCATTAGTACATGTATATTTAGCAGTGTACTCCTGTTGAAGGCAGTATATCTGTGTTCATTAAAAAGCCAAGGATGTGGTTCATTAACCATTACTTTCAGGGATGTCTGAAACAAGTGCTTGAAATCCTGCTTTGTACTCGCAGTGATGTATAGCACTGGCTTGTATCTGCAGTTTCATCTCTCTGTTGGTGTTTGGTATTGTCAGACATTTTGACACATTCTACTTCTTTTATTGGCTGAAAAACAATGTAATAGTAAATAACAATAAAATGAGCCAGTTGTCTTCACAAGAAAAACACTTTAGGAAAGGTGCTGTGATTTTCTTGATGGTTAAGTTGTGCCTGTTGAATTTGCATGAATATCCTTGTAGAGTTATATGACTGTTTGTATGAATGTATTGAAGACAATTTGGGTCCATCTTCATGTCACGGGTCACACTAGGAGCAGCATGTGACAAGAGCTCGTTCTTGACTAGTTTCTTATCACATGCTCTGTTACAGTTAGTCTGATGCAGGAGGAACGTGTTTCAAAAGTCAATGAGTGATTGCTGCCCTTCCCTCTCCTGTCTTTTGCTCGCTTTTTATTACCTCCTGCTCCTGAAGCTTTCTTGAAGCAAATTCAGTGCTACTCTTATCATCTCTCCTTGAAGTTTGTTGCTCCGGTCAATCTCTTCTACCCATGAATAATCCCCACTTTCTTTCTTAAAATATTAATTTGTGCTTCACTTTGGGCTTGTCTTGCTTCAGCCAGTTCTCTTAACAGCACAGCACACGTCTCTTCCTCTGAATGTGAAACATGTACAGATCAACTCAATGTTTTATAATGTCCTAATTACTATACTCACAGGTTACTGGGTTATAACAGTATGCCAGAGGGTCAATGAAACTTTTAAGTAAAATGAGGAGATGCATCTTCATGGGACCTAAGTAGAAGGTGAAGTTAATAAAGACAGAAGGGAAAAAAAAGCCAGTAAGAGAGAGATACCTTCAAAAGCTGTCGAAGGAAGTCATCTGCTGGGGTCTTTATTAGTACTAGCTGGGCTTTCCCAAGAGGTACAGTGTGGGGATCTTTGTGAGAGCCCCTTGGTGAGAGCTGGAAGTTCCCAAGTGGCAGTTCCCTGGGGAAGTCAAGGATCTACAGCCATACATCCTTGTGACGCCTCCCAACTGGAGGGACAGGAGGAGCCAGAGGAACAGCAAGAAGCTTGAACAGCTGATTGCACGGTGTTCGTAGGCTAAGCAGAGGCTGGGCAAGCAGTAGAAGTATGTTTGCTGACACCTTCTCCGTTAATGCTGCCTGGGAACCATATGCCAGAGGAAGGGAGCCTACCTATTGACATGCCTGTGTTGGAGAGCTGGAAGTAGAGACAACTTCTAGGGCAAATAAACCCAGAAAGTTTCTGTTGGAGAGAGCATGGAAGCTGTTAGACCATAGACTTTTACTGATGCCATATACAGTGGGACCCCTACATTTTTCTGGTGGTTTTCTGTTGGGATTTTAAAACATTATCCTGAAGCACTGGGAAAAATAATTGCCCCAAGATTGAGTATTTCTGAATCATTTAGTTACAATGGTGTTTTTAAGAATTGTACATGGAATGAAAATGGATGCTGTCCTCCCCCATGCAGCTTTGGGCAGAAAAATTAATGATGAGTTTGGAATGGTGTTTGTTGACACCACTGAACCGTATTTGAAAAAGAAATTGCACTGCACTGATTTTCCTCAGTATTAGTGATTCAGTACTGAAAATAGAAATCTATTATTCCTATTATTCTGTGTTCATGTTCCTCACTGGAGTTATGTAAGCAGGTCCCCATGTATATGTGTAGAAACCTACTGAATTCAGTGTGAACTAAATATTGGGATGTATTTTTTTCCTGCAAATGCAGTTTGCTTAAAAGGGCAAGACTGTGGCTTTGGCTTTCACACATAAATTTCATTTCCCACTTTAGATATGTTCATTTTATTCTCAGATTCTTTCATCCTTTCATCAACAGTGCACAGTTATTAGATCCTCTCTGGACCCTAAACACAGAGAGGATCCCTGTTTAGTATGTAAACATACCTACTCTGTAGTATTTGGGTGTTTGCTAAGCACAAATATAATCTTTTATATTTGTGAAATTATTTGTATAAGAACTTTACTTTCCTGATCTTTTTTCTGTGGGTTTTTTTTGGTGTGGTTCTTTTTTTTTTTTTAGGAAGAATGGGAATTAATAAAACTGCTGTGATTTAATTTTCATCCCTTGTTGGCCCAAAAAAACCACAGAGCAAAGTGTGTATATTCTTTTTGGGAAATTAATATCTCAGAAAAATTCTCATCAGTTATATCTTTGTGGATCATCCATCATAAAAGGATTTACCAGGCAAGTTCATGGCACTGTCTGTCAGGCTAAGCCAACAAAATTATTACTGCTTTGCCCAGTATATGAGCCTGCTACCTTGATGCTTTGAAAGTGTGGGCTCCTTGCTGGGGTGCGTCACCCATAGAGAGAAGAGCAACCACAATGCTCTGAGAATGCCGGATGGACCTACGGCCTTCAGATAACCATTGCAAAACTCTGGGCACTCAAGGACATTTAGAAAACATTGCAGTCCATAGGCACCAGCACTACCCTAGATTTGGGCATGGCTACAGGTGGTTCACCTCAGCTGGCCTCCCCACAGCAGCACTTTGTTGACTTCTGTTGGCAAGCAAGGAGTGCAGAGAGGCGCATACCAGGTTACTTTGGTGTGCCTCAGGGTATTGCTGTGAAAAAACAATTCCCTACCAGAACCAAGGAGCATTTTTGAACTTAAGGTGAACAGAATACAAAATATAAAGGTCAATATTAAAAGAAAGAGTTTTGCTTATAATGTGAATACAATATTCAGAATCATGTAGAGAAATGTTTGGGCAGCCAAATTTGCCCAACAGATCTGGGGTTGAGAGGTTGCTTTAGGTGAACGACACTGCCCTAAAATAGCTGATGATAGGGCTATGCAAGCAGATGATCAGGAACTGTGGGTTTTTTTCTTGTTTTTGGTTTTTTTTTTTGTGAAGGAGTAGGAGAGACTTCAGCAAGTATTTAATCCCTGAATCCTGTGCATGACTGAACTCTTTCTAATGGAGCTGAAGCACTTCAGGGCCTGCTGTGAGATGACATAGCCCAGCAGAGCAGCAAACACAGCCGGTGGGAATGACTGTTTACAGAAAATTAAGATAAATCTAGATCTATAAGATTTGTCCTTTAGCAAGATACTTGAGATACCCACATTTGTGAGAAAACATGGGGAAATGTTAGAGTGAGAATGGAAAGGACTGAGGAAATTATGCCAGGCTTCCAGGAAATGGGGATGGTTTCTGTGGATGTCACACGTGTGTCAGTGTCCTTGAAGCAGCCTGTCTTCATTGATCAGAACAATTCCTATTCAGGAGATGCAAAAAAACTTCTGTAAATCTAAAAGAAGGAAGTTGAATTTTTTCTCATTATAACGGGTGGGAAAGAATTTGGGTAAAGGTTGAACAAAAGCAATTGTCTCGTGTGTGGAAGTGGCCTATGGAAGCAAAGTACTCAGCTAAAGAACAGAGTCAGAACACAACACAGCATTCCTTCATAAAAGAGTTTTCTGTAGATTTGATTAAATATATTTTTTTATTGCTGAAATATAAGTTATACTGCTATAAGACTTTCACAGCTGAGATGTCTGTACTGTTGCATGTTTATCTTTCCTATGCTTTTGCTAGAGTTTTACCAGTTTTCTGCACAGCAGCACTTTTATTGGGCTGGCTTACACAGTTCACAAAGCTATATTTGTTGACCATTTTATGATAAAGCAAAGGGCCTAGTCTCATTGTTCTGTTTTCCAGTTGTTGGTGTAGCTCAGCTAAAATTGTTATTTGAATTAGGTTTGCAAAAAAGTTAAGAACGGAACTTCCACTTATAAGGGAATAATGTGTAATAGTTCGTGTATCATCTTCAATGACTTTTCTAAATTCATTGAAGCACTGAATTTGACCTCTGAGATGAAGAAGGTGCTCTTTGGAAGTTATTTGGGAATTTGGCCATTCATTTCCGTGGACCTGCAGTTTCAGCCCAAATACAGACTTGATTCCTCAAAAGCTTGTCCCTTTAAGCTGTCAGTGTTCATGTTGTCTGTACCAATATTCTCAGGGCACACATTTCTCCACACATTGATAACTCCTTTTTCTTAATAAAGTAGGGCCAGCTCAATCTTTAAGGCTTTGTGGACAGAGGAGATGGAAGACCAGTTAGCAAAAAGTGAATGCCAACCCACGCCTGTACTGAACTCATTGAAAAGTCCCGTTAGCTGAATACTTAATGCTTAGCCTTAATGAAATGGTGGTGCCTTTCATTACAGGGTCTGAACAGCTCCCAAGGCTTAATGGCTGTATGGGGGAGGGTTACTAGAACATCTTTTTCAGTAGGGAAGAAAGATAAGAAATGAGGTTGTCCTTTAGTGAGCATGATTTGTTCAGAGGAAATTCATAGGCAGGCTGGGAATTGAGTTTACCTTGAAGGCCAGTCTGGTGTTTTAGCAGAAAGATCAGGGATATTGCAATTGCACAGTCGGAGGAATAAAATGAAATAAAAAAGGTTTCTAATTCATGAAGGTCATATCAAACATACATAGATAACTAACCTAAATCTTCCAGAGTCATTCTAGGCAAAACATCTTATTCTGTTCCTCAGTTCTGCTTTTCCAAATTTCAGACAAGTTATCTGTCCCTAAGTCAAATGGCTCTAACAATGTATGGGCTGATGGTCTGAAATCAAAATCAATTTCACTAGCTAATTATCAGTTAATCAGTTACAGTTCTTTCAAAAGTGCATTAATGAAGTTGCTCTGATTAGAAATATATGGATATTGCATCCCTGGGATTTCCAAAGTGCCAGATCTTTCCAACCCCTTAGTCATACGAGGAGCTCCTTTAAATTCCCTTGCTAAGGTTACTCAAGACAGTTACTGAAATGTGCCCTCTATTTCAAGCTAGAGGCAAATTAGTGCCAAATTTTGTGCTTTCTCTGTGCTTAGCTGATGGATAATGTTTTAAAATATCATTTTGAAAAGACTCTAATTGTCACAACAAACCTTTTTTTGGTAAACAGAATGTTCACATTTCTTTTAGTGTTTTATTTTCAGGCAATGTATGCTATTGAAATGCATGAGATGAAATTAAATGCCTGTGATTTAGTAAAATGTTCACTTAAGGAACCAGTGGTTTTGCTATTAGCATTTTGTAATGATTAGAATCTTTCTGTGTTTCATTCAAGGCAGTGTATGCTTGTTCCATATACCTGGATTTTTGTTAAGTTTAATATATCTCCCTTTCGAGATTGACTCAATACTTGGGTCAAGTAAAATTTCAATTTTCTTTCTTTTTTTAATTTTTTTTTCTTTTTCCTTTTATTTTGGCATAGCTTCTCTAAGCTCCAGCCAAGAGGAAAGCATTACTATGCCACAACATGTAGGATTAGGGCATTCCTCAGAAAACCTGTAAGCTAGCACAAAGTTTTCCAGGTGTAGGACAAGGAGAAAGGAAACAAGTGATATGAGAGAAAATTAGGAGAAAAAGAAAAAATGTTCTTTCTGGGAAATCAGATTGTTGCTTTTTGTTTGGGCTAGAAAATCAAATCAGCATGAAAAATTCCAAAGACATGTAAATTATGTGAGTTCGGAAAGTTTCATCTTTACACCTGCAATGGAAACGATCATATGAATCCCTTCGTCAGCCTCAGTGACACCTCCTGCAGTGTCCTGGAGCCTCTGCCTGTGCTCAGGCCACTGCTGTGAATCACACGACTCCTCAGAGTAGCCACTGTGGCCCACACACTGTGTCTCCAGAGGTGTCCTCTCCTGGGGAAACAGGACCCACGGGAGTCTTGAGAGACTACTGTTCCCATAAATTGAGCTGAAGCTTGAATAGCAGATTGGTTAATGTCAGCTTGGTCTGAGTCCGTATGTTGGATTTTTTCCCAGTGGAAAATTCTCCCTTATCTCTATCTTCCCCAAAAACAAAATAACAAGCAAAATAATAATTATGGAGCAATCTTCAGATTATGCTACGAATAAGCATAGTTCCAAAAACCAATGGGCTTTAGTTATCACTGCCAGAGCACAAGGAAGGCTGAAACACAGAGTTAAGTTATTTGGCCAAGATCACATAAAAGTCAATAGGGCAACCATTGAGCCCACACATCTTGAAGGTCTTGCCTGCACAAACCCTTAGTTTAATCTAAAAGTTGGAATTCTTCTGATGCCACCTCCAGCAACATGCATGGAAAATGATTTAGTAGTTGTACAGTCTCTACTTTGGTCTTGAGAGAGAAAAAAATCCTGAATAGAACAGGAAAACGCTTTTTTTCTTCTCTTTTCTCTTCTCTTCTCTTCTTTTCTTTTCTTTTCTTTTCTTTTCTTCTCTTCTCTTTTCTTTTCTTTTCTTTTCTTTTCTTTTCTTTTCTTTTCTTTTCTTTTCTTTTCTTTTCTTTTCTTTTCTTTTCTTTTCTTTTTCTCTTTCTCTTTCTCTTTCTCTTTGCCTTGCCTCTTCTTTTTCCTTTCCTTTCTATTTCCTTTGTTGTTTTCAGATGCAGGCAGACTATGAAATATTTACAGGCTATTTATTAGCAAGGGTTATCCCCCATCTCTGTTAATACATTTAGCGAAGACAAGTTTACATCATTTCTGCCAAGAGATTTCATATTGGACAGAGGATAATGTTAAACTTTATAGATGCCAGTGATGATTTCCAATGGGAATTTACTACATTGGCTTGATTTTGTGCTTCTGAAACTCTCATTACAGCTGTGCCAGGCTGTATAAGGCAGTCCTGGAAAAGAAAAAGGCTCAGCAGGGATTTCAGTGTTCCCAGCTTAATGATTTTTGTTAACAAAAAATAAAAGCAAAGAGCAATCAGGGATGAGGTTGGAGAGTTGCAAGGAGTCTAACAGGGGATACCCACGGTGGGGATGATTTGAGTTGGCTTGTTCCCCGTGTCAACGTAAGACCTCTGGAAGTCCTGCTGCCACCCGTGCTGCCTGTGAGCACAGGCATGGAGGGCTATGGGACAGAGCTGGAGGCAGGCAGAGGAGGAGGAGAGGAAAGCATCTCTAGCAGGGTCTGCACAGGGGCAGCTGAGACCACCAGTTAAGGCCAAATCTTAAAAGAGATGTAAGTAAAGCTTGCACCTAAATTATAGGTGTATTGTGAAGGAGCCCTCCTAAAGTAAATGTTCAGGTTCTCAAGTTTAAGCAGAGGGACAGCTGGGCAATTTTTGAAGGCCAGCGGAGAGAAATCCTGGTTACCTGCATTTTAGGCACCTGAGTCAAGTGTCTAGTTCCCGCACAGCTGGATCTATAACACTCTCCTCTTCAAGCTTTAAGCTACAGTGAATAGAAAATAGACACAGCTGAAGGAGGCAGAAGTAATAAATTCCCCACTCTGTAAGGAAGTGCCTGGTACAAGTACCAACCAAGGAGGAGAGAGTCCTAGGCTCTCATGCCTGTTCCCAGGATATTATATCTCCTCTTTTGTTTGCTGGATAGCAACCCACAATGACTCTTTGGTGTAAAACACATAGCCAGTTTAAGGGCCAGATGTAGGTTTCCATCTCTCAGGAATGTGCCCTAACCATTAGACTCTTAACCGTTCATACGAACAAACCCATGAAACTTGACTGAACAGAGAGCTTTCATTAACCAGATCTGTCATCCACAGGCTTCAAGAGTTTTAAGTATGTTCCAGAATGAACCACTAAAAATCAATTTTGTGCATTCCTTATACTTAAATTGTCCTTGTGATAACCATGGCAACCATTATAGCTAAAAAAACTCAAGTGGAGGAAAATGTACTCTTGTTTTAAATTAACGGATGGAAACTAGAATAGGAAAATGTGGTTAAAAGAGCCTAAAGCAAGTAACAGCTACTGCTCATGATCACTTTGGTGTTTAATAGAATCTTCATTCTTCACTGACTTTTATTTATAACTATATATTTCTGTACATTCCAGCTAATTTTCTGCTAGTATGTCAGAATACTAGAGTCATTTTTGTAGTCTGCTTTCTTTAAGTGAAAAAATCCAGATACAGTCTAATAAAGAGGCTCCAATTTCTGATCTTGTTCATGCGCAAAAGCCCAGACTCTGAAGGCTACAGAATGAGATAGATATAATTCCACATGGCTTTCAAGGGGTGAGGGAGCAGAGAGATGCCTACATATCCTTCAGGAGGTGGTTAAAGTTCAAGTGGTTGTAAGGAGATTTATGCTTTAATGGAGTAGGTTTAAAGGTATCCAGAGACCTGCCAATGTAGGTACACATTGAGGAGTGTGTATCAGAACAACTGAGCAGGCCAAGTACCTAACTTGTCTAATTTCTGTGGAAGTTAGGCACCTACCATATTGAGCCAAGTTAATAAATCTCCCTAGCAGCGCTCTGTGCCTTGAGATGTCTAACATGCCTGTGTACTCAGAGTTTCAGCCTTAAATGTTAATAACACCTAAGAAAACAACATTTGATCATGATTGCAAACTCTAGCCACACTGTATAGTATTTACCATGGAAATGGTCGATAAAATTAGGGGCAAAACTATGGCATTGTCACTGAAGTGAAAATACCTTTTATAGCTGTAGATGTAAGCTACCATTTAGGATTATTTCAGCAGCGATGACTCACTAGAAATCCATGCCAGTGACTATGGAGTGGTGAGGGATAAGTCTAGTTGTTCTGGCAAGACCTCACAAATACTGTTCTGCAAGAAGGAGCTTTTCTCCCCAGCAAGTCTTTTGACCACAGCTGGCTGAGAGGAAATCATAGCCAATGCTTGGAGGGGAGACTACAATTTGTGCATCTCTGAGTCCCTTAAGAGAGGCACTGGCAAAGGCTGGAGGGTAGGCAAAAAATGAGAAGCAGAAGAGCTGAATTGAAATACTTTATCAGCAGGCTACTGTCTTTAAAATATTAATGGTTTTGTTTCATTAAAATTTTCCTACTTCTAATTACAATTGGAAGGGCAAGTTCTGCAAGAGTGATTTTGGTATAAAAAGCTGTTTCTCCATCAGCATGTTACCGCATGGGAGTTGCATAAGTCTTCATTCTCTCAGGTGGTCTGGGCTCACCAGGAGAGACAATAAGATCATTTGGCTTCTGAATAGAGCAGGGTACCATGAAGGAGAAATACAGTTTGGGGCTGAACTGACATTTAACTTGTGTTTGAGGAATATTCAATAAACCAGAATGAATCTTTTTTTTTTTTTTTTCAACTTGGGAAATACTCTGTCAACACAAAACCTTTCAACACTCGATATTTTTTTTCTCAGTATTTCTGTTCAGCAGCAACCAAAGAAACTCTTTTCACTACAGTGTTAAAGGAAAAGACAGATTTGAATATCCCCCAGGATGGTGATTCTGATATTACAAAGTCCTGAATCACTGAAGAAAAAAGACCCCTTCCCCAATGAGGCCACGCACTGAAAGCGTCTCTTGTGCTATGAGCCCTTCTGGTCTTCTGGGAAGGGAGAGCTCTGAGCGAGCAGCTCAGTGGCCCCAGCTGGGAACACATCAGTGCAGGCTCAACAATAGCAGTGCTTTCTTTGCTTTTTCTGCAAATGAGACCTAGGAATTTTGTTCCTGGATAGCTGCATGACGAAACTGTTGCTAACTCTTGTGATTTTTAGTTGACAAATCTCATAAAATGTAAGGGCGCATGAAGTGTACCATTAATCCAGACACTGGAGTGAGAATATAGGCCAGCTGAAGAATCAGCCTTTCATTTTTTTGTAAAGCTTTAGCTTTCCCCAAAATATTTGAATAGAACTGTTCTAGATGAACTTGTCATCTGATTATAATTTACCTTTTAATTAGTTGCAAATTCAGGATACTTGCATCCAGAGATGCAGGGGTTTTGTATAAAAGATTTAAATATTTGTTTCAGGTAATGAATAGACTCAAAAAAATTACAAATTATTTTTATAAATATAAAAGAGGCTAAATGCATATAATATATTCCCTAGAAATCGTTCAACGCTATCCACCACTATATCTTCCTTTCCATTTGTCAGTGATGGTGAAAATTACTGAATTGAAACACTTGCA
>NW_008824468.1:1245079-1264777 GCF_000699105.1 Pygoscelis adeliae
GGAGTGAGATTAAGGCAAAGTCACCGAAGGGAAACTGAAATAACTCCTCCTTTATATCTGTTTCTCTGCAGCACAATTACATTTCAGTAATTTTGTTTAGCATGTTTTTTATATATTGCTCATTTGGGGCCTGCTGAATAATTACATGGGAAATACCGTGCTGTTACTGGAAGAAGTTTCTTGCAATTGCAAACAGCAGGAAAACATAGTTATTAAAAACTGATAAAATATTGGTATTTTTACTGCAAAATAACTAGTAGCTATTATTGGCACTGCTTAGAATTCATTTAATTTACTTTGCTTTCAATTAGGGTTGTGCATACAGAAAGTTTGCTTTGGGTTTTGCTGCTAGCTGAGAAAAAGCAGAGTGAGAGATACAGCACTTCAATGCAGTATTTATGGAAAAAACACCACATATTACTGCTGGAGCTAGTAAAACTGCCTGTGGCTAAGGTTGCTTAATATTTGCCATTAGCCCTATTTTCATTGGTTTATCGCTACACAGAATTGCTCAAGCTGAAATTTGCCATGCTTGCCTCTGCCTTAGGTAGGGTTTTTTGAAATATTTCAACAATAATTCCTCAGCTGTTTCCAAGAATGAATTTAGGAAGAATAAGTGTTGTGGTTTAACCCAGCAAGCGGCTAAACACCACACATCCGAATGTTCGCTCACTCCCCCCCAGTGGGATGGGGGAGAGAATCAGAAAAAAGGTAAAACTTGTGGGTTGAGATAAAGACAATTTAATAGGACAGAAAAGGAAGGGAAAATAATAATAATGATAAAAGAATATACAAAACAAGAGATGCACAATGCAATTGCTCACCACCTGCTGACCAATGCCCAGCCAGTTCCTGAGCAGCGGCTGCGCCCCCCTGGCCAGCCTCCCCTGTTTTTTGTTCAGCATGACGTCATATCGTATGGAATATCCCTTTGGTCAGCTGGGGTCAGCTGTCCTGGCTGTGCCCCCTCCCAGCTTCGTGTGCACCTCCAGCCTCCTCGTTGGCAGGGCAGTATGAGAAGCTGAAAAGTCCTTGACTTAGTGTAAGCACTGCTCAGCAACGACTAAAACATCAACACGTTATCAAAATTATTCCCATCTTAAATCCAAAGCACAGCACTGTACCAGCTACTAGGAAGTAAACTAACTCTATTCCAGCTGAAACCAAGACAATAAGTAATGTTTAAGTGGTTTCTGCTTCTCTTGGGCAGCGTGCTAAAGACTAACAAAGGGCTAACATTCGAGCTATGTTGCCTCTAGGGAAATGCTACTCACTACCCTCTGCCAGGAGAGTGCATTGTAACACATCTGTCTCTCTGGAGGCCACATCATGATCTATAGGGTCTGGTGAGGACAGGGGTGCACCTTGGCAGGACCAAATGGATGGAGGGTGTGGACCCAGCTGCCACTGGAAATTCAGATTCAGTTGGGTAGAAGGGGGCTGGCAGGAGAAGAGGAGGGAGGTCAGGGCAACCTTCCCTTCCTCCCATGTATACAGTGGCAGAGCAGCAGGGACCTCCATCTGTCTGGCACAAATCCAGGTGACTCACCAGCGTGGCTTTCTGGCCAAGGTGCCACACAGTGGCACTGGGTTCCTGCAACTGCTCGGGAGCACAGTTAGTAACAGAAGATTGCTTTAACAAGACAACCGAAACAAATGGCACGGTTATCCTCAGCACAGTGATTTCAGCTGCTGCATAAATACAAACCAAGCACTCAGTCCCACAGGCAGTCATTGGTTTCTCGGGGTTGGTGCCACAGCTTTTCATGCCAGGACACCCATCACTTCAAGTGAGTCACTACCCCTGGAAATCATTGGTATTCAGACCTGTTCATTGGCATCCTCCTTGAAAGCTGCTGCTACATCTTCACTTGTCATTCCTGGCAAGACTCCCATCAGCAGCACGAAACTGTTTTTGACCTTTCTCTGCTCCTGGCACACAGCCTGCCTGGATGACACAGAGGTTTGAGGTCAGAGCCTCCTGGCCTCTGTTCCTGCCTGCAGACGATTCCTTGAATGAGGTCCCAGGATTATGATGATGGAGGCATTGTTAGTCCCTCTTCTCTGACCATTTAACACAGCCAGTGTGTACACCGTGGTAGGCCAAAATCTAGCTAAATGGTCAGTTTCTGAAAAAACTTGCTCAGGTCCAGTTTTTAATGCTTCTCTAAACCATCTTATAACAAGCATGTTCCTCTGTGTCTTGGCTCTTTCTGCAGGCTGCACAAAGCTGAAACATCACGTGGGATTGAGCGCAATGTTAAGGCAAAGTAAGGCAGTGAAGTGCTCAGGAAGGGTCCAGAAAAAGTCCTTCCACTGCTTGTTGCTACTGCTGGTGAAACTAGCAGCTTTGTATCTGTCTCTCAAGCAACTGAGGACTTTTACCTTTTTGGCAGATGGATAATGGAAGAGGCTGCAGACAGTCAACTCTCACATGGTTAGGGATATGACCTGATGCCACTGTTACCCCATTAAGCCCACTGCCTTTCAGAATAAATTTGTCAGGGCTGTGTTTGCACTGGAGTTGTTTATAACCTTTCCAGCATGTGGAAAAAAAACCTCATGAATTCAGAGACTGCTAGCAAATAGTTGTGTAAATCACTGTCAAGGCATGAGCTGTTTCTCCTGTCTAGTAGTTTGTCCACTCCACCTGTAATGACCATGACCAGTCTTGTTGGACCAGGAGTCATCCTAACCGCTAATTAAAGTTCCTCTTCACGTGACATCTTGGGACTTGGTGTTATTTCACTTCCAGAAAAATGCTTTGTTCCTTTGCAGCACAGACAAGGAATATTCTTAGAGAGTCTAATGGCTAATTCACATGTGCCTTTAATCACCTCTCTTTTTGAATTAATCTAATTACTTTGAGCAAAAGATTGATCATATTACCCGTCCTCAGAGTTCAGGCTATTTCTACAATTAAAGATGATATTTCTGCAATTAAAACTGACTTTAAAAGGTGGCCTAGTGTGTTTTCATTTTATTATTCTTATTTCCTTCTCTAAAGAATTTTCTTGTCTGTAAGTGAAAAGAAGACCTGTGTGCAAAACTGAACAGTGGTTTTATTTATTACCTTACTTTTGCCTCCTTGGAACAAAAAAACTCATTTTGTATCGTTACCTTTTTTCTACCCCTTTCATTACTGTTAGATAATTTCAAACCTATTTGTAAAAACATCCAGCCTTTATATTGTGGTTGTTGTGAATCTCAACTTAATGCAGGAGGTCTATGTTCAAAATGTATCTTAAGCTGGTGTAAGCTGAAGTCCGGCAGACAATCTCTGACTAATTTCTCTCCAGCTGTTTAGTATGTTACCAACCCAAGTCCACTCTGTGACAGAGTCACAGGACCCATCAGAGGTTATTTTCCTTATTTTAGGGGCTTCAGAGGGAACATGTTTTCTGCACTTCACCTGCAGACTGTCATTTGCAACTTTGAGCACAGCAGCAAATGCCACGTGAAATCCCCTGGGTCTGGGGGGATCTGACTGAGAGTGAGTGCTCCTTCCTCACCGTCTGGCACCGAGCTGCAGAAAGCAAACTCCAGCTAGCACCTCTGTGCATCACCCTAACACCTGGGCAGACATTTGGACTGATGCAGTTGAAATCCAGTTGGGTTTCTGGCTGATGGGGATAATTAAATGTTGTCCTTATAGCGTGGGTGTAGATGCAAAGAGCTATTTTTAATACCTTGGATACTGAAGGCTAATCCCATCTGTCCCTACAACTGGTTGCAAAAGAACAGAGAGATTTAGCAACCCCCATAGAGTGTGGGGATCCCTATGTAGTGTCCCACATGCAGGATTTCTAACTCTTCCTGGGAAAAAAAAAACTTTAGAAAGATTAGTTCACTTCACAGTTACCTTAATCATGTCTTCAGTATTTAATATGTCCCTCAAATGTTTTTTTTACCAGCTTCTTACATTACACAGATAAAACAGTTTGTTTGTTAATCATATGACAATTCAAATTATTTCTATATTTTAATATTAGCATGCTCTGATAATTGCTAGAATTTAATTTATTTCAATCTGTATCTGCATGTTCCACAGGTGATAATCAGTGGTCTTTTTCTTTCTCTGTCCCAAGGGAGACAATGACCTTATCACTTCTTTCCTTGCTAAAATGCTGCTCTGTTCCCCAGGTACCAATTGCGTTTCCTTTCAGATTTGTCTAATTGATTGATGGAATTAAACTAAACTCAGAGCAATTGCTCTCAACCTTTATATAGCAACTGGGCTGTTGCTTCTATTTTAGATCTGAAGAGGAGCCGGTGTTCCCAAAAGAAGGGGTGTTGTGCCAAAAGCCTGCCTGCTTTTCCCAAGGACTAGTTTTACTTCTTCCCCAGAAGCTTTGCTTCACATGCACTCTCAGACCATTGGAGCTACAACACTACCACTCTAGAGTCTCTACCATTCTAGACAGAATCTACTTCATATCAATTCGTACTAAGAAAAACATTTTTTGAAGATTGCAGTCTCCTGGAGGCTAGCCAAAACTGCCTGTGTACCATCAGTATGCTGCAGCATAATGTACAAGCTTCAAAAAGGACTAATATATAAAGTCAACACACATTATTATATTATGTTAACTTCATAACATCAGTCTAATTATTAAAAGCATAGCAACAGTTTAATATTAAAACAGCTCTATTTTATGCTTTAAAATCAGTCTACCTCCAGAAAGTGAGGTAGGATTTCACTGTGTGTTTTTGCAGGAACTTGGTTCAGATTCACCTGCTGGCATAACATGCCCTTTAGAGCTGATGAATTTATTTCTTGTACCACAGTGGCTGTGCTGCAGATAATACTGGGATAATACTTCAATAATCAAAATAATGAGCTTTTTAAAGTCCTGCTATTTCACTTTATTGCATGAAGGTGCAGTTCCCTTTACAAGCTCACAGATACTTCCAGTATCTGAATCATACAGGGAGGTATTGCCTTGGGAATCTCAATGATCCAGATGCAGGAGGAGCTTAAAATATTTAAGGAAAGGAGAAGGAGAAAATGACATTCCAATATTGCTTGTTATGCACAGGATTCAAACCTTGATGTCCATCACTTACCCTTTAGTGTTTAGATGGGAGACACAGCCTCTTTTGGGCCCTCCTCTAAATAAATGGGTGTTTCCTTCTGTAAGCTGCCTCCTCCAAGGTCAGGATTAGCCTCTGTTATAGTCCATCAGTTTTATGATATGAGGGTGTTGTATTTCAGTTTGGGGGAAAAAAAAAAAAGAAACCTTTATTGGCACACTGAAGAATGGAGAGGAAATAATTCCAGAAAGATTGTAAAGGTTTGGACACCTCAATAAATTAAGGTTGGAAATCTCCTTCAGTCGGCACTAGACTTCAAAATTACAGCTTAAAAGCCAAATACAGCTATTGGCTGCACCATTGGACTTTTCACTGATGTATATCTGCTGTGAGATGGTGAAGTGAAAGGCAGAACTGGCTGTACTTGTCTTTCACTTACTTTCCTTAAAGGGTTAAAAAGAATTCAGACTTTCATGTTGGGGCTGTTTTAAAAGAAGTGTCACCTATCTCAATTGAAAGAATCTGTCTATGCCCTTTGAGAGCCCTTCTAATTATAGATGTTGAGGTGTCCTTGAGCTTTGAAGCAAATGCTGTTATCCAGTTCAATATATTGTACATTACAGATGATTGTTTTATCTTTCCATCCAAAAGCACATTTTCAGCTTTTGGTCGCAGGTTAACTTTAATTACATTACCCCTTCTAGAGATGGAGGCTCTATAAGCACCTAAAAGACAGGCATAATTCATTTACAAGTACACATGTAATGAATTTTCTCCTTTTAAAAGTGACTTTTTCCAAGCAATGGGTTCGTATTTCCCAGTATTGCATTCACATGAGCACAGACTTCATGAGAACCCTTTGACCACGGTGACGGAGTTACTGTTTTGTACTTGCTGAAGTGACTGTATGAATCTCTTGCCTAAAGAGGTCTTAGGTACATACTTCTTTGACATGACAGTTTAAACAAATTCTTCATTGTGTTGGTTATTTTCTCTGTGTTTTGGAATACATAATTCTGTGAGTGCAGAAATCATCAGGAAGAAACATGGGTACTAGGAAAACAAGCCAAATTCACAAACATACCAGAAAGAATTATTTTAACATAGCTATAAAACAGGTAAAAAAGGTTCGTAAACAGAAGTGATATTGATCAGGCTTTCTAGCACAAATGATCTCCTTTCAGTCTGAAATAGAAGCAGAAATCTTTCAGCTAAGTAGGGTGGAGAACATTTGTTATAAGTTTAACTTAATTATGTTGTTCAATTAATTAGTAACTGCTGGATTCCTGAAGCATATAGGTGACTTCCCGATCGTCAGAACTGAAAGTCTGGTTTCACTCATTGACTTCACAGCCTTCTAGACACCGCAATGAAAATATACAACAATAGCCTAGCAATTATCAAGCTCCTATGGGTTGACACAATTACCTCCACAAATCAGCCATCAACCACAAGTCACCAAAAAGTCAGCAGTGCAGAGCCAGGCCCTCAGGTGCTCCTGCAATTGCTCTTTGCAGAGCACTTGTGGTCCCCACCTCACCAGTGAAAAGGGACCTCTGCCCAGGAATAACTTTCCTCTGGGGTGAGAAATTATACTGCTTTTTCCAACAGCTATGATAATGTGGGTACTGCTCCCTGCACATTTTCCTCATTTGCTTTCTTGGACCATCACAGCTATAATGACACCGTTACCACTTATTTAACCTGTCAGAGTATTTTACTGAGTTCTTAAACTATCAACCCAGGATACTGTGGTAAATTGTGCTGATGGAGTTTATTGTTCATGAAATATACCTTTTCAATTCTAATGTGCGTGTATTTGCTGTGCTTGTCAGTACTATCTCCAAGAAAATATACCAAGATTTTAAATGAAGAAATACAGAATTCCTCAGGATGTTTTACATCTTATCTATCAGTTCAAGGGATATAATTTGTGCATAGTGGTCCCTTTAACAATGTTAGTTACTTTTTAATTTGATTTTAGCAGTTTTCAAAAATACCAGATTCTTAACAATAGAACTACACAGAGCTTTATGTGCAAGTCACCTTCTTAAGTCACAACTACTTGATTACAGAAATCTTACGTATCAGGAACAAGAGTGTGTTGTGCAAGAGTATTTTAGGGATGACATAACAAGATAGGCACTCTGATATCTGCACTGGCTGAGCTCTTAAACCCCCCTTCCCAAGTGAAGGTTGGTAGCAGGTATTGTAAGCCATGGCTCAGAACACCAAAGGCAGCTTATTCAACGTGCTCTTTTTGATCACAGTTTAAATTGAATGTGAAGAATAAAACCACAAAGAAAGTTTCTTTGTGTTTTCCCAAGAAAGTGACTTATCTGAATTCTGGTGGAACCACCTCTTTCAGCATAAATTAATACCATAGTTCTCAAAATTTCCTGTATTATTAAAGTGATTATATATTCCACATGCATTAATTCTGCACAGAGGCATAGGTTTTGTCTTCTGTGGCCACAAAACACCCAGGCCTGTTACAAAAATATAACAACATGCAAATGAGAAATTTCCATTTCATATCAGATAATGTATACTGAATACAGGCACTGCTTAACAAATTGCATCATCACTGAATCTATACCTGGAGCAGTTAATTTTGATTTTGTTACTGATTTATAGGACAGAATGCCACCATATCACTGACATATTACAAAATCAAATTCCACTTCTCAAATATTTCAGTGGCTTTCCCTGGCTGCTGTTGTGTACTATCACCCAGGACATGCACGTTGAGTGTCATTACTATGCTTGAAGTTGATAACAAGGTGAACCACAAGCCTTCAAGGCTTTCTCCCATCTCTGTTTTATGGTTTTCCAAAGAGGAAGAGGTACTCTGACCATTTATCTGGAAGTAGTTTCTCACATAATTTTTTAAAAGAGAAAGCTTTTACTTTTTCAGCAAGTAAAATATCCCAAAGACTGAAAACTAGGAAAGGAACAAGCTAAAACATAACATATGTGTCCCTTTTATATAGAGAACACGTAGTGTCATGTGTTTATTCTAACTTTTCTTTGTGTTTTTGACTATCACACAACCCAGACAAAGCATAGCTAGCCAGGATTTGCTTATTGATATTGCTGATCATAGAATCATAGAATCATTTGGGTTGGAAAAGACCTTTAAGGTCATCGAGTCCAACCTTAAACCTAACACTGCCAAGTCCACCACTAAACCATGTCCCTAAGCTCCACATCTACACGTCTTTTAAATACCTCCAGGGATGGGGACTTGACCACTTCCCTGAGCAGCCTGAAGAAATTTTTCCTCACATCCAATCTAAACCTCCCCTGGTGCAACTTGAGGCCGTTTCCTCTTGTCCTATCACTTGTTACTCAGGTAACAAGCTTGATAATCAGGTCCCTGATTTACACCTGAATTACAAAAAATATTGACCCTTCACAAAAAGGCAAAGAGATCAATATAATTAGCAGATACTAAGGTATCATTATATGCCTCTTCCCATTAATTTCCATGAGTAAATAACACATTTCTAAAATGTTTCTCTCAGAGACCTTATGACTGGCAGCTGTCAAAAGGCAGGCTGGGTTTATGTGCACTTTTTTCATCTGATAGTTTTGATTGTGCAGTTCTACTCAAAAATAATATTAAAAATAAGGTCAGACATCAGAGACAAAGTTCATTTGAAAAGAAAGAAGAAAATCATAATTACATTATCATGATATTCTCTAGATTATTGTTGTGGCATAAACATGAAACATAGGTGTTTATTTGGAAGATGAGTCTAAGCCAACATCCAAGATCTAAATCTTTTTGTCAAATGATGATAAATTAAATGCTTATAAGTGCAAAAATCCCTCTCTGTCTGAGAGTCAAAAGAGCCAGCATTCTGAACATGAAGCCTGTTTAACTTATTTCAAGTTGCTTGTTTGACTCAGGTTATGGTGTTCAGTTTCCAAAAGAAAAGGAGCCATCCACTTTTGAAATCTTGACCTACTGATATGAAGTATGTGATTTGGAATGTGTATTTTGATTGAGAAGAGAAATAACTTCTCTGTATTGGCAATTTCCAATTTCATAGAAGTAAGGAGTATTAACTGCAGTACTTAGGCAGAGTTCTTCTTGGCAATTAACCAAGTGTGCTAATCACTGAAAATAATCCTGCAACAGTAGACAGCACAGACACACCATACGGCTTGTTTTTAATTCTCAAGCACACTAGATTTGCATCCACTCCATATTGCTTTAAGCTCATCCTCACAGCAGTTTTCTAGCTGTCTAACAATTTGACAGCTAGTTGAGATTCATAGCAGTGATAACATTAAAACAATTAAAGCTATTGCAATTGAGGAAAAAAGCAACAAGTTCTTGTGCCTATTCTACTGTGTCAAACTCAGCCACCTTAAGTCCTGGAGAACTAATGAAGACTAGACGATGCTATAAATACACCTTTTCCTCTCAGTATGTGCTACTACTTATTATTGTAGTTATCCCATTGTTATTATTTTTATATTGTATTCCTGCCAGTCACTGGCCATGTAGGCCCATCAAAGGGCATACTGTACGCCTCTCTTGTAGTCATACTGGGAAGCCAATGAGAAGAGCCAGGCTCCTGATGTCTCCGGACTCTCTCAGTGGGTTTTCATGTCAATGGAGTGAGTGAAAATCTGTTCTCCATTGTTACTGTGAGTCCACCCTAGGGACAAAATCTTGGAAGCTAATAATTTTTGCATTTTTAGACTCCGCTTTTATGTAAACCTTGGGAAAATGGTTGTCAAGTGTCTGAAAAGCAAAGACCAGAAAGAATCAGGGTAGTCTGGAAAACCCCTAAAAGCACTGTTATAAAATGCATTTCAGTAGTGGTTTCAGTGGATGACTTTCATGTCGACGTGGCATTTTTAGGACACCCTTAGCACGGTGTGGTTAGGAGTTTGGTCTGCCTTTCACATCAGCGAGGTGTGCCATGGAAAGCAGTCCCAGGGTTTTGAAGCACTGCGGTTTCCCCAGAAGGACAGAAATCAATGTTGGAAGGTGGATCACAAGACCTCAACACAAGACATTTAAAGCACTTTTGACGTTGAGATCAGATTAAATTGCCTGTAAAAGCAACCAAGAAAAGTTGTCAACTAAATTGAAGATATGCTAATGTGTTCTCACAGATTTGACAAGAATAAATGCACCATCATAGAAGTATAATACATTCCCTGTTGTCTCTAGGTTATTGGGATTTCTTTCCATGTAAACAGCCCTGACTTTTAGCTCTCATGTGCAAAAGAAATCCAATGTTTAGCATAAACCTGGGGTTTTCTGCATTCTGTGACAGACTCCCTGATAAATAAATGACAGAAATTTGAAATGAAAAGAAAAATTGAAGCTGACAAATACATTGAAAGAGAGATATGTAATAATCTCAAGGTAATATCACTCTCTTTTACATGCTGCAACTCCTTAATAGATACTGTTATTCTAGAAATCATGACCATTATTTTTCAAAACCTGTTAAAGCATCTCAGGCAATGTTATTAAGGAGCAGTAGAAGCCATAGGATGGTAGAAGTGTGGCAAACTTGTAAAAAAATGAAAGTACTTTCTCCAGGATACTCTAGTTCTCTGCAAGTCTTTTTCCTGTTCCAGTAGTTAACCTTGCTATACATTATCATATCACATTTGGGGCCTTTTTTCAGCTCTTCTTTGATTTTGTTAAATTGAGAAATATGTCTGGAAGAAGAGCAAACATGGTCTAGTGACACCTTTGGAATGACATTATTAGTAGGGTTGAAGAGTGAGGCAGTTTGTGAATGATAACTAGAGATTATGGAGAAAGAATTTAAGTAACAAAACTAGGAAAGACATTGTGAGGAACACTGAAACAAAGATATTGCATTTATAAGTAGCCTAATAGCCTGGATTTCATTTGCCATTGTATAGTCCCTCAAAGATTTTGATACCATGAAGATACATTCTACTAGATCCTTTTACATAAAAGCTTTACTGATTTCTCCACAGATTCAGACTGGATTTTCATTTTCATTAACTATTTTCACATTGCATTGAGATCCCAGGTTAAATACTTTCTCGGAATTTCTTAAGTAAGAATAAAAGTAATGTACTTTCTGAGCATATTCTGCCAGATTTCCAAAGAGATTGAGGCAGTCTCAGAGGCAAATCGGTACTTTAGACATATTAACTTCGCAAACAGCTAGAACAGTTAACGACTTTCTTGAGTCCAGTAATTATTCATTCCAGACTGCTACTTACAACCCACTGCCAAAATCTGTCCTCCCCACTGCAGGGGAGAGGCTAGAGCATCCCCCAACCTCTCCAGCACAACCCAGCTCCATGTGTCAGCTTGGACAGGGAGGAGGCTGCCTACATGGTGCTGCAGGTACAGGTGCACTCATGTCTTCTCCTCCAGCACTGAGCACTGGGGCAGATAAATTATCTAACTTGCACAGCCTAGCATTTTGTCTCCAAATGAGTGAAGTAATGTTCTACCAAACATCTGGACTTTTCTGCCCGGCTGCTTGAGATCTCAGTTTGATTCCCGCATGGTCAAAGATTACTCTGTGTTTTGCCAGGCTGCTGAAGAGCATTTCCTACACACATTTGGGGACCACTTTCAAACTAAAATGACTGAAAAATCTTTATCACAGATTTAAAAGACTGTAACTGATTGATTAGATTTCTCTTTCTCTTTCTCTTTCTCTTTCTCCTTCTCTTTCTCTTTCTCTTTCTCTCTCTTTCTCTTTCTCTTTCTCTTTCTCTTTGTCTTTCTCTTTCTCTTTCTCTTTGTCTTTCTCTTTCTCTTTCTCTTTCTCCTTCTCTTTCTCTTTCTCTTTCTCTTTGTCTTTCTCTTTCTCTTTCTCTTTCTTTCTTTTCTCCCTTTCCCTTTCCCTCTCTTTCTCTTTCTCCCTTTCCCTTTCCCTTTCCCTTCCCTTTCCTTTCCCTATTCTCTTTCTCCCCCTCTTCTTCTTTTTCTTCTTCTTCTTCTTCTTGTTCTTCTCAAGCTCCTCATTTTCTTTTTTCTTTTTCTTTTTCTTTTTCTTTTTCTTTTTCTTTTTCTTTTTCTTTTTCTTTTTCTTTTTCTTTTTCTTTTTCTTTTTCTTTTTCTTTTTCTTTTTCTTCATGTAGTATATCTTAGGAATATAACTTCTCACTTTTCATCCTAGTCCATAACAAGACTGATGAGCCACTGAAGCTAGCAGCAGGATTTTCCAGCCACCTTTGCTCTCCACCACTGGACTCCAAGGTAGAAGTCTTGATGACCTCTGGAGGCCAAAGTGAGAAACTTTTGAAATTCTTATTGTGTTTCTACAAGAAAAGAGTAGAGCTGCAACCAGTATAAACCAGTGCTCTCCATTGCCATTAATTACGATATCTCACTAAGGATCAGTTACAAGAAATAGAAAAGAACTGAGGATGGAGGAATTTGGAAAAACTACATTTTGGTTTTATCAAAGACCAAATGTGCCTGATACAGACAGAAAGATAGTACCTGTGGCTCTGCCACAAGGTACATTGAATATATTGTGGGACGTATTGAAATAGCATGATTTTAAGTATGATTTTTTGGCTTTTCTCATGCTGTTTCATGCTATGGATGTTCAGGTAAGTTCATTAAACCTCTTTTCCAAGTCTGACCTCTTACCATTATACTCGTCTGGTTTGACTGCTTTGCCAAACCTCTGTTTTAATAATTTCTTTGCTACAGAAAAGTTTAAATTGCTGTAAACATGGGATTCAGACTGGTTCTCCTTTCCTCAAAGACAGTGAAAATCAGTCATAATCAGTGTCAAATGATAAATTGGGCAGAAGGTGCGCTCCAATATTCAAAAGGGAAATTTTGCAGCCTTAGATAGTCAGGAAAAACTTTGAGCTAATCCTGAATTTAGAATTTAACCTTAAAGAGGTGCTTAAATTCTATTGAAACATGGATTTAAACACCCACGTAAAGTCAAAACCATGCTTAAGAGCTTTGCAGAATCTAAATTATACTGGTATGTACTCAAGATATGGGGTAATTCCCAGTATCGTCTCTATAATTTACATGCTTTAAACATCCTCTAATACTTACTTTCGGCATTTATCCTTCTGACAGGATATCCTTTTGTCTTGCCAGGCTTTAGTGTTTAAGATTAGAGGGGAAACTTTGAACAAGCAGTCTGACTATCTGCACACAAAGGCTTCATACTGGCCCCATTATCCCTGCCTGGAAACCAGTTACTCTTGGTTAACAGAAGCACAGCTTCCAGAAAGCCACTTAATACTGACTTGTGGTTATCAAATTTACTCCTTTAATGTCTTGCTCCAGTGGTCGAGGCCTGTCATTGTTAGAAGTTATTTAACTTCTAAGTTAAGTTATTTAAGGCACTTTGAGTGCCTTATTTCTCAACTGGCTGTAGCTGGCCTCAATATTCAACCATTGTCTCTTGATGTGCTGACCTTTGCTAAAGTTAAGAGTCCTTTTGCATCTTTCCCCAGGAAGGCACTCAATTTATGTAATTTCTCAGTCCTCTCTTTGACAAGCTAAACACACTCTCTTAGTTTTTTCTGTGAGAAATTTTAATAATTTTTAATTAAATTTTATTTGCTTTAATTGAACCTAATAATTTTCAATCATTTTAATAATTTTTGTGGTCCCAAATAATTTGACTTTCTTTTTAAAATGTAGGCACATTTTAAACTGTCACCTTCTGTAGTAATATTCAGTTTCTCATTTAAGAGAATTAAATCTTTTTCAAAGTTCCTTGTGCTGGGACAGAGTGTCTTAGTCTCTTTGCATGGCCTGCATCCCATGTTCCTACACATATAGCTTTTCTTTTGGCTCTGTTAAAATGATTTGGACTCAACTTATGGTTTATCAAGAGCATTCTCTGTTGGTGCCCTGCCCTCATCGCTGTAGATATCATTAGATGCATTCCTGTATGTAGGCTTAAACCAGCTAAATTGTATTAGGAATGATTTTATATGTGCTTCTAGAACATAAATGGAAATGATGAAGAGTATCACTTAGCACTAACTTTGGTGAAAACCACTTAAGAGATGCCCTCATGGATTGCCCTTTGAGATCTTAAAACAGTTCAGTGTGTAAGGTTATTGATATTGTATAGTGCCAGTTTCTCAACTGGGGTGTGTGACTGTGTGTCTGTGTGATGATAACAAATCAAAAATACATCCATTACATCCACTGTGTATATATAGTACAGCAATCAGCCAGCAAGTAACCTCACTGAAGAATGAAATCAGGTTTGTTTTGACAAGTCTTGTTGCAATCAAATTATGTCAAGTGACTTTCATTGGTCTTATTGTTATTAATTCATTTTTATATTTGCCTAGGGTTGAAGTCAGAATAACTGTGGTCTACAGCTGCCTGCAACAGGCTGCTGGTCAGGTCTGAACACTTACCGTTGGGATTTTTTTAAGCACTATGAGTTAACAGTAATGAAGGTATGTACATCAGTCAGAGGTCTCCTCGCCTAGCTCTTTTATGCTGATGGTTACTCAGGCCAGCTAGTTTAAAAATAGCTGGCAGATGAAAATAACATCTTTTTTTTAGTCCCTTTTGAATAATAAACACATCCTCTCCTTTCTTGATGAATTAGTGAGCTATACTGCTTCCTTCCGAATGAAAAATAATTATTTATTGAAAACTCTACTATTTTCCTTCATTACTAGCTGTGCTATCAGTCTTCTGTCTCATGACAGATATATTGGTATCACTAACATTTCTTTTGCTCCTAATAGAGTTGTTTTAATTCCATATTGCCATTCACACTGCCACCCAATCATATTTTTTCCAAAGTTCTTCCCTTTTGACTTCCATTTTCATTTTTCTGTGCTCCAAAAGCTTACACTGGGTTTACACTGACTGCTGTCTATTCCTCCCTTTCCTCTTTGCAACATTTGTTGCTTAACTTATCATCTTCATCTTCATTTTGCTGCTGAACTAAAAGGAGCTTTTAGCAAAACATGACAGCTTTTCAATTGTACATCCATGGCTTTTTAATCATCTAATATAAGTTTCTAAAGAGTCCTCTGAGAAGCCAGAAAAATGAGACTGCCAGGCAGAAAATAATCACTTCTTCTCATAATTTCTCTCAGCTTGAGAAAACTAATCCTTATTCTCTGTTTTTCCACACTGAATATAATCAGATTGTGATTGCTGATCTCCAGGTTTTGCCAGCTTTCCTTCCAGTGACTAAATTTTTTTTTTAAGCCAACACAACAAAGCCTGCAACAGAGTTGCTTTGTGTTGGACACAGTATTGTTGCTGTGAGAATGTACTGTCTAATGCTTCACAACTGTGGTGTTTCACTACAGGCTCCCTGGGCAAAACCTACAATCCCTCCAACATTTTTTTTTTTTTCTTCCTCTGCATTAGGAACAAGTGACAGAAAGACAAATACGCTGCTCTCCCGCTTGATTCATGCCGTGTCCTGTAGCAGCCACTCCTGCCTGTCTGCCCCATCTTGGTTTCCCTTCCTGGGTTTTGCCTAACTTGCATCAGACGTTGTAATTCTGCGTTTCTCTCAGTTGTGCTGTACTGGAGCAGCTCCAGGTCTATAACTATCTGCATTGCTGGCTGGGTCAGGAGGAAGAAATAAGCAGCAAGAGATGGGCTTTACAGCTTCACAGGCCGGGGACCCATGGGGTGTGGGAGAACCCAGCTGAAGTCTGACCTCCCCTCAACATGCAGCAATGCAAAACTATTGCCACTGCTGCAAAGTCCACATTTGGACTTACACCGGCTGGATACCCTGGCAGTTTCTGGGGTGGCACAACACCAAGCTGAAGTCCTCAGCTGAGTCTGATTTGAACAATCTCCCCTGGGCAGCAAGGTGAGGAGAAACGGTACATGGCTTTCTTAATGGCATCCTGGCCTGTATCAGAAATAGTGTGGCCAGCAGGAGTAGGGAAGTGATCGTGCCCCTGTACTCGGCACTGGTGAGGCCGCACCTCAAATACTGTGTTCAGTTTTGGGCCCCTCACTACAAGAAAGACATTGAGGTGCTGGAGCGTGTCCAATGTTATGAGGAGCAGCTGAAGGAACTGGGACTGTTTAGCCTGGAGAAAAGGAGGCTGAGGGGAGACCTCATCGCTCTCTACAACTCCCTGAAAGGAGGCTGTAGCGAGGTGGGTGTCGGTCTCTTCTCCCAAGTAACAAGCGATAGGACAAGAAGAAATGGCCTCAAGTTGTGCCAGGGGAGGTTTAGATTGGATATTAGGAAAAATTTCTTCACCGGAAGGGTTGTCAAGCATTGGAACAGGCTGCCCGGGAAAGTGGTTGAGTCCCCATCCCTGGAGGTATTTAAAAGATGTGTAGATGTGGCGCTTAGGGACATGGTTTAGTGGGCATGGTGGTGTTGGGTCGACGGTTGGACTCAATGATCGTCGAGGTCTTTTCTAACCTTAATGATTCTATGATTCTGTGATTCTATGATTCTTCCTTCTGTGGGTACACCTCCAAGAAACTGGCGCAAGCTTAGTGTCAAACATCCACCGCACTTAATCAGTCATTTTGAATTTCAAAAAAATCTAGACATGGGAAATGAGACCAGAGCAAAAAGGTAGCAGAGAAATGCTGCAAATGTTTGAATAGAAGCACTGTAAGGGCATTTCTTACCGGCACTGCAAGAATCCGCTGTTACGAACCTATCTGAAGTATCTACCTTTTTTTTTTAAATAATGTAATGTAGGTTTTTTCCCTCTGATGCTCTCTCATTTTTAATTACCTTTTGCTTCCTAATAAATTTAGAAAACTTCAATAGAAAACAGCTATGACCCACAGCCCCCACTCAATATCAGAAATCTGTATGCAGTCACACCCAGTATTTCAGTTTGCATAACTTATTTGTGACTTGTTATTAAAGCTGCTTGCATAATAAAATTAAATGCAGTTTACATTTAGTAATGTGTCTGTTCTCTTGCCTGTAATCAAACTGACAGCTTTTCCTTTAAACAGTCAATCAAGTCTCCCGTTCTTTCTGGCTCTGTTTGTTTGATTGGAGTTGAGATGTCATAAAACAGAATGGAATATTTTACAAGTTCTGATTACACACTTTGACTTTTTTAGGACTGCAATTTCTTTCATTCATAAAAAAAAAAACTCCTGAATTATTAAAAACCCCTGATTTCAATTTCACAGTTGATGCTACAGTTACCAAAAACACAATCTGAATTCGAAATGTTTTTTTCTCTGTCAAAACTAGCTAAAAAGCCTACACATTAAGATCTTAATTGATTAGATTATAACAACAGTTTCACGAATAAGGCATAATTTTTCCAGGCTATATCCTCTGAATAGAGCTGTATTTAAAGATAAGGCAAAATGATTCTGCTACAGAACAGAATTTAGGAACTGAATGATAAGTCTGCAGCTGGAATAGTAGGTGGTTGTTTGAAGTAAAAAATATTACCTGAAATTTTTTATTACTTAGAAATGAAGAACATGTCCTAAGTGTCTTGAAAGGAAAGGAAAATTAGCAATGAACATGAAACACCATAAAACTTGATATCTAATTCATTAAAAGGTAGACTCTTGCTAATGTGTAGGAAAAACTCCCAAACATTATATTTCAGATCAATCCTCAGTTTCAATTTGTAATATTTGGCAGACTGCATGAGCATCAAACATGGCCATATTTTTATTCTTTTCATCTTACCATTTGATCTTTTCACATATTATACATGGATACTTAATGGCCTTACTGCTACAGGCTTCATGGGATCCTACATTCAAAATGTCTCTCTGAAACATATATTTGAAATAACCATTTGAAATACTTACGAAAGCACTATGATTAAATTAACTTTTTGTATATAACCTGATATAACCACAAAAAAGTAGGACAGGTTTTTCAGTCCTGACTCCTTCTTTGGGGTGTCACTATTTTGTAGTCCCAAGGGACACAGTTTCAAGAAGTGATTGGTACTGTTAAGATATTACTGTTTGAGAATCAAAAATTTGGATTGCAGCATTACCAAGATATGACTTCTAACAAAGATAAATAAACTAAGAATCCAACACAATGATATACCATACACATATTGGGAATGCATGTCATTTATAAACCTCTTGAAATACACTTCTTTAACTGTATGACATGAACCTTGAAAAAAGTTACAGCACCAGTTTAGGATACTCTTTCTCCATGAACAGTTTAAATGGGACATATTACCAATAGGAATGGTACCCCTACTAGTATGCATATTCCTATCTTTATAGGTATATGAACTGTAAAAGCAATATCTTGAAGCAGTCTTCCACAGGGAAGACAGGCACAGTGCAAGAAAATGTAAGAAGCATAAATCAGAATTATATCCTTTACTTTGAAGTCTCATGAATTAAATTGGTGTCATGTAATTGATGCTCTTTTCCGAAGGTTTAGCTGTGTATAATTCTCATAAGGCTTGACATGACTAGAAATGACCAAAATAAAGAGAATACCCTGTACCCTGCAAAAAACGGCTGCCTTGATCCCAGGAGATGGAGGTGTAAGTCTTTCTTACCTAACTTGAGCTACCTAAAAGTGAGGCACCTGGGTTAAACCACAGAGCTCTGCTCCCTGCCTAGCCAGGGAGATGGACCTCCATAAGGCAGTACCTAGCTTCAGGGTCTATCTGAGACCAGACAGATTACTCACCTTCTCTCCTCCTACTAGCTACTAAGACAGTCCAGGTCACTACACAGAGTTCATGTATGGGTTTTGCAGGATTATGTTTATATAAGAGAGATCTGACCTGGACATAAAGACTGGTTGATTATTGTAGTATTAATTAACTGTAACTACAGTTTTAGCAGCTCCATAAAAGTGAAAATCTTCTGAATATCTCATTGAGTATAATAATTAAACTCTACATTATGGATATAACATTAGTAGAAAGCCAATCTGAAATATTAAGCCTGAAGAGATTCTTATCCCTGGTCCAAGCCTGGTGGATTCTTATAATTCTTCCACATTTTAGGATACGGAAAAAATTAAAAGAAAATCGCCATGTACTTTCTCCCTGTACTCTGTAAATGCAATTCATAAATAAAATGACTGCAGACATTAAAGGAGTTCTATCTAAATTATTAGAATTCAAATTAACATGATCTATAGACATAAAAATTTACAATTTAGAAGGTCAAAAAGAATCTTCATCCATATTAGAAAGGAAAAAAACCCAGAAGAATAGAATAGACACTTCTAAATATATCAGCAGTCTTCCAAACCTTTTTGAGAAGAAATCCTGATAATTATATAGTTTTTGAATGTGTGGGAAAATGAAGTCATATACCAGTTCAGTGACTGTAGTACATTTCAATAGTTCTTCAGCCATTATGAGATTGTTTAGCTGCTAGAAGCAAAATTTAACAGTCTAATTTAGTCAGTTCCTGTTTGTGGAAATTAAAAATAATATAAAATTGTTTGGGCTAGTTTTTTACATCCATCTTCTGTTTTCTGCTGGAGCGCTTGCAGCTACTGACAACTAAACTGGGGCGACTGGTTGAAGGATCGGGAGCACAGGTAGTGTTTTCCTCAATACCTACAGTGGCAGGGAAGGACACTGAACGGAACAGGAAAACACTCCTGATCAACACGTGGCTCAGGGGCTGGTGCCGTCGGAGGAATTTTGGCTTTTTTGATCATGGGGAGGTTTACATGGCACCGGGCCTGCTGGCGACAGATGGAGTCCAGCTGTCTC
>NW_008824468.1:1264976-1268346 GCF_000699105.1 Pygoscelis adeliae
GCTGGAAGCCATTGTGCAGCAGGAGAGATATGACTTAGTCGCCATCACAGAAACATGGTGGGGTGACTCTCACGATTGGAGTGCTGCAATGGATGGCGATAGACTCTTCAGAAGGGACAGGAGAGGAAGGAGAGGCGGCGGGGTGGCCCTGTATGTTAAGGAGTGTTTCGATAGCATAGAGCTCAACAATTGTGATGATGATATGGTTGAGTGTTTATGGGTAAGGATGAGGGGGAAGGCCAATGAGGCAGATATCCTGCTGGGAAGTTTTACAGGAGTGATGCAAGGAAATAGTCGTATTTTCAGGTGTTTTTTGCTCTACAAGGCTGTGATACCACTGGAGGGAAGAACAGAGCAAGCAGTGGCAGCCAGGTCGTTGGGAGGACTGAGACAGGGCTCTGCCCACTCCTTGCCAAACCATGGAGAAGCACCAGCCGGACATTTTGCTGGCTTCTCCACTGCCCTAACAACCCCAATAGTTCACATCAGAGGGGAGAGTGAATGGAATGGAGAGAAGTAACTTAAACCCATTACCATTTTGGCAATTAAAATGCCGATGTACGGAACAGAACTAGAAGGATCTAGAGCGAAAGTGTAGACACTCTATAAGGAACTGACAACACCTAGAAAACATTGTGCCAAAGTAAAAGCAAGTGGTCACTCCTGCCAGCTTTTCTCTAAGCACCTACATGACTTCCTTCTGAAATGTTGTCTCACGTAAAATCCTGCACTAATAATATTCTGCTTTCTTTAAAAGTATATACAAATGATCAGTGCTCACAGTGAATAGGTTGGCACGTGCACATAACATTGTTTCTGAATACTAAGGTAATACGAAGGAAGAGTAAACACTTGTACTTTTTCTGTACATCATACAACGGCCAGCTGTTTTCAAACCCAATGATATTATTACTAACATTATTAACACTGAACACCCTCACTGCACAACTACATTTAAGCCTGATTTGAATAACCAAACTAGCTAACAGTCCTCTTATCTGACAATGCTCCCATTAAATGTGGTCTGCCTGCAACCCAATGAAAGGAGAGCAAGCTCAGGTGAGAAGTATGAAGAGCTAACCAATACTCAAAGAACATGGAAAAACTTAAGACACATATTTAGGTATGTGTTTTGACATATTAGAACAAGAATCACTGAAAGTTACGTGCCTCATTAGCCACTAGGATGTACCAGCTATTGCCAGTTAATTTTGTAAGTGTACTGGAATCATCTCTTGGTAAACCTAGGATGCCTACTAACTCGCGCTACAAGGAATCAGTGTTTTGAGATGTCCTTTATTATTTTAAACAACGAGAGAACATATTAAGTTCTGTTATATATTTTTTAAACAGTCCTTAAATTATATTTGGTACTTCCTTGAAAAGGTCAAGAACAGCTTCAAAGTATTACATTATCTAGACTCCATTTTTAAAATATTTAGCTAGAAGCAACAGTTGCAAGGGACCTCTTAAGGAACTAATACATTCCCCTACAGCCACAAGCAACCACATCACATAAATCCTTTCCTAAACTTATCAAATTTAACCTTTAAAATTTTATTGGGTTATTTTTCCTTCCAATAAGTCACATGAAAAAATTTCCCAAGGCTTTACTCTACTGATTGCAAAAATCTTTTTACAAGTCAAGAGCATTTATTGCCAAGTTACACCCATGTGGTCTTATGTATTCACTGTCCTCTAGTTTGAAGGTTATTCTTATTGTTTAAAATTACTGTACTTCTAGATACCAATTCTGTACTTCTAGATATCAATTATAATTGCTCTAGCTTTTGTCCCCCTAATCTCTCTAGTCTTCTCTCATATGAGCAGCTCTCCGTTTCTCTGATCGTCTTCCGTATGACTTTCTTTGTTCCTATCACAGTTTGTATTTGTCAAAAATGGGTAACACACAGTAGACAACATTGCAGGTGAGGCCTCATTAATACTAATTCTCCAACTCTACAGGAAATACCTTGAATCTAGGATAACATTTGACTTTTCCTGGGCTTGGCACTTTGATAATTCACACTTCATCATCCTTTCCATCTGATGCACCCCTAACTTGTAGGAACTTGGTGCACGTGTTTTAATATTAATATAACTTACTGTGGTAAAAATTCACACGGAGATACCAAGACTCATATAAACATGTTTAAAAAGTCTTTACTAACATTAAACTCAACAGATAAAGAAGGGTATGTCCCTATTGCCTGTCGGAAAAGGACCCGGGGGTGCTGGTCGACAGCCGGCTGAACATGAGCCGGCAGTGTGCCCAGGCGGCCAAGAAGGCCAATGGCATCCTGGCCTGTATCAGAAATAGTGTGGCCAGCAGGAGTAGGGAAGTGATCGTGCCCCTGTACTCGGCCCTGGTGAGGCCGCACCTCGAATACTGTGTTCAGTTTTGGGCCCCTCACTACAAGAAGGACATTGAGGTGCTGGAGCGTGTCCAGAGAAGGGCAACGAGGCTGGTGAGGGTTCTGGAGAACAAGTCTTATGAGGAGCGGCTGGGGGGGCGGGGGGTGTTTAGCCTGGAGAAAAGGAGGCTGAGGGGAGACCTCATCGCTCTCTACAACTACCTGAAAGGAGGCTGTAGCGAGGTGGGTGTTGGTCTCTTCTCCCAAGTAACTGGCGAAAGGACGAGAGGAAATGGCCTCAAGTTGCGCCAGGGGAGGTTTAGATTGGATGTGAGGAACGATTTCTTTACTGAAAGAGTGGTTAAACATTGGAACAGGCTGGCCAGGGGAGGGGGGTGGGCACCATCCCTGGAAGTATTTAAAAGACGGGTAGATGAGGTGCTTAGGGACATGGTTTAGTGGGCATGGTGGTGTTGGTTTGACGGTTGGACTCGATGATCTTGGAGGTCTCTTCCAACCTTAATGATTCTATGATTCTATGATTCTAAATATATGAGGTTATAATAAACCAGTCATTGAAAGAGAGCCAAATTTCTGTATCTTGATGGTGAAAAAGCTTATTTAACTCCTTTTAGAGACTTACAAGACTTCCTAGTAAATAGTACGATCTTGCAATGTGCAGGACTCCAAGAGTATTGATCTTAGAGACATTAGTAGAGGTTTCCATGCCTTTTTCAGTATAATAAACCAGTCATTGAAAGAGAGCCAAATTTCTGTATCTTGATGGTGAAAAAGCTTATTTAACTCCTTTTAGAGGCTTACAAGACTTCCTAGTAAATAGTACGATCTTGCAATGTGCAGGACTCCAAGAGTATTGATCTTAGAGACATTAGTAGAGGTTTCCATGCCTTTTTCAGTTTTACATGTGAAAATATTTCCACAGGAGGGTCTGCAAAGGAGCCCATTCTCTCTGTCGGCCAAGACTTGAAGGGGAGCTTACCCACGGGTTTCCTTCC
>NW_008824468.1:1268365-1305683 GCF_000699105.1 Pygoscelis adeliae
AAAGTGGTGCCACCCAGGGAGGAGACAGGAGAGGACCAGCCAACGGTGGCTGAATGCTGGTACAGCCGAGATGCAGAGGTACCAATGCAGTACAGAGCTTAACAGGGCAGCTCGGTGCTGGTCACAGGCATGAAGACCATCACGCCCTGAGCTTTGCTTTCGGGCCTCCCCAGAGGCAGGCAGGTCAGCTGGTGAAAACTTGCCGTGACTGGTGGCGGTGGCTGTGCTTTACCTCGCTAGATTCACACTATGGTTTTTCGCCAAACGTAAATAATGCTCTTGAATCATAGTCATCAGGGCACTGTAAAAGCATTTGATATTTCCCCCTGCTGTACTTTTGCTTTAACTGCAAATAACTGACAGCAGCAATTTTGTTTCTCAGCAGAGCCCTAACTTGATATAGAGTCTCTTGGACTAGTATCTCATCGCTACTCCCTGCACATTACAGAAAGAGAAGTCTTTATTGTATGTTTTATGGCAGTTCGGCTTTAGCTGAGCTTTGTATGCTCCTTTTACAGAGACTGCTGAAAAAGGCTGTCTAAAATCCTTAGCAACTTTTCAGTTACTTCACAGTGGAGCTGCAACTTCAATGATTTACATGCAGGGGCCTAATATGAGCATAGAAGAAAAATGGGAGATCCCCTCCTCACTAAAATAACAATAATCTTGGATACAGCCTCTTTGCAAGAGGCTTTCCCCAGCCTTGGGAGAGAATATACTTCAAAGCTGCCAGTCAGCTTTTCCAAGTCGCAAAGCTGCCTGTTGATTCTCAGATTTTCAAAGTGCTCACTGCAGATCTAAAGCAGGCCTTCAGTGTGGTCTGACATGTGGCATACTTGCCATGGGCCCCAGTACAAGGGATAAAATGATATCCTCTGACTAGTCGTCTTCTGTTTTATAGCCCAGCATCGCAGCTCTTCCATCCCATGCAATCCCATACAGTTGCACTTTCAGCATGTTACATAATTGGGCTACTGCATTTTAGAAGGGGGCTACCAAATAACAAAGCTCTCACCAGCAAGTGCTGACAATGTTCAGTGTGCAGGGATGGCTTCCTTGCAACTGTGGTTTAGATACAACTCCTGCTTACCTCTGCTGACCAACAGCTAGGAAAGAGCTTACCAAACTAAAGGAATAATTGTTTTCTGCCTGTCTAAGATTACTTTCTATTCTACTCTCCTAAGGTATCTTCATTGCAATGGTGTTTTTTGAATGTACTTTTGAATTGCTGGTCAGCCACTCCTACACCTGTTTCAAGCAGAGAGGGGGTATTTGAGAACCACAGGAACAAGCAATTCATTTGCTTCTTACGTTGGTGCTGAGCATTGGTATGTTACTGGAGTCAGTGTCGTTGAGAGTCTCCCAAAATGTGCGAGTCCACTTTTGCTTCATGAGCAAAGCCTTCCACGTGCTTCTAGCCTGTAGCACAGCCGGGCTTTGGGCACCCCGCTGCCCCTGTGGCACTCCCTGTACAGCTGTATCCTAACAGTAAGTCCCCTTGTCCAGGAGCAGATGGGCCTCCGATTGTCTCTTTCCATCAGATTCAACTACCATTTGATTAAAAAAAATTGCCTCTCTCCTCACCGCAGCTTGGCCTGTAGCTTGGTGGTGCAGAGCATCCTCTGGGAGATACCCTCAGCCTGAGGAGGGTTTGGGATCAAGGTACTTTGTTTTCTCAGGTAGTGCTCTAACTTCTACACCAGTGTGTAAAATGTAGAATGCCTTTTGGAGTGAAAGTGGCCCTGGTTGGTTGCTATGTTTGTGCTGGGCTCAATGCAATCGCATGCTTCAAGGTACCCCTCAAGGAAGGCAGGTAGAACCTAGCCGCTGCTCTGCTTCAGTTCCTGGTGGCCAAAGTAGCAGCAATTTTATATATACTATCAGAAATCTGGAAGAGATGAGGCTAGAAATATCTCCAGGCTACATTTCCCACAGCACTGCTCAGGATTCCTTTTGTTTTTGTAACTGGGGAGGAAAAATTTCCCTGCATGTGGCCTGTATGATGCATACCTCCTTTAGAAGCTATGAGATGAAAATGTCAGGCCAGAAATATTTTGAAAGATGTCAATCAAATGCACACCTTCCTCAATGTTATCAAAGCATCCAAGAAATACTTTTTCTTAAATACCTCATTATGTATCCTGGCATGAAGAGCTGCAGGAGGAAAAAACTGGAAGTATTACTATTCATGGGTCCATTTATCATAAGTAAGATGAATTTACATGTTCTTAGGGTACCCAGCCTGCGCAGTGTAAGACACTATTTAAATAGTCCTCTACTAGTTTTCAAAAGATTGAAACTGCTGTCCCTGAGATGAAAGGTCTTATTCATAAACGCAACTTCCCACATTAAAAATGAAAATGCCAGGCTGATATGTCATCTTAAATTAAGCAGCAGTAATGTTCAGACATGACCAATCCATCTAATTTGAAGCCAAAGAAGAATTATTTTAATTTCCAAACTCATTTAGATTGTATCTAAAACAGACATGTTTATTTTTCAAAGGATATGAAGCATATTACACTAATACCGCCAGACTCATTACTTGGACAAAGGACTAAAACTTTCAGTCATTAGGCAAAGTCCCATTTCTTTTTGGCATTTTAGCAGTTTTCCAGGTTTTAATTCAAGGCAGTGATCACATTTACATTTTTCTGGGCAGCAGATAGTAAGTGAAGTTATCCTATATCTTTTATTACTGAGTAGATTTATTGCCTTCTATATGCAGGAGACTGATCTGGTTTAAAAATCGCTCCTTTCAAAATCATCTGGTGATCATCAGACTTGGATGGACCTGTTTTATTATTATTTTAGTAGTAGTAGGAGGAGTAGTAGCAGTAGCAGCTGTAATAGTATTATAAGAATGAAAAACGACCTGGTTTTCCCTATGTTTAATTTAGAGCACAAACCCTTGCATGCTGCCGCTGTGTTCACGAGGCACATAGGAGTCACACCGCCACCACAGCCTCTGTCAGAGTTTGAGTTGAAGGAAATTCAGCACAGGAGCAGTTTCTGTTCAACTTTCCTCCCCCCAGACACACCTTTTTTTCTGATGTTCGGGTATTTCCAGTGCTTTCATTAATGTTTCATTTTCTGTCCCCAGGAAACATCTGTTTCGGGCACATTTGCCTCCTGATCCCTGGCAAACACGGTGACAGGGGAATCGTTTTGGCATCCAGCAAGCACCACCTCATTTGTCACCGCGCTGCCTGTGCTGCCCCCCAACGGCTCCTTCTTCCTCACCCTTTCTGACCTCCAGCTCCTTATACATTTGTAAAGAAGGGGATTTGTCTTCATAGCTCTTGCAATTCTCTTTATTTTTTATGTTTATTTTTGAGATGGGGCCATCTGTTCTGTGTAGAAGGAAGGGTTTAAGGAGAAAGGCGGATATGTATGCCTTTACAAAATACTTTCTTTAGCTTTTTCAGTTTATTTGACTGATGATTCCTGCACTTTCTCTCTCTCATGATTTGCCTTCATTAAATGCTCTGATCCGTGCTTAAAAACATATTTAGATCAGTGGCGCTTCCTTACAGGTCTCCTTCTTCCTCTCTAAACATTGTGTCCCTCGGCACTAAATCAAGGCAGAAAAGAAAAGCTTCCTAAGGTACACTGTGAGGAGAGTGTGCAGTGCAAACCCAGACAGAGGAAAGGATTAATTCAAGCCTGAAAGGTCTTTGTAAGCTGGGAAGGCGTGCTGGGAAGGTGTTCAGCACAGATAAGGATAGGAGACCCAGGGAGACAAAGCCTGAAGTTAGGTTTTTGGGGGAATTTGGTAAAAAAGATGCCAGATGAAATAGTAAGTAAGGATTCAGCTGGACAATGCAGTATCTGGTAGAGAGGAATTAAAGGGGAGCCCTGGCTCTGGAAGAGCAGGGAAGCTGGAGAGGAGACAAGGAGGAATGGAGGCAGTCACGACAGTGCCTGCTAATAGTGGGGAGGTGCTGAGACCATCAGAAAAGTTGGGCTGTGGGTCCAGTTCCCTGCTGCACCAGCAGGCAGTGGAACAAGCATTAATTACATCAAAACTTCAAAAATTTTGTGTTTTCCCCCCACCCCCAAATAGAGTCCACTACTTACACTTGAATCCACTGGTGGACAGGATTTGTTCAAAGACAGGAATGAAAAACTAATTTGAAAATCCAGATTCTGACTCTAAAACACTTCTGAAAAAATGAAGACTTTGAAAAGGTAGAAGAATAAGCTGAAAATCTTGCTGTTTCTATCCAGACTGAAGAAAGACTGTCTGGAAGCTTCCTTCTCATGCTATTTTTGCTTTTTTCTTGGAAGTCCTTAGGGTCTCAAACTGTCTCTCTATGTAAGAGAAAATGAAAAATGTATCTGAATATATCTGCTATAAACACAACAGGAATGCAGAAAAAAAAAAAGTGCCTCTGGCTAAAAGAATCTGGAAAAATTGAGAAGGAAGGCTACAGAGAGCTCTTTGAAAGGGTTGTTACTGGTGGTCTGTGGAGTCCTGGGAGAGTGAGCACTATATATCTCTGGAAGGAAACAAAGAGAATCACACATATCGTGAACAGACTTAAATATACTGTCCAGAGAATTGTACCTCCATTTTAAGGTTTTTAACAGCCCACAAAACATACTTAAAAAAAAAAAAAAGAGAAAAAAAATTAGAACCACAAGTACTCAAGACTTTGTTTCAACATGAACTTTAAGTCTTTTTCATTATTGCTCCTAAACTCCATAGAAAGGTGTATGTCCCTACATATTCTGCCTATGGTTTAACTCCTAACACAAAAAAGAAGGTCATAGTAACTTGCAAAGGGTTTTTGTTCCTTGTTAGAATAAGATTCAGAACTCACCAGCTTTGGGCTCTCTCCAGTACAGGTCTTCTCCCTGCTACAGCAAAACTTTTAGGGTGAGATCCACAATAACTATTGCCACATCAGGTGCGACTTAGAGGTAAAGTGCCTAACTCCAACAGCATGATCCAAGAAAACCCTGCTCACTCTTGTTAAGGCATTTAAGAGATGGTAGTCTCCTAATTTTCCATATCAAGCTTATTTAACTGGAGTTTTACTATTGCATACACCTACAAATGTCACCATCTTAGGTGCACTGAACTCGCACCTCACCTACCTATTTGGCAGGTGCCCCCACCACAGTCTCCTGAAGAGCCTGGCTTATCTGGCATGCTCAGATAACACCTAAACAGCACCGATAGCCCTATATTCACTCAGAGGAAGGAGGAGAGAGGAAGCAGAGGCAACAGATACTGTTTTTGTATTAGGTTTGCTGCAAAGAGACTTTCTCAGAAAGTAGGTGATACAAATTCTTATTTTTCCTGGCTCTGAAAAGAATTGAAACCTACACTTGTGGTATCTAATTTGCTACTGGTATAGAGATGCTCCTATGGTGGAAAGAAAGGACCACTCCCTCCTTCTCATGTAAAAAAAGTTAAAGATGGAAGCTATGCTGCAGAGGACCAAGAAAACAGAGCTGGTCTACTCTTACATGCTTAGGACCTGCATGAATAAGGCAATTTCTGGCCTTCAGTCCCAGCCTGGCAGAGGCACCTGCGCCTGGGAGGCAGGAGTATGTCCACCTGTTGGGGTGGTGGTCCTGAGCCTGTCTGCACATATTAGCATGAGACAGTCCTCAAGACTGTGAAATTTTTTAAATTTCACATTTAAAAATCAGTCTGACAGTTTCTGGCAGTACCCTCCTCTTAGTTTTCTCTTTGGACTGCTTTAAACATCTCCTTGCTTGGTAAGCTGGGTGTTTTGGATCCTATGAGAAGCTTCTTAACTCTGAGCACTAAGCATGTGGGAAGCACACACTTAGATGGGCTGACACAGCATCACCAACTCCTGATCTGGAGTACAGTAAGTTTAAGGCTTTGCAGCGTTGAGCATCACAATGCTGAGGCCCTTTTTGCAACAGTTTTAAATCTGTATTAAGCAGCCATTAAGTCTTCATGGATACATACTGAGCATAAACTTACATGCCTTTATTGCCTCAGTTTCTTCAAAAGTATTATGAAACAGTATGACTGAGGGTTGCATTTGCCTAGTGGTTTAACAACAATAAGCAAAAGATAATCAGGATATCTCAAACTGCTATAATTTACTTAGTGATACATCCCTTTATGGTTTGCTCAGCTTCTATATGAGTTTAATTTCAAATTGACATTTGACCTTTTGTCTCTTTGTGGCAAAGCAACCGGAATAATATTTAATTACAATTTTTCCATTTAATCTATCATTTTAAAAATAGACCAGAGTTGAGTTCTGCAGTACTTTTTAAATAAAAGAATGCTCTCACAAAAATCTTGTTAGCTTGAAGAAAACATTCATATCATCATCTCAGTGTTTCCTCAGTGACATAAATAGGTTCCCTAAAACTTCTATGATTCATTCTTTGTGGCAAGAGAGAATAAAGATCCCCCTCCATTACGTGCCTAACAGATCAATGTTGTTTGCATTCCTGTTTCTCTCCAAGGGGAGTATTAGGGGCTTTTTGGCGGGGCAGGGGGAATAAAATAATCACAAATTGGGTGAGGAAATGATTTGATTTTTGCAGTAAGTGTGTCCTTAGATTTATCACTTCCTCAAACCAATTTTCTACAAAGGGACCAAAAGCTATCTTAGATGCAGACAGCGGTTTTCACATGAACTGTTTCTAGACTCCCATTTTAATGCTTTTTGGAAGCCTATTGCTACATTGGTAATGGATTTTCTCACTCTGCCAAGTTATCCGACAGCTAGTTGATAGGCCAGTGATAAGCTAACATACACATGCTAGACAAGTGCCTGCATGTGATTGAATTAGCGTTATCTGCATTTAAACACTGTTTTTCGAACCCTGAAAGTACACAATGAGGAAGCAATCAGCAATTACAGAACCTGAGATATGAAATGCTACAATGGATTCTCAGTACAAAGATCTTCCTGAGCTGGCAGCATATTTTGGTTATCTATGTTGATAAATATGGAAAGCCAGCTGCCTGGTTTCAGGTGACTCAATAGGTGCCTGTGTCTTCAATGCTTTGCAGTCTCAACTGAGTTTCTCACTAGGTGTTAGCTATTCAGATAATTTGGGGGCATGAGAAAACATATTGTCAATGTCACAATGTATTGCTGAAAATCTTAAGGATTTTCAGAAAAATGTTCATTTGGCAATTCCCCACAGCAACCCAAGCCCCTTAAAATCACAGGTTTCATGTTTTCTACAGTCCCGGTGATCCTCATCCAGAGCTTTTCCTTATCCATTCCTGTCCTCTTCTGCCACAGTCCACTTTTGGAAAATATTTCTTCTGACCATGAAAAAAGTCCATTTCCAGAAAATTCCTAGGCCTTGCTATCTCAGAAAACACTATACTGGGTTGCCAAAAGGGCTCAGACTCTCAGGTCAACAAACAAAACACTCTACTAAAAAAATTGGTGTGGAAGAGGACATAATTTGGAACATCAGAGCCTGTGCTGTCACAGCTACCCTTCTCGTGCTTTACCTTGCCTCCCTTCAGCTTTACCACTGTACATGTCCAAGATCCACTGTTTTAAAGACATTTCTGAGGAAGCTTTAAGGGTCTTGTCATTTCCTTACTGACGATTGTTGGTCAACTATACTAGTTATTCACAGTGTGAACTCATCAGAGAGGCTTAAAGAATACTTGTATGTGTTATGCTTCTTTGTTTCTTTTAATTTGTCTTGCCTTTTGTGCCTTTTCCCCACCACTTTCTTTTCTGTCACTTGCCAGTGTGTAAAGCTGTTCCATCACTCAGTAACATATTTATCTGATGCAGTGATAAAAGGATACACTACCATCCTTTCAAACTGTCATCTGCTTAAAAGAAATTTCAACAGTGACAAAATCTGTGATGCTCATCACATTGACACTTGAGGGGTACAACTAAATGGCTAGATTAAGACACATGTGGGTCAATTTTTTCATGCATTACAGCTAAACGAAGTTGAGTGTTGCAAATGGAAAATGCCTCTTGCTAAGCACTTAACATAATCTCTTTCTGTTACTTTAGACACCTACGGAGAGCACATATCTTGCATTAGCTCACTGAAGTACACTCTAAAGGTCCAAGAAAATGTCAGCTAAAAGGGCCACTGTATGGGTTTTCCTACCAGTAGGTAGAGGTAATTCTCAGCACAGCTGTGGTAGGGAGACCTGGGGGAGGGTGGAGGTGGATTTCAGAAGTCAGGAGAGAAACACCTCAAGGTGCTGTTCAGAACCCAAACTGTGCCTCCTCAGCCCAGGTGCTCTTTCAGTGAGCGATTCACATAAAGCCCCAAAGAAGGCTGGTGAGAGAAATTGAATTTTGCTCACCTGTGAAGGTCTATTGGACTGAGATAAATAGTTATTCAAATATCTCAGCTCTGGCAGATATCTGCCAGATATATCTGGCTGATATCTTTGTTTGCAGCTCTGGCATTTATAGGATCCTGGTTCATTCTTTTAATATTGAACACATATAATTTACAAACGTTACTTTTCCGGGTTAGATAAGATGGCCTGTCTACCTGAGTAAGGCCGTTGTGTTAATGTTGGCAGGTTGAAAGCAGGACTATATGATTCCTTTTCACATCTCACATACAATCCTTCCTACAAGCTTTGCATCAGCCTCCTTCCCAGGTCGTGAACAACCCCAAAAATAGTTTATTTACAGTAAAAGCAAGTAATACAGTAGTCCATGGAACTTGCAAGTATATGGGCAACGTCCATCAACATTAATAGAACTCTCCAAGAAGAGCCCAGCCACATTCTTCTGTCAGGTCTTTGGATGTTCCACCAGCCCCAAGATTCTTCCTGTCTGGTTACTGCAACATGGAGATATTGAATTCCTTTCCGGGGCTTTCACAACTGGAACATGACTGACTGGAGTTTCTCCTGCCCCTGCCCAGCAGCTGAGATAGGGGTCCATGGCAATATGGGGAAACTGGCTGAGGACGAGGAGAGAAGAGACTGCTCCCTGCAACCTGGCCAATCAGTCACTCCAGAGGAAGGGTGACATAGCTTCAGTCCAACATACTGCCAGTTTATAAACTCTATTCCTGCAATATCTATTTCTTCTTCCTCCGGTCTGCTGCGGCCTATGGTACCTGTGAACACAACAAGTGTCAACATCATACATAGTGTAGGGGGCAGACAAAAGCCAGGCAAGCCACCCCCCAAACACCTGCCTGACTCCACCTAACACCACCCATGGGCACAGGGTAACGATCCATATGATCAATTGCCAAAATTTTGTTTCACCTAGAAGAGAACTATTGAGTGGTCAGTGAAGCCAGTCGATAGGGCTGGAGGGCTGGAGGAAATAATCACAACTCAACACTGGGGCAGAGGCTAAGCTGGTTACCCCAAAGGGCATCCAGGGGAACCACAAGGAAGTGTAGCCTCTGCAGCAAAGCCCAGCTAGTAACTACCGTCCTGTCGTAAGAGAGTCATAGTTACTCCTGCCAATCAACATACAGATTTCAGGTTTCCAGTCTACATACGTTATTTATATATGACAATGTAAGTGGCAGGAGGGAAAAGGGAGTGGGATCTTGCTGTAGTAAAAGCAGTAAACAGTTATGGTAGTTTCAAGCAATGGTGAGTCAAAGCCAGCAAAAGGAAAGACAAGGGAACTGCCAAACTTCAGCTGAAACTATTGTGGAAGTTAACCTGTGTTTTCTGAAGAAGTTTTAAAACAATGTGCCTAAGATTAAAAAATCTGCCTTTTCAGAAAAAAAGGGGGAAAGGGAAAAGGAAACAAGCATACGGGGTTCCTCTAAGAGAAGGTGACTTTGATTTAAATCTTACAGAGAAAACTGAGATCCCTTTGCTGACAGAAGTGTTTACCTTTTTTTTCCCCCCACTCCATTTTGTATCTCAATGTGATTTTTTTGTAGTAATTAAAGGTGCTGCACTGACAGCACAGAGAAAAAAAATACAATCCCTCTTCCTTCAATGACAGAACAAATCCAGCACAGACGGCAATATTCTTTGCACTGGTCTACCACTGTGTCTCAAGTCTATTCAGAAGTGATCACTCCTAGGGCAAGAAGTTATGCAGTTATGTTACACAGTGCAGTACAGCTGTCAGTGTCAACTTTATACCTGTCAGCTGGGTACAAGCTGTGGCAGCGCTGCACTGCTGCTTTGGCAGCAGCCCAGGGCTCTGGCTGCAAAACTGTGCCTGTTGGTAGCACCCAAACTAGATGAATCTGCACTAGCTTAGGTACAGCTGGGCTGCACCAGCCTGCCATGTGGGCTATGCCTTCTTGTGGATAGCCAAAATCAGCCTGGTGGAGGGGGTTTTCTTTAGCATGGGATTTCTTCTGCTAAGTTAGTGTTGCTCCCTGGAAGGAAGAAGGAAAGTGGTGGAGAGACAGGCCCATAACCCATGTCTCTGTGTTTCAGTCCAACAGATTACCTTTTCCCGCTCACCTCAGGCACATCGTTCTTACCAGACCATGGAAAAGAAGCACAGGAGAGCCATTCCCTTGTTTTCTGAAGGCATCTAGCATGCTCATTGAATCCATGTCCCTGAGTTTGTACCTATCAATTGCTTTGAATCAGAGCCTGAATTTCTCTATGTACCTTTGCTATTACTTGATCTTCACGTGATTCTGCAAGGACAAAAGACATGGGGAGGGAGACAGGCATAACAGAGCCGGATGGTGGTGGGGATGGATGTCCTCCTGACATCAACAAGCAGCACTTCCTTCATCAGGATCCTTTATCCTGCAGTTTAGTGATGGCATACTGAGAGTGCACCCAACATTTTTCAGTCCTATTCTTTCTAGATTCTCTTTATTGTTCAATTTTGGGCATGTATAGAGAGACTTGCTATTTTAATTTTGAGATGGAAAAAAAAAAGAAAAAAAAAAAAGCCTCATCCAGTAAGTAATGAATGAATTTACCAGAAAGTTGGCATGCTGGCATGTACCAAGAGTAAGAAGCATTTACAAAAAGAACGTTGGTCAATGGGAAACAGGGGACTGGATCTGCAAAGTGGTTGTGCTTGTTGGGATGGATGTGCACCCCTGACTGCACCGGTACATTTAGCTGTTTCTGCAGGAACACATTGGCCCCGTAGCTGGATGCTTCCCTCAGAGATGTGGGTGGAAGTCCCACTCCACAGCCAGCTGGGAAGACAACTCATCCTTAGCTCCACCTCAAAGGACGGCTCAGTCTGTGCAAAGTGCTGATGCATTTTTCCCATCCCCTCCCCCTTGCTAGGCTGAGCTATCTCAGACATGGCCACCAGGCAGGGCCCTGGGCCCAGGAGGCACAGAGAAACACTTGGGGAATGATTTTGGGCTTTAAGCCCGAGTTCAGTGCTGAGCCCCCTTGTGTGGTCAGGGCTCCCACGGTCTGCCTGCCCTGACAGCAGAAATATAGGGGGATAGAGGTCATTATTGGGAGCAAAGATGGCACCAACCATTTTAGCTATCTGAAGGGTGAGCAACTGAGGAGCCTTGAGGGCGACGGGCTGTCAGTGGCACCTACATGAAGTCTCATGCCTAAATGCCATCATGAATTTAGGGTCCACTTACAAACAGTTGTACCACTGGCATACAGGGCAGGGGTAGCGCTCAACAGACCTCAACTCTTGCATGAATCCAGAGCCAAACGGGAGGCAGGGAGGGCCAGAGTAACACCTGGCTATTTTGTCCTTGCACCTTCGTGCTCTGCTTTCCACGGATGAAAAAGAGGACCTCTCATTGCTCTGTACTGACTACTGACAGGCAGGAAACATGACTTCCTTGGGGTCTTATTACATGAGAAACACATCAGCAGAAATTAAGTTGCTCCTTGACAAAATCCATGGTGCCATGTGTCACTTCTGACGGAACAACAGCCGTCTCCATAAGCTTCATTTGAAAATGACAGGAAAAGATTTTGTGGGGACAGCAGGATGTTCCAGCTGCTGCAGATTAGACAAGTCACCTTCAGCACGCTCTGTATGCCAACCTGAACAGACGGAAAAAAGAAAGTGGATGATGAAGCACTGCTAATTTGCAAAACACTTAACCTGTATGCAATTATCATATATAGTGCCTCTAGCAGATCAGCTCTGCCACTTTCTGCTCTTACAAAACAGCAGACCCATGCTGGGGATCACCACAGGACTATAGCTTCATGCAACTGGATTAAAATGTAGGATGCTGTGTAATTTTCCACAAACCTGCTTATTTAATCAGTGCTGCCAGAAAAGCCAGTGCTCCTCATTTCCTGAAGAAGTTAGAGAAGCACAAAATGAAATAAAAGAGCATTTCCTTTCTAGGCAAAGACGATTTGTGCAAATATTAGGGGTGAATGGGTGACACTGAATTTTTGCTGTAGTTTGTATCACAGCAGGCACCTAAGGCCATTAAATACAGATGGAATATACTTCCTATTACACAGACAAGATTACTTATAAATCAAAAGCTGCAAGGGTTCAGAAAGTTGTAATGATTAGACTTTTTTATAAAACTGTTCTCTAAAGTGGCTGCTTTAAGGAAGAACAAGTGGGCTACCTGAACCATGAATCAATGGTTTTTATTTAGTGTTTGAATTAAAACAAATTGGATGGAAATTAGATAGTAATTCTTTTCCTGCTTTTACAGGGAGGTTAAAGAGTACACCCTCTGATATTTCCGTTGCATTTCTGTTTTCTCAAATGCCCTTTTTTTCAGCTGAAGTGCTTTATCTGTAGAGCATTCTTCATCTTGTATACTAAAAATATGTAAGTGCATGACACTTGTCTTAGCTCTAAGTCTCCAACCTGGGGATGTTTTCTGAATTACAGAAGACCTGGAAATGAGTTTCAGGTCTGGGTTATGTGTTTACAAACAGGAGGCCTTTATTAGAAGTATCCTTTCCTTTTTTGCTGCCCATCTCAACTGCCTCAAGCCTTTCTTCTTTCCTGCCCATCAACAGCCATTGTGGGACAGTTAGGTAAATTACAGGTGCAGTTTTGGTTCAGCTGCAGTAGAAAACACCACCCTCATAAACTCTGACAAATGCCAGGAGCCGCATTAACTAACTGTTTTGCGGGGGCTCCTTCTGAAGTGAGAACCTCCCATGCTGGGAGCCCCGAGGAGCATGGTGCAGATGATACCCATTTCCATGTTTCCTGGAGGAAGGGGACATATTTCCAGAGGGCGTTACGTTACGTGGATCTTGAGGGAACTGCAGCCCTGAGGACTATTTTCTGAGGTTTCATCCACCTGCAGCAAGTATGACTATCTCTGTTAGAAGGACACAGGGGAAATCTGCAGGGGGAACGTCACAAAAAAGAATTTTGGCTCATAATTTGTTATACCCACAAAGGTCTTGGCCAGGGCCTGTACGAGACAGCTGCATGCCTGCCCCACAGCCGAGATCTACTCATCCCACGTTAGTGCAATGGGTTGTGCAGAGCCCACTGAGCAGTAAGTCCGAGGACCTGACCAGACACAGGCAGGCCTGTAGCCATCACGGATTTAACCAACATCCCCTGGCTCTGCAATTCATCATACAGGCCACTATCTGCTCCTCGCACTTGGGGGTTGTCCTCCATTTTACATTTTTAACATCTCAAATTCTGTTGCTCCAAGCGTTTCTTAAATGTAGTGCAAATGGCCTCAGACCTGACACAATAAAAATTGTTTTCTGTATGGTGATAAAGTGATGCCCCTGAGGGAAACATGGAGATATTGCAGCTCCCTCTGTCAAAAATAAAAACCACTGCAAGTGGAATTACCAGAAATGTCATTTATACCAAGGAGGATACCCTGCAGCTGTTCGGGTTTCCTGCATGAATCTTTCATTTGTTTGTGCTTGTTCCTCTTTGTGGTGATGAGACACACATATTTGGGCCTTGCAGGCTGAAGGGCCTGGGTATCATCATTAAGCAGGCATGCGAAGAAATGGTACATGTGCCAGGTAATCACACTTGGACTGAGCCTGGAAATCCCACTGCAACTATTTAACAGACACAAGAATCTGGCATCAGACTCTCAGGGTTTCTTCTGAGGACTTTTGCCACTTGAGCCATATGAAGCTAGGGCTGCCTCTGTGATAATTAATCTTCTATTCTCTTTTGTAAGCTTGAATGTTCATGTATTTATTCTCTTTCATAAGCTCTTTTGGCTGGCACATGAAACTGAGGAAAAGAGAGGGAATTATTCATTCCCGCAGCCCAGATAGGGAACTGAAGTCGATGGGTGTTTTTGCAAGGGGGTGCACCGAGTTCAAGGTCAGCTTTTAAATATTAACACCTTATCAGAGAATAGGACCCCTGCCTGCTTCAAGGTGATAAGTGTAAAGTGTTTTTTTCCCCCTATTTTTTAAGCACTGCTATGTAGTATTTGGTTTTATTCCTGTCAGATAGTTTATGAATTCTGGAGTCTTCAAATAGCAGAAAGTTAACTCTTCTGCCAGTTTTGCCATTCTGCTTTCTCCACCCAAACCAGAAAATATCTATGTCTTATACCCAGAAGTGTGGGTGTCACTTTAGCGGCAGCTCCTGCCCCACATGAGAGTTACCACTCGCTGCAGCTTTCAGGAGTAACCAGACCAGCTAAACACCACCCAACAACTCCTCCATTGCCAGACAAGTCCCTCCCTGCTATGCTGCTCAGCACAAAGCCCTGGTTCTCGGTAGGAGTGCTGTGTGCCTGGCTACACCAGGTTGTGCTTGAGACCGGGGATCAGCTCACATGGGCTTCAGCGTAGCCCTCCCTGCGGCTGTGCTGCAGCTCTCTGTGTTTGAGGACCAAACTGGAAAAGGATCGGTGTCTACAGATTTTCTTTTGTGCTTTCCAAATCATCTTCTGGAACACTAAGTGCACCACGTGAGAAGCCTTCCTGCTAGGTAAAGGGCTGATCTCCTGGTGCCTCGCACTTTTTACAAGAAGAGCTGGAAGCTCTGGAGATTCAGTCTCTAGTCTAGCAGATCAATCTCCAGAAAAAGAAAAAAATCTGGACTCTAGCAGGTCTCTAGCAGAATACCAGATACTGCTATTGCAACATCCAAAAAATGTACCAGACTGGCCATGACTGCTTAGCAGCCTCTCCAAGCCAGGTCTAGAGCTGCAGCCAGCCTGTGATATGGTCAGCTCTGGTCCCTGAGAGCTGGGAAGGCCCACAGTGGTATTTCTTCTGATGCTGACTTCAGTAGCTACAAAGTGTCCGTCCAATACCACCACTCTGAGAGTGTTATTTAAGTGCCAAAAGCAGAAAGTATATTACATGCATTGCATGCTGTGCTGGTTTTGGCTGGGATCGAGTTCATTTTCTTCATAGTAGCTAGGATGGGGCTGTGTTTTGGATTTGTGCTGAAAACAGCGTTGGTAACACAGGGGTGTTTTCGTTACTGCTGAGCAGTGCTGACAGAGTCAAGGCCTTTTCTGCTTCTCACACCATCCCACCAGCGAGGAGGCTGAGGGTGCACAAGAAGTTGGGAGGCGACACAGCTGGGACAGCTGACCCCAACTGACCAAAGGGATATTCCCTACCATATGACATCACGCTCAGCATATAACACTGGGGGAAGAAGAAGGAATGGTGGCACGTTCGGAGTGATGGCATTTGTCTTCCCAAGTAACCGTTCTGCGTGATGGAGCCCTGCTCATGCCCCCCCCCTGCCGATGGGAAGTAGTGAATGAATCCCTATTTTACTTTGCTTGCGTGCACGGCTTTTGCTTTCCCTATTAAACTGTCTTAATCTCAACCCACGAGTTTTCTCACTTTTACCCTTCCGATTCTCTCCCCCATCCCACTGGGGGGAAATCAGCGAGTGGCTGTGTGGTGCTTACTTGCTGGCTGGGGTTAAACCACGACACATGGCAAAAGAGAACCACCTCTTTTGTCATGAGCTTCCCTCATGACAAAGATCCCTCACAAATTCAACTAACATTACAGGAAGGTGTGAGCACAAGCAGAAGTGAAACAAAAGTATTCGGCATGAGGAGACACACTGGGCAGACCAACAGGTAGCTCTATAAATGAGGAACAACAGCCAGCTGGAATAATGAGTCAGAAAAAACTTTGCAAAGTCAAAATCAATAGGCAGCAATGAGTCAATCAACTGATACCAGTAAAGACCACATAGGACTGAGAGAGTGACAGCCAGTGAGTATGTCTCTTCAATAGTTTTATCTAAAGACTCTTATTCTCCACTCTTGGCCTACTTTCTGTCACTTTTTTCAGTCAAATATGAAGAAGACAGCAGGTAACCCTTTGTGTTTTTATTCATTTATCTCTTGTCCATGAATCCAGCAGCTTTCAGTTTTGATGGCCCCAGAGCAGAGGAAACACTTCCTAGGTGTTCTGATATGATCTGAACTCTAGCTTGAGCTTGCAATTACCTGCCTGGCGCAGCAGCTCCCTGCCTATGTTAACATTCAGATTTTATCACAGTACCACCATATAACAATGCTATAAACATTTATTCTAATTTTGTAGCCAAGAAAGAGTAATGGTAATTTGCCACTGCAAATGTTTGTGAAGCATTCCTGAAAAATGACAGGCAGGGAAACAAGAATAATTGGAGCTAATGGAGACAAAAATCCACATTTATAAAAATATATGGCACTTTAGAAAATTGATTTAGTACCTCTAGCCAAAAGCAAAAGAGAGAGCACATGACATCCAGTCATTCACAATCTACTTATCGTGAGTCTTCCTGATTGAATTGGTATCAGCATAAATCAGGGAAGTAATATAATTGATACCAATGGTGCTCCACTGATACAAAGTCAGTGTGACATCAGAATCAGTTTGAAGATGTGGATTTGAGTTACCTTGCTGCATGCTACTTGGCAACACATAAAATATTAACAAGTAATTTTTAAAGGTACACGTGACTTAAATCAAGGTCAGATGTGCAGCATTTTGCAACTCTTGTATCAGAACTGGATAAACCAGAAAAGTTGCTTTAGTGTTTTCTGTGAGAAGAAGAATCACACTTGCCAGGATATCAGTTTGTTTTCTTTTGGAAAGGACCTGGTACCTAGCATTCACCAAGCATCCCTTGTCCATATATGTGGTTTTTTTTTAAAAGAGGAAAATATCACTGTGCTTGATTTCACAAGGAAAAGCTGGGTTTCTTCCCACGCAATAGAAACTTTGAAAATATTCAATGTGGACATTGGAGTTTAGGCATCTAATTAAGGCATAAAACAGAATTTAGTCTGAGAGCTTACCTAATACATGGCTAGTTGATACAGTGTGTTGGATTCACTTTGCACTCTGCTCGCGAGCCAGATTTTGCCAGTGGGAGCAGAACACATTATGCCATTTCTGCAAAAGTTCTATCCTTAGATGCCTAAATACAAATGTAGTTGTTTTATTTCAACATACTTGGACATTATGACTATTCTGCCTTTTTACCGTTCTTTCTTAGTCTGGGTGTTGCTAAATATTATATATATATATATATATGCACAATTTGATGTTTAACCTGTGATCATTGACTTAATTTATGTAACATATGGCTAAATTAGACAGCTATTTTCCAAGCACAGCATCCCATATGCTGCAATGGCCAGGAGGTTGGTAATTCAAGCATTTTTTCATTACATTGAGGCATTCCCTCTGTCAGAATAGTTCTCCATCCTTTTACTGAAATTCCCTGAGGAGTAACAAGTGGATTTATTGGCTGATAATAATGGATATCATGACTGGTACCCCTTGAGCATTCAAAAGCTGACACATACAACAAATTTCCTCCACTCAGAAAAAGAAAACTGCTTTGCCTAAGCACATTCACTTTGTAAGTATGTATGAATTTGGGGCATGCCCTTGTCATCTTTTTGAGCAGGAGCAGAGAATTCTGTTGAGCTTGGAGTTCAACAAGAAATTTTTGCATGTATATATTGCTTTTCCAATGGAGTTTTTAAAAAATGTAGTTGCCTTTGGTGATTTACAACAGGATTGTTTGTTTCCTTCTTCAAATGTCTCTCAGAAGATGTTTTTCTGTGTCATCCTCCTTGCAAGAGAAATACATCTTAAACTAAACATGCCTCACAGGGAGATTTGCCATCTCTAATGGCTTGTCTTCCACTGTCAGTGGTAGTAAAAAACAATGAAAAGAAGCTGGGAAGGAAGACAGCTTTTTGGTCTTTTAGCACTGAAAAGGCACTAAATTGGCTGTACAGGTTTAGGAGAACAAAGATTATTCAAGCAAAATTTGTATGAATCCACTAATTGTGCATAATTCATACATTTTAAGGCAAGACTTAGAAATAACTGCTGTAAGAAGTCAAGTTTTCAAATAAAACAAACTTCAGTGAGTATACCGTTCTTAAGATGCAACTTTTTAAGGATTCCATAATCTCCAACTCAATATTATGCCATTCTTTTGAAATTACAGTGTTAACTTGCATGAACAAGCACCATTAGAAAAATACGCAGGAAAATAAAATAAAATTGCCTGGAGACAATGACTGCAATGACACCAAAATTTCTTTGTTCTATTTTGGGGAGTTTTGTTTTGCTTCTGAGAGATTTTCTTCTTTTCCTGAAAGTACAAGCTGGCTAGTAATAGCATTGGAATATTCCATGGTCCTGATTCATCCCATTTTAATATACTTAAGTGTCATGCCAGACTTTAAATTGAATCACTTGCTCTCCATCCATCCGTCCATCCGTCCGTCCGTCCATCCATCCGTCCATCCCTCCCTCTTTTTGGACTGTTTATGATCAATGGATAGGGGCCTACAGTTTGGTAAACAGAAACTGCTCTTTAGTGTTTAAAACAAGACACTTTCACCAGAAAACTATTCATCACAGTGCTGCAACTGTGCAGCTGTGCGTGAGGTGATTAGACCCTCTGTTGCAGTACATGTCTATTGGGCTTGTTGGTCTTGTAGTTGTGTCTGAGATCTGCAGGGCGTTTGTCCACTGGACTACCTCAGTCTTAGATCTGCGAACCATTATTTTATCTTCTGGACTATGGTAGAGTTCTGGGAATGGTGTAGCATGATAGCTAGCAATGCAAAATAGTGATCTCTTACTGTCAGTTACATCTTCACCATCAGTCTCTTGACATGAACTCAGGGCTCATTAAATGGTTGATTGAATGACCTGTCAATCCTACACTTATTCATGGCAGGCCTACTAACATATGCTAAGTTGTGCCCCTAGCTGATGTGCAAGCATACCCTAAGCCTGTCTACGTGGTCAAAATAAATATCATGTCTCAGATGAAGGGCAGTAAGCCAAGAAATGAGAAGTAGTGCTTTTTGTACCTCGCCTGTGCTGTAGCTTGCCACATGAGCATCCCTAGTAGTCTGAAGTTATCAGCCCATCTTTGCCCTTGATTTTGCTTTAGAGATACTCACAGACCTAGCTGGCGTCTAGCACTGGCTGTGGGACCATACATCCATGCAGCACATGGAAGTACCTGTGGAATACATACGTGTACTGTATCTATTATATCTATTCTTTATATTTTTGTTGTATTACTTTTATATATATATATTCTGTGTAGATAAGGATGCCCTGTGTAACTTGAAGATGGCTAACTCTCTTGAACCCTGCCCTCTTTGTCCATCTCCATAGAGCCATTCAAATGCAAAAAACAACCCTATTCAAGGAAAACAGTACCTGTATGTACAGAGTAGACAGGGATCTGGACAGGCTGGATCGATGGGCTGAGGTCAATTGTATGAGGTTCAACAAGGCCAAGTGCCAGGTCCTGCAGGTGGGTCACAACAACCCCAGGCAACGCTACAGGCTTGGGGAAGAGTGGCTGCAAAGCTGCCCGGCAGAAAAGGACCTGGGGGTGTTTGTCAACAGCCAGCTGAACATGAGCCGGCAGTGTGCCCAGGTGGCCAAGAAGGCCAATGGCATCCTGGTCTGTATCAGAAATAGTGTGGTCAGCAGGAGTAGGGAAGTGATCGTGCCCCTGTACTCGGCACTGGTGAGGCCGCACCTCAAATACTGTGTTCAGTTTTGGGCCCCTCACTACAAGAAGGACATTGAGGTGCTGGAGCATGTCCAAAAAAGAGCATTGAAGTTGGTGAAGGGTCTAGAGCACAAGTCCTATGAGGAGCGGCTGAGGGAACTGGAGTTGTTTATCCTGGAGAAAAGGAGGCTGAGGGGAGACCTTACCACTCTCTACAACTACCTGAAAGGAGGTTGTAGCGAGGTGGGTGTTGGTCTCTTCTCCCAAGTAACAAGTGATAGGATGAGAGGAAATGGCCTCAAGTTGCACCAGGGGAGGTTTACATTGGAACAGGCTGCCCAGGGAAGTGGTTGAGTCCCCATCCCTGGAGGTATTTAAAAGACATGTAGATGTGGTGCTTAGGGACATGGTTTAGTGGTGGACTTGGCAGTGCTAGGTTAACGGTTGGATTTGGTGGTCCTAAAGGTCTTTTCCAACCTAAATGATTTTATGATTGTATGATTCTATAATTATGACATGGACCTGTGTGTCCATGTCCATGTGACACAATGACCATAGTGTCAAGCAGCCTTTAAATATCTCCCCCCACCTCAATATTCATCCTCTTTTTTCCTCTCAGTTTTGATAAGAAACCGTAGAACATAAAATTACAATAGTCTGGACGTACCTACTCAGATTTTTTTAAATTTCCATGATAAGGTAACCATTTCTTCAGTGTAATCATTAGCTGATTTTCCTCCATAGGCCATCAGTGCTGATGGAGGACATTTGTTCTTTGCATTAGCACTTTTAAGTAATACTGAAATGATGTCTTTCCATTAAGATGCAACTGCCCCAAATCCAATTCTTTCCTAAAATTTTGGAGACTTTAGAAGAGAAGCATAGGTCAGGAAGTGATTTAAAACCCATTTGTGCAACATTAAACTGTATGGAAACTTAAAAATCAATAAATTAATGGCATTCAAAGGTCGATTTTTAAACAGAAATTGCTATTAACCTATTCCTATGGTGATTGGCTGTGCATACAAGGAACCATAACAGGTACAATAGCACTTGAAGAATGAAAGTATATTTATCTCTTTATGTAATACAAATATAATAACTTGCACAATATGATTGATTAGAACGATGGAGCTCAGAGTGGGTGTCTAATAGATGATGGATATACAAAATATGAAACTGAGAACAATTTTCATGTTCATTTAACTTCTTTAAAGTGTTTTAAATGAGTGTTAGAAACTAAATCAGGGAGAATTGTCATGACTTGGTTGAATGATGCTCGCTCAACAGAGATTATCTATCACTGGGCTACAGGTTATTTGTTGAACTAATGATATAAAACATGAGCTAATCGAAAATAATATAAAACCAAAAGTGATCATAAAAGAAGCTGATAGCAGTATGACAGACAAATCACCTTGTGGGAACAAAATAAGCATGACCTGTGTGTACTAGGCATCGGGGTGGGAGTTGCCAGCACAATTTGTCATTGAATTTCTGTTTCTCACAGATATTCATAATAAATGGTAAGCCATTTTCTGCTCCTTGAGTCTCCGTATAGCAAGTAAAACCTCAGATAAAATCTTCAAATTAAATAGAAATGGATTTAGCCACTACAAATCAGATTGAAGGGGATATCATCATTGTTGCTGTGTTCCCGTTACACTTGGTGATGCCACTGAAGCAGCAAAAGTGCCTGTAGGATATAGCAGGCACATAAACCAATGCAGAGAAAGCAATCACTTCTCCAAGCCTCCTGTTGCATGTCCCATAAACCAGCAGCCTACTGCTACTGCTCCCTTTCTCTATGTGCCTTTCCAAGGAGGCTGGCATGGCCACTCTTTGAAATGTAGGAATGGTAGTGTTTTCCTTGGCATGGGAGAGAGCAAGACAAAGGTAAGAGCTGAGGCCTCAGGAGCAGGCAGACAGACACCATTTCTGTAATAGGGTAAAGACTTCCCACTCCTTCTCAAGGCTGAGGTGAGGCACCACAGTCTTGGGGATCTTAAGCAACCCGGAGCTGAGATTCAAGCAACGTTGACCTTGATATGCAGTTCCAGACAGAAAGCAGTCAAGGCGTACTGCATATATTCATGTCAGAAAAACTAAGCAAATGGCATCTCAGAAGAGCTTAGGAGACTGCAAATCTCTTCCTTTATCTGAGCCAGTTCTTGATAAACTAGGTGAGCCCCAGCAACCAGTAATACTCATAGGACACTTGCAAAGGACTTTGTTGAACAGGTCACTTCATGCATAATTGAGTAGATCAATAATCTTTTCTTGTTTGATCTTTTGTGGCACAATTCCCTGTTTTGTCATGGATACTTTGCTTTTCATAAAATTTCTCAAAATTGATCAAAAATCCTCCTTTTTAACTGGTTGCAGAAAGAACATAAAATGTCTGCTTTTCTGGGAAAACAGCTCTAGAAAATAACTTTTTTGGGGGATGGAGAGAAATAAAAATAAATACTTCAATAGCTTTTGAACCTCATTTTCATGCCTTTTACACTTTATATTTTCTTCTGGGTCATTTTCAGTCATGCTTATGTCATCACTTTGACAAGAATCTCAATAAAAATTGTAGTTTATAATTTGGTTTTCAAAGGCAATACTTTTCCAAATACTCTCTGTCAGATGGAGGCCTTAATTGGTAGAAAGGATAGATATCAGCAGATTTCTAAAAGCATTTGACCTAATATTATTTGCTTAAAATAATAGCATTATATGAAATAAAATGTAACCCCTTGTAAATGGATTGTAAACTGACTGAATGATACATCACAAATTACAGGATTAACTGAAAAAAAACACCATCTGAAAGGATTGTTATCAGTCAAATCACCCAGAGATCTGTTTTTAGCTCAGTGCTGTTTAATATTCTCATTTATGACACGGAAGAAAATATGAATCATTGCTGGTACTGTTTTCAGATGGCACAAACATTAATGGATTGGGAAATAATTATAAGCAGAAGTCAATTCTACAGGATGATTTGTATCTCTTGGTATTCTGGGTCCACATAGATGGAAATCTTCCATAAGGAAGAGTTGAGGGACTGTGGAAACATCTATGGGGCCACAAAACTAGGTATCAAAGCCATAGAAAAGCTGTAAGGACATGAGTAAATCTGTCTTGAAAGTAAGACTGTATTGTGTGCAATAAATAAGGTGTGGAATATACACTGAACAATAAAGGGAAAACAAAATGCTGAATAACTGCCTGTAAGTGAGCACAGTCTATTTTAATCCACTGAATGAGACAGAGGTCCTGAGAAAAACTGGTTTGTTCCTTTACCATAACTTTACAGTTTAAACCTATCAGATATGGTAAATTATGAAAGAATTAACGTGTGTGTATCCTCATGAGTAAGACCCCAGTGCTCTCTGACTAAAAAGTCTTAAAAAATTGATTAATCACAAGTATTTGTACCACTGTCACGGGCTAGTAAGTATGTCTCAGTTGTCTAATTTACCCAATTGCAGATATTGATCCAAATCTGTTACCTGAAGTTCATTATTCTTTACTGTTCTGTTTAAAACATTTCAATCTTTTTCTCATAAAAAGGAAACCACTGCATTTAACATAGTTAACTAGCCTCAGCATGCAAAGCAAATCAGTCATGAACAATGCATCTACTGAAAATTACCGGCTGAATTAGTAGGTGGATATTTACAACAATGGTATTGATTCAAGCAAAGTATGTCTGGTTTCCAAATGATTCATTAACCAACACCTGTGATGAAAATGTGAAGTTTATAAATGAAAATATTATCTAATAGAAGCATCTGCCTGCATATCTGCAGATTTCTTTCTGCACCCAGCCTCCTGCTTCTTCAGTAGGCAGAAATTATTTTAACCGAAGCAGTACAACAGATCATAACCAATTTCTGAATTATATGAATCATAAGGAATTACTAGTGAAAGCTATTCTGAGGTTTCAAGGAGAGAGAAAGAATGAAAATTACCTAAGCCTTTTTAACAGGAGCAAAATAAAGGTGCTAATGCTGAAAGGTTTGATTCATCTTTCTTTTTAGAAGAAACTTGTATTTAGAGCTCTCTTCACAGAATGTTATTGGCAGAAAGAAGAGGAATAACATGATCAAGCAGAAAGAAGTGGCCCTTATTGAATTGTAATGAGTTTCAGGGACAGAAGGTTACAAGCAAATAAATAGAAATATGCCAACAAGTTAAGTTGAGAGACTTAGACAATGTCTCTGTGTTCTGTTGTGTGTCCAAAGTATACAAGACAGGTGATTGACCTGGTGAAGATATTTGAAATGTAAGGGTCATTCATAGCACGATCTGGGCTGCTAATTTTTTATCTGTCTCTGCCCTGTTCCTTTGCAAAACAACCAAGAGTAAAATGTGCTTGCATTTGTACAACACCAAAGATGGTCTCATGCTGGACACCACAGAGGAAAGTAAAAGGATAAAAACCCAGGGAGGATGAGGCATGGTTTTATAGAAAGCAACATAGAATTCATCAGTTTGCTTTGAAACCTCGCATTGTTAAAAAAAAAAAATAAATGAGGCAACACGTACCTCTAATAGTAATTCATGCTTAAAAACTACCACGCAATTCCAAAATAGTTCCTTGTGGCACTTTGTTTGCTACCTCTGATGGGTGTTGAGCAAAGAGGAATGTTTGACTTCCTCCAGCTCCCAAAAGGAAGGGGATAAAGAGATTGAAGCCATTATTTTCCTTATGGATGTCAAATGCAAAAAAAACCCAAACCCAAAACCACAGCAAATTAATGTAGATGAGTCTGGTTTGTGGAACTGCGGCACAAATGGCTCTGCCTCTGCCCAACAGGAGCAGGGTGGGACATCTCCAAGAGATGTGTAGGCAGTGTCCCTGAAGAGCTCTTAGGCTATTGGTAAAAAGCTCAGTTAGAAAGCTTGTGTTTGTAATGGATTTGAAATCTGATGTTACATAAACGTTTACCGCTCATTGTCAGCTTTGTTAAATTTGGTTGGAAAATGAGGGCCAAGAAAACTGACCCTGGCAAGTGCTGGTTAGGGAAGGCAAAGGTATGCGTTGGAAGCAGAAGCAATAGGAGCTGAAATGGCGAATGCAGCAGAACGCTGTCAAATAGTTTGACTAAGAGCTGTCACAGAGCTCCATAAATGCTATTAAAAATTTAGCTCAAAGTGTCTAAGCCATTTTAAAATGTTCCACAGTCACTCAAGATCTCTAGAAAATATTACTCTGTATTTGAGGGATTTTTGTGTTTGTGGAGTGTTGCTACAATCACATCCTGGAAGCAAGCTTAAGCCAACCGTTCTAGTGAGCAAGGGTTTAGAAAATCTTTGTATGGAATTGAAATCACTCCCTGAGGAAAAGCACACTACACATTACAGCAAGGAAGTGCTTCAGTGTCATTACCATGCAGGTCTGTTCAACTCTTTAGACAAGCATTGCTGTATGTGTGTTTTCTTCCTCTCCATTGACTGCATCGAAATTGGGTTAAAGCGTCATGTTTTGCCGAACAAGCTCAGCAGAACAGAAAATGATTGCCCTCTGTACAACATAAATATATAGACATCAGATGCTGCAAATATTGTAATGCCACAGTAAAGCTACCAACACCAGGTAGTGAGGATACTTTTAATCCCTATAAAACTAGAGAGAGAGAGGAGGCTCTTTAACAGTAAAGAGAAATGTGAGAGGTGTGTCATAAGATAGATATATTCATAAAATATCAGGAGGATAATGAAAATTCATCTCAAATTTTGTATTCCTTGCCCTTTTTTTTGGTGTGTTCATCCATGGCATTGGGCAGTAAAGCAAAACAACATTCATTATGCCTGTCAAAGTTATGACACTGTATAATAAATTGACCTATAAAACTCTCTTTATCCCTTCATATTGATTACTAAATTTTTTTCTCTGATTGATGAACAACATGTTAGTAATCTACTCATTTTCATCATCAAAGTAAAGGATAAACAAATATAATTTACTTTTGTACATACGTACATACAGTGCTATTTTGAAATATGCTGTCTGAATAAATATTGCCTAGGGTTTAAGATTATTCTTACCCTAAAAAAATTTTTTTTTCCTTTGAAAATGTCCTGATCCAATTTGAACAAGTGTTTGTTTGTGTTCCCCCACAAAAAAAATAAAAACCATAGAGAAATTCTGGAGAAAGACAACATCTGATATGAAATACCATAGCTTTTCTTGCAATGAACCAATACTTAATAAACTCTAAATTCTCCACGGAGTGATGGCAAGTCTTAAAATACGCATGAATACTCCATTGCTCGTACTGGATTTAGCTGTGACGTGAAACATGGAATGTGAAATACCCTTCCACTTCCTCCTACTGCTGGCCTTTAGGTAGTAGGGTTAAAATGCTGTTGCTGACACTCTTGTTTGTGTTTGAAACAGTCAGACCTTTGAGAGTGCAGAGAGCTGTTTCCCTGAGCTCTGGAAATGCTTATATGTACCAGATGATATATTGATATCGCTATAGACTGCAAATTTACTTGTAAATCGTAATTTAGTATTTCACTTTAATGGCAAAAAGGAAATCCCAGTTCAGGATCAGGCAAACCTGCTGGGGCACATTCAACCAAGAATGATTTTTCTTAAAATGGAACAGACATTTGACTACAAATTCAAAAAAGGCACTAAAGTATTCATGACCAGTTCTACCACAGTATTTCCCATAGAAAGTAATTTAGACATGAAGAATATGCACAATGCAAATATATTTTTCCTTTTTATCTGGGCCTTCCCATTTAGTAAGGTTAGAGGACAAGATTTATGCCCTTTTGTGCCATAGAAACAATTATGGCAACTTTTCAGTTTGAGTACTCTTGCATTTTCTGACCATAGTGTCATCTGAATCCCTCGTATTTCTCTACTTGATGCTTAGTTTAAGCAAGTGGATCGCTTGGATTGTAGAAGAGCAGACAGTAGAGACAGATCCAGGCTGCAAAATATCCATAGTCTGGGTTCAAATGTGAAAGCTAAGGGATGGTTAAGCTTAAAATTTGGAATCAGCCAAATTTTCTAGAACTATATTTCTAGTACTATTTCAATTTTTTTAGTACTATGATATTTCCCTTGCTGCACAGCAACTTTGAGGAGGAAACACAGAATGACTATTTCATCTTCTAAGGAGCATCCACACTCAGAATTGTAAATGGCCATCATCCACCAAGATAAACCAAAGCAAGCTGCCACATTTGTTGTAAGATAAGAAACAAAATATGCAATTTAGGCATTATACAGTTCTATTAACCTGAACTCATGTTTCTTTCATGTAATGCCACAGGGACTAAGCTTAGCATTAGCATTTCCATGCCTGTATAAGAAAAAAAGTCTGTATTTTTTTCAAGTCTTGAAGCTGATAGTTGAATAAAGGGCAGGGATTTAATGACAGACCAAATTCTGCTGAGAGGTTGTGAAGCTCAGTGCAAGTCCTTTCACTTTCAAATAACTTTCTAGGCCTGGCTAAAACTTTGAAGACCTGAGGATCACTGCATATACATAGGTCCCAGCAGCTGTTTGATGGTGTATGAGACATACAGCACGGTATCAATCCATTTTCTGATAGATCATAGCTCAGAAACCATGACTGTGGTTTTAAACATAGAACATGTTTCTCTTAAAATCAACAGATCAAACTGTGTCCTCCCCTTTTGCTAGCGTGGAGACCCAGAGTCTGGACAGCCTCAGGACCATGTAACGCAAGTGTGGGTGCATTGCCTGTTTGCAGCATTCATTCTTTCTTAGCCTTCAGAAAGGATCTGATGTCTGTCATGATGAAACGCAACGGAAAAGATACATTTTGTCAAATGTATGTGTCGCAGAGGCTCATGCTACAAATACTTGGTTTCTGTTTCTCCCGGTCTACACGAAAACCTGGCTTGTAATTCACTGAGCTCGGGTCCCATCCAGGGGGTGGTATGGACAGTGGTTCAGGGGTTCCTGCCCTGCAGACCCATATGCCTCTCTGTTTTAATAAGAGGTCACACTTTTCCCTCCAATTCCTCCATTTCCTCAAAACTATTTTCATCAGGGTCTCCCCAGATGTCCCCATCCCAATCCTCAGGATCTGCATCCACAATCAGTTTTTGGATTTGGACAACACTGGGGGGTCTTTTCACTTGTGCTAGCATGATCTCAATTTTTTGATCTAACAGACGCGTCCGCTCTCTTTCTCTTTCTAGTTCTCCTTTTAAACAATCGATTTCTAACTGCTTCTTTAAATTGCTCTTTTCTAATATTCCAGAATAATTATAATGATCTTGCGCTTGAATTAGACAGGCACCCGGGATGGCACACATGGTCCCTTTACTGTTTCAATTATTCCCATGACATTGTTCTACTCTCTCTGTGACCACTGCTGGGTTGAACCACTTCTCCTTCGCCCATTTTATACCCAGGGGAGAAGGGCTACATCTGTTCCTGCATAATAATTCCTCTATTGGCACCATCCTGCCAACTACACGAATTTAATGTTGCCGAGGCTCACAAAATCAAATTAGGCAGGTGATAGATTCAAAAATAAAACTTATTTAAACAAAAATTGTTTAGCAGAAAACTGACTGGAAATGAGACATCAACACTCCGACATCAGTAAACCACAGGTTCAGGATGGTGTAAGAGGGATTAATACTGCACAGCCAGCTTTAGAAATGAGGATCCAAAATGCGCACAATCACTCACCTATAAGATGAGGGCTCTCAACCTCGAGGAGTTTCCTCGAGCGGTGTCCCGACCCAAGGGGAGAGTCCCCGACTGCAGACCCGTTGCTCCGAGGAGGACTGACTCAACTTGCCCTCCGGCGGGGCTCCATTTATACCCTAGTTGAATCTGATCTGTGGTCAATTCTAATTGGCTGAGTGCCTTAACTTTCTTACTCCTTGCCCGAGGTGTATACATGACCATAATTACTGGCTCAAGGTATGTATGTGATGGTCAGCACTTGCCATCTTAAAGGTGTGAAAGTAAGGGCGCTAAAAGTAGGGATGCAAAAAGTAAGGACGCAGCAATCTTAATGCCCCCAGTCTTTGTCAGGGCAGGTGCACCTGCCACAGTATGAAATGGAAAATAAGTGAGGAAAAAACTTGCACAACATGTCCTCTTTGTCAATGTATTTTCAGAGTAAAAAGTTACAGTAATGGGGAAAAAAAAGTATTTTGCATACATTGTTCATACCAAAGGATTAGATTCTCATATTCATCCTGGTTACCACATGGGTGCTTCCGCTGAAGCTGAGCTAAGGAGGCAACAATCACTAAAGGCTCTGTCACAGCTGTATGAGCACCAAGTTTGTGCTTCCCCAGCAATTTAAGCTGATGTAACCTGAGAGTAACACAGTGGTACTCAGTTCCTTCCTGTCTGAGCTGATGCTGAAGTTCACCCAGTTGGGTGGTGGGAAGTTCAGGGATCTCTTCTGGCCTCAGACTGAGTGCTGCTTCATTTTGTTGGGTTAGGTCTCAGCTGGATGCTTTCCTGGTACCAGCCTGTGCAGGGCAAGAGAAGAGGAAAGCAGCCCCAGTTGGCAATTAGTCTGATTTACACTGTTGTGGCCATCACTCACAGCCTCACTTAGAATGGAGGAGACCTTTTCCCAGTTCACCTTTCCAGGTGGTTCAAGTGAGCTTACCCTAAACAACAACAAAAAATAAATCCAGGGAACGGTAGCTGAAACCCAGTGCTCTGCACCATCTCCTTAGCCCTTCTTGTCTCTCAAAAATACTATAATTTTACACCAGCAGCTCAGACAAGACACCTGAAATCAATCCACATTGACACGCATAGCTTTCCAGGACTTTAAATTACTAACTTTGGTGTTGAAAAGAGCGTGTTTTTCTCATCACTGGTCTGCAACCAACATAGTTTCATCCCATTTTTGGAATAAATAAAGCGAAATCCCAGCCCTCCTGTAGTCCTTGGGATTATAGGTGTTGATGAAGTTGGGACTGCACCAGGAAGCTTTGCTCCGTCAGGCTGCTGAAGGAAACGGCATAACAGGCCCAGATCCTAAATCCTCCCAGGGTTCCTTTTTCATGCTCTACACAGGATTTCAGGATTTCTTCCAGCAACAACGACAAGAAGGTAACTGGGATTAAGCACCATTACCTCTATGTTTTAGGGCTGTTCTGTTTATTACTCAGCCTTCTCACACCAAAAATAATAAACATTGAAGTGATAGTTTTTCCAAGAATTAAACTAATGAAAAGAAAATAAGTGTATGATCTTTTGAAGGACCATAAATACTGTTGGCTTCCAAAGCATTTTAAAGAAATATGTGTACTTACTGTGTTTAAATCAACAGAAATAAATCAGCAATCCAGAAAAATGGATTACTTATCACATTAATTTTTCCATTGTGTATTTAAGCCCTCAGGAAGATCCATTTTTTGTGTTCAGACCTCACTGGTTCTTTGCGACTTTTTTTCTAATTTCCTTAAGACTGTGTTTCCACAGACATGGAACTATTCTGTAAAAACGATAAATCAGCATGTTAGAGATATTCCAAAACTCTATTCCTCATGTCTATCTATAGCACTGCAGTGCATGCTTCTTGGAAACATTAATAGCTGCATTTCATTTGACTATATAAATATTTAAGGTTTGTAATTTCTCTGTTGCTGACACTGCCAGTGCCAATGCAATGCAATGTTTCATTATCAGTTCCTAGTATACACATAATCTTGTCACACTTTGTTTCCAATAAATATAGCATGATATATTTTGAATATTTGAATAGCTGAGTGCATTCGTATTGCTTTCAGTCATGACCTGCTTACAAATTCCCAGCTAAGAAGTACAGCCACATGGAACAATAACCTGCAAGTATTGTGCTAATATATTTTCATTAGTCAGTGACACTTAGCTGGAAAAAAAAAAACAAACCTACATCCTTCAGAAACAAGTCAGCTTGGCTCCTGGATCCCCACATAAGGATGAGCCACATCCAGGACCCATATTGTTTTTGTCTCAAAGTTGTGAGTGGGTATTTCAAATTTAATCTGCCCATATCCATTCCTTCTTCAGTGATTTGCCAATCTCTTTCTCCATCTTTTGAGAGTTTCCTTGTGCATGAATATCCAGGAGGAATGGTCGCTCTCTTAGCTGTTCTGGGAAATCAATCTCAGAACAGGTATTTGGTCTCTGATTTTGAACTGGCTGTGAATTTTGTATTATTCTGCACCTTTCTGAAAGCTGCAAGGTGTTTTATCAAAAGTGAAGATAATTTGGGGCAAGTCTCTCCTTTCATGTTAGATTATAGAAAATGTAGTTTTAGGTAGTATGGGAGCACTTTGTGAGACTTCTGCTGCTGCATAAGAACATTCAGATCTACTGAATCTGTGGAGTAACAATATTATGTGGGATGTACCCAGGCTCTAACACAGAGGAAAGGAGGCAAAGGCACAGGTAAAAATTGAAACTGTTGTCCTCTAGGTAAAGCATCCTACACTGTGATAAATGAGAACCCTGCCTGACCTCGCAAAAGTGGTCCAAAAGTCAACTGCTTCCTGACTCCCTCCCAGCCAGCCTAGAGACATTCCCCCATTTTCCCTTTCATATCTGGTGCCAGCATCGTGGATCCTCAGTTGTCTGCTGATGTATTTCCAGAACTCTTAATCTGGAGTTGATTAATGCATTTCTTAATTTCTGGTTCTTGGAACTGTGTGACAGATGATAAGGGGACACTGTCTGTCAATGAAAAAGGTTTCTGGCTCACACCAGTTTGAAGTTGTGAGGGACAAAAATTAAGAAACATGTCTTGCATGCATCCTATGAGCTCAGAGTCCCAGCAGGAAAAAAATAAATCTGAATGCTATTGTTAATTTTCAGGATTTTAAACCTGAATTCAGAATTGTTGAAGTCTAATTTGCACTTTTCGAATGCTTCAGATTTTGGCAGTGCTGCTCTTACGACCAGGTCCTCTTTTTGAGAGTTCATGGCCAATGCCTTCATTATCGTCTGATCATTTTTTCATTCATTCATTCATTCATTCATTCATTCATTCATTTTTTTCATTTAATTTAATTTCATTTTGTTTCATTTCATTTCATTTTCTTTTTATTTCATCTGGCAATTTTGTCTACATCTATAATTTCTTATATTTTTCTGGAGTTTGTGGACATACAGCAGCCCAGGAAGTTACCCTACAATGACTCTGGCTGGCCATCCTGGACTCCTTCACTGCACATCTGTAAGTTCAGTCTGACAGTTCAGAATCCAGAATCCAGAAAACTGGATTTACTGCTTGGGCAGGATCCAGTGGTGACTGCCTGTTGCCCTGTAGCAGATCTGGTAAGCACATACACTTCACTCACATAACTCATTCACAGGGGGTTCCACAATTCAAGGAGGAGTCCATCCCCTTCTGTGTCTGAGCTACACTGTACAGTCATGCATGCACAGAAAATATGACTCACTGGCAATATTAGAGGCCTGTGAAAATGGATATTTGTACATCTGGCCCCTAGACACTAAGTAAAACATCTCAGTACCTCAACTGTCCCTCCAGTGTGGTCCTCCCAGACCTCTGTTTACCTGCTAACTGTGTGCTTTGGCCTCCAATATTACTGATTAGCTTCTGTGCTTCTGTTTATTCTTCTCTGCCATCTTAAATAGTGGTGGACTATGGAGAATGCAAGGGTTAGTCATGCAAGAAAACAACTAAAAAGATATTTGGTTGCCAAACTGAAAAATTTAGGGAAGTCCAAATTTAGAGTAGAATTAGATCCTACTCAGCCATCCCATGGACTTAGGTAGGGACATTTCCTACCGGCATAAATGTCTTCCACTTTCCATGCATGCAACAAGCCACGTCCCAGGAGATGGGTTATAAATGAGGCTTTCTTTAGTGGTAGTTGTATTGGAGCAACTGCAGCAGCAGGCCCTACTGGAAATATAGGCTAGTCAGGTTTTCTCTCTGCCCAGTGGCTCACGGTTCATGGTCAGAGACCAATTAACACTGAGATGTGGGATACCCAGACCCAAATCCCTCTAACTTCTCTGGAGTTAAGACTGAATTCTGTATATTTCAGAGATGAGATGAAACTCCATTTTCTTAGGTGAAATCTCTAACCATCAGTATCTCCTCTTTGTTGCTGGGTTTTGTGCAAGAAAGGAACTATCTAGAGTTGGCACCAGGTCATCGGAGAGAATCCATGGCTGTATATACCTAGAAGGAGATAAACAGCCTCCCCCAGCACCATAGAATTCCTTTTAAGGGCAGAGATTTCTAAGCCTAATATTTATATATAAACTTCTTAAGTACCTCACTCTCCTTTAGCACTTCCTACTGAAGTAGGAATCAGTCCAAAATGTTAGGTTTGTAGTCAAATTTACGGTGCTGAGCAATATTATGTAAAACTACCCCCAAAGTTCTGTAATACAGAAACAATATTTTTTAAAAATTTTTATTAAACTTTATGTTGAAGAAGCATATGAAGACCTGCAAGACTACAGACTATCTTATGGAGAACAAACTAAAAAGAGGAAGACACCTCTTTTGTACCACATAGCTCACCAGGCAACACGCACAGCCACATGAAGAACGTCATTTGCCCCTCAGAGCTCTCCTCCACTGCTTGGACCATAATTTGGTCCTTGCAGCTTGCTATTCGGCTCAGTTCCTCTCTCCTCTGAAACCAACTGATCTCTTACAATGATATTTAAATGGGTGTTCTGGGCTTTACTGGGCAGGCTGGTGAATAGCCACATAGTAGGTGACAACCTCTTCTCTCAAGGGTCATACGCGAATTCCATTTAGATCCACTACAATGAAAGAAGAAGACCCTCATAATCATATTAACATTTTGAAAACATATTTCAGCTTTATCAGACCCTTTTTTGAGTTAAAGCCCAAAATAGTCAGGAGTTGTCCTCTAAATGCAGTACTCTCTTAAAGGTTCTGTTGTCTATTTATTCTCTCTTTGGAGGAAAACATGTGTGCATGTATCTCCTATCCAAAGAAAGATAAACCTTTCTGTCCCAAGGAGCAGACTAAGGGCTTGACCTCTTGCTGGATGAATGCGAATGCAGCCAATGATGAATTAGGCTTGATGCGCAGATGAGGGGAGATAGAGTAGAGATGTTGGTGAAGAATAAAAGATGTGGAAATATCAAAAAGGCAATTCAACAAGGACTAGGGCTCAATATGGTGGGGAAAGGAGCAGTGGGCTTATTTTCAGCCTGGGCTAGCTTTTTTGTTTTCACATGCTGGACATTTCAGCTGGTTTAAATGTTTATTGGCTATAGCATTTAACCCGAGATTTTTTTTTTTTTTTTGCTGTCCGACGAAATGATACAAAGAAGAGCTAAGTAAACCTAACTTTTATACATTTAAAAAGCCTTTGTAGCTAAAAGCCTTTGAAATCCTTTGTAGCTAATGGAGGAAGTCACTTACCCTTCAGAAATCCTGATAGTGTTTGCATAAACCATGTGTGAGGCTGTGGTGAAACTCTGCCTCACATGGCAGGTGCCCACAGCTCAGAGGCGTCATCTTAATTCATCCTGAATCAAGTGAATAATTCATGCAAAAAAGACCATAATAAGAAAATGTGACATGGGGGTGGACTCAGCCATTGGGCTGGCTTTAAATGCCTCATAGCCTTCAGGTTTAGTACCAGAGGTACCATCATGATACTGAAGTGTTTTTTGTTAAATCTACCCAACACAGTGCATAAGTTGTGCCACGAGATGCTGTTGTGGCTGACAGCTGAACTCAGGGAGTGGTGTTGCCACTTGCTTTACTGTGCTCCACATGGAAACGCTTATCATTGCTCTCTGCAGCCTCAGGGCAGGGGGATGTCCCACAGTCAGCTGAGCTCGTCCTATGTCTTCATTCAGGACTGTAATGGTGCATTTCAAATCACCATGTGCTCCCTGGCCTGAATGTATATAATCCAAATCTGCATTTTTTGTGGACTCAAGGTTGTTCTGGTCCACCAGAAAGCAAATGTAACCTTGAGTTTGAGCCTGATTGAGGTTTAAACCCATCCCCGATTCCTTCAAAGCTTACCTCAGGGGGTGGCCTTAGGTGCAGATGTAGCACACACAGAGCACCCTGTAGAATAGGGGAAGTTATTGGTAGAAGGGGAACAGAGCTCTGGTCTGACAAGTAACATTTCAATGGTATGAAATACCTTCTTGTGAGCACAGCTGTCTGTAAAGTGCTGGTGAGACAGCCTAGGACAGATCTAATCATTAGTGGGAAATGCTGTAGCAAGCACTAATCAATGCAATTAACATGGTTATTTAAACTTTTTGCTTACAAAGTAATTGTCAGGGTAATAAAAAATAAGATTGTGAGAAAGTTAGCCAGCTATCCTATAACAATTCTACTTTTGCTTCATTATTTTAAGTCTCCTCATTGCCTCAACCAAACATTACTAAGGCATGGGCCCTGGTATGTGGGTTAGTATGTTCCAGATCACATATTTCACAATAACATTTTTCCCTTTTGCTATTAAATCTTTGGCATAGCCATAGTGCCTGGAAAAAATGTAAAAATAAAAAGGCAAATAAAAGTAAACTGCATTCTTCTTATGATTTAACATATTTCCGTACTAACAGTTTCTTTAAAATAAAAATGGTTTCTTCAATTAGCTTATTTTTACAGAGGTTATGAAAAGCAGAATCTAGATCAATAATAGTAATCGTTACAGGATTTGTTGGGGCTTTCTTCTCAACAAACAGCCTGAAAAACAAACAAAGTTGATTTCAAATCTTTGGTTGACAAATAGGATATACAAAAGAATTTTCACCGCAGTATTTAAATGCTGATTTCCTCATAATGTAAATGGAAATAGAGTGTTTTCTTCAGCAGGGTAAAGAGAAATGGTTTGTTGTTAAACCGTTCTATACAAGATGGTGAGTGGAGGATTTTTTATGTTTCCCAAATACAGCCTTTTTTTGCTTCCAAGAATCATTCTGCATCACTGAAGAGGAAAACGTATGTGTGCTCTTCTGGACTGGTAGGGTTTTCCTGCTCCACTCCCTGCTGCCCATCGCTCCCTCACCAACCTCTGTGCAAGGCTGTGTGGAAATGGCAGCCTGATCTGGCCCTAGGCATCCTATCTCAGCCTTCTGGAAATGGTGCTACTTCATTTAGGGAATTTGAAAGGTTACAGTAGGTAAGTTATGAAATGAAGAAAAGGTGTTTTCAAGACAAAACCCACTCATTAACTGCTAGAAAGCTGGGGATAAAAAAGGCAGGCTGCAACTTTTTTTGGCATTAAACTATACACATTATAGCTGCTGTGTAGATGCTCTTCAAATTAATGGCAAGTTAAAAAGAATCCATTTTAAAAAGGTGTTTTTTTTAAAGGACCCGTGGATTCAAAACGTGATTTCTACTTGTCTGTGCAGTTCACTTGACAGTGCAGGTTTTTGACACAGCTTTGTGTTAATAATTTATGTAGACACAAACTCTTACATGCCTTATAAAAATGGAGCACAGCTGGATTTGTGCATTTACAATCCATCCTCTATATACAACTCAGAGTGAAAAAGCTTTGTGTGCTGAAGTAGAAATCATAGGGAAGCCGCTCTGTAAATTTAGTTCTTATTGTGAAGAATCTGAATGCACACTGAAGCAAGACATGGGTAGCATTCACATTTCTTTTTTGGTTGTTTGCCTTAAATTCCTGTGGAGGACCTTAAGGAGCTCTACATCATCTTGTATCCTGTAATCATCCGCAGTGGTACCATTTTAATGGTCTCTGTGAATGTATGTGGTTTATTTAATGGGAAAAAAAAATAATTTCTATAGCTGTGCCAGCCTTCCAGGTGCAGCCTGAAAGGACTAAAAGAGGATTGACTCCTTTTGCCACTTAGCAGACCATTGGATGTGGTTATTATGATACCCCAGAGTCAACCCTGGGGATCACAGCTGTTCATCTTAACATATCTAATGAAGTGCAGATGGGAAAATTTACATGATAGTTTTAATCAAAGCAGAGAAAAGAAACTAAAATTTCCAGTATTAATTTGCTGGCCACGCTGATACAGAACTGCTGTACAGTCTCAGGATGAGCCTTTCCAGCATGGACTTTATAGCTGCTGGGGCTGATCCAAAGCCCTTTGCAGTGAATGGTAGTCTCTGAATTACATGGGATTGCCTTTGTTGACTTAAATGGTCTTTGGATCAGGTCCATAATGAATTATTGCTTAATATTGAGTTTGCACAGCAGTTCATGCAGAAGGGCGTGCAGGAAGGGTGCTGAAGCTCTGCCAGCTGACCAGGGAGCAATGGTCTCCACCTGGCAGAAAGCCATGGCCTCTCTAAGCTCTGCACCCACCACGACTGGCGCAGCTTCCCAGACAGAGCTGCGGTGGGAACATGCTGCCAGCCAGGTGCCGGGCTGCAGGCTGTGCCCTGCTCTTATGCCAGTACCGGGCAGCAGCAGTGAGCACACCTGTGGGAGGTGTGCCCAGGTAGAGTGTCCTGGTTTCAGCAGGGATAGAGTTAATTTCCTTCCTAGTA
>NW_008824468.1:1305772-1306295 GCF_000699105.1 Pygoscelis adeliae
GGACTTGACATGGAGGATTCCCTATCCTCTCTCCGCCTGGCTGAACACAGTGACTTAAGGGATAGGGGGCAATGGCAACAAGTTCCTGTCTGGCGCAGCAGGCGCATCTCCTCTGTGACTACCCCACCTTCCCAGGTGCCCTTGCATAACAGGTACGAGGCTCTGCAAGTGGAACTGAACAATAATGAGGATGATGGTTCATCTAGCTTGGAGGGGTTGCCCTGCATCAAAACTGCTTCCATAAAAAAAAGACGGGTCATTGTCATAGGAGACTCCCTTCTGAAGGGAATAGAAGGCCCAATATGCAGACGAGACCCACTTCTTAGGGAAGTCTGCTGCCTCCCTGGGGCCTGAGTTAAAGATGTGAAGAGAAAATTCCTACCCTGGTACGGCCCTCAGATTATTATCCATTATTGATTTTTCAGGTAGGCAGCGATGAAGTTGCAACTAGAAGTCTGAGGGCAATCAAGAGAGACTTCAGGGCCTTGGGACAACTGGTTAAGGGATCAGGAGCACAAGTAGT
>NW_008824468.1:1308705-1350103 GCF_000699105.1 Pygoscelis adeliae
TCACAACAGCCCCAGGCAATGCTACAGGCTTGGGGAAGAGTGGCTGCAAAGCTGCCCGGCAGAAAAGGACCTGGGGGTGTTTGTCAACAGCCAGCTGAATATGAGCCGGCAGTGTGCCCAGGTGGCCAAGAAGGCCAATGGCATCCTGGTCTGTATCAGAACTAGTGTGGCCAGCAGGGGTAGGGAGGTGATCGTGCCCCTGTACTCGGCCCTGGTGAGGCCGCACCTCAAATACTGTGTTCAGTTTTGGGCCCCTCACTACAAGAAAGACATTGAGGTGCTGGAGCGTGTCCAATAAAGAGCATTGAAGTTGGTGAAGGGTCTGGAGCACAAGTCTTATGAGGAGCGGCTGAGGGCACTGGGGTTGTTTAGCCTGGAGAAGAGGAGGCTGAGGGGAGACCTTACCACTCTACAACTACCTGAAAGGGGGTTGTAACGAAGTGGGTGTCGGTCTCTTCTCCCAAGTGACAAGTGAAAAGAGGAAATGGCCTCAAGTTGTGCCAGGGGAAGTTTAGACTGGATATTAGGAAAAATTTCTTCACCGAAAGGGTTGTCAAGCATTGGAACAGGCTGCACAGGGAAGTGGTTGAGTCCCCATCCCTGGAAGTATTTAAAAGACATGTAGATGTGGTGCTTAGGGACATGGTTTAGCGGTGGACTTGGCAGTGCTAGGTTAACGGTTGGATTTGATGATCTTAAAGGTCTTTTCTGACCTAAACAATTCTGTGATTCTTTGATTCTGTGTTTCTATTTTTCTATGATTCTATAGTCCACAAGCATGATTAAAAATGTTAGGTAAAACCCCAAGGAAGAAAAAGGGGTACATTGCAAACTTCTATCACTTGATTTCCCATTACCAAATTCCCTATTTAATAAATAGCGTTGATTCAGATTGCAACCAATCACAGTCTGATCAAACCTCTCATTCAGAAAACCAGGTCTTTTCATAACAATCTGCAATGCCTGGGTTCCATTTTTATGGGGCAGTGATAATAGTGTGGTGCACTCCAGACTGTCTGCTGGAATTGATCGTGTTACAGGGACACTCCTAGGCCTATATCATTACAGTAATCACCTGTATTTAATACACTGAAGTGAGTGGCTAAAGCTCTGAACAAAACAGAAGCTATGTCCAAACTCTAAAGGATCTCATTAGGCAATAGATTATACCTGACCTAATTAATAGCATCTCATGTGTAAGGATAAAGGTTTCTCGCTTTTATATTTCTTTCAAGTTAATAGAAATAATGTAACCATTCGTATGACATCTAAACCTGTCTGAAAGTATTTAATAATAACAGATTGCGTCAGGCTACTGAAGTAAGCTTTTCAGGAACTTTTAAGTTCCTCTAACATTTTGGCACTCTAGAAATTCCCACCTAATACTAAATTTCTACAGCGTGAATGCAAACACACAGCTAGTTAAGTCCTAAAAACACTGGTCTGGTCCCCGACATAACCTGACATCCCATCCACAGACGCAAAATAGGCATGCCTGCCAAAATCTCTCTGTGAGAGGAAAAGCCCTTGCTGCTCTGAGTAGGTATTAATGGCAAGTAGGCATTAAATTAACGACAGTAGAGTCCTTTTCCCTCACCTTCCTACCTCCCCTTCTCCCACATAAGAGGGATGCTTAGCCAGCAGCAGGGCTGAACGCCGAGCAGCTCAGTGCTGCTCAGGCTGGTCTCCAGCCAGTGCCAGAAAGGACTGCCACCACCCCGGTCTTTAAAAAAGAAAACTATAAGCAAGAGGATACAAATATTCAGTCTCCCAGTTGGTAACAGGCACTTTCTGGTTGACCTGACTCTAAACCTAACCCTGAGGGACAAAATGTAGAAAACTCTGTTCCTCAGTCTTTTCTGTTAACCAGGAAAGGCAGTTTTCCCCACGGCGTGCCAGCTGTTGTGAAACGTGCAGTGTGGTACCTAGCCCTCTTGCCTGGTATGTGTAAGACCAGAAACCTAGCGCAGCAGCTGTGAATTCAACGAGGTTTAAATGTTAAGTGTTCCTGCTCTGAATATCGCATTACTTCATTCCTCCTTTGGGAATGCATATCTAAAAGTGATGAAATTTCACTTCTGTGGTCTAGAAGGCAAGACACAGGTCATTTTCACCTTCTCTTCACAGTGACTGAATAGGTGGAGAAAGCTCAAGTAATGGATCTTTACACTGACCCAGTGATGCCTCCTTAGCTTGTGAAAGGATTTTACAGTGAGCTGTACAAAGACTTTTTGCTTAAATTCTGCTAGTGCCTAAGAAGTAGTTTTAAAATGGCATTCTTTTTTTAGAAGTACTCTGCATCAGTTGAGTCAATCTACAAATGTAAGTATCTTGTTTTGTCCCCACTGCCACTTCTGTTAGTTTAGCTGCAGATCTGAATATCAAGCAGAGACATTTTGTTCCTTGTGGACCATCGGCAGTAATACTGGTTCTCCATTCATGAGTTTGTTAACAGAACTATTGATGGGTATGAGTCAGCCAGCACAGTAGTCAGTTCTTTCCCAGTTAGCTGATTTGTTCCATAGGTTTTATAAAAAAAAGGGGCCGGGGGGAAGCAAAAAATTGTAGTAAACTGAAATAACAGGACACAGACACTAAGCAGCAGGTGCACCAAGGGAGAGGGAGTTTTACAACCCTGAATCCCAAACAAGACTGCAAAAAGTACCCCAGGCTCAGAAAGGTGTTATCAAAAGTTACAAAGCTGGCATGCACTCCACTGTCCCCAAGGCAGGGCTGCTCCTGCCTGGCAGTGATGGGTTGATCATCTAGCATTAAAGCCTTCAGCAGGGAACAGACACAGCCCTAACCCTCAGCTGGAACAAAATGGCATATGAACATACTGTTGCTACCTGAAGAGCTGGTCTGTAATTTACCCTGTTTTCTGAGAAAACAAAGTTTCTTGCGTGTATTTAAGTACATTAAATATCTATTTACTTGATTCTAACAGATTTTAGACTTGGGACAATATCCAAATTTAACATAAGGACAACCATATAAAAATTATGTGTTTCTACCAATTTCCTGAAAATCAGTGGCTGGTTCAGAGAGAGATGCTCTAAATGACCCCATGGATGAAAAGGCTGCAGTATGCACCACCCGCTGACCACGTAGCAGAGGAGCCAAACCAGAGGGGCATGCTTGGAGGGCTCCAATTGCCTCCAAACATGCAAATCCTCATTCTGCTCTCAGACCCTATTAAATACTAGAGCATTTGACTGCAGATGCAAAGCTGAGGAACCCAGGCCATATTACTGCTGCTGCTCATGGAAGTAGGTGCTAACTTTTGTGGTTATGAAAGAAATCTTGAAAAGCCTGGAGCAAAAGACCTGAGAGGTGTGACTTTTCCCATTCATCTCCATCAAATACTAATCCTGAAATCTGAAAGTGACAATTTAATTACCAATGTTAATGATTTCACTGCACACAGTTTTCTTCAAAACATACAGTGATTTGCTTGTCTGAAAATCTTCAACTGCTTTATCCTTCTGCGAATCTTATTTTTGCCAAAACCCCTTTAACTTCCCAAAACTTCTAGTTCCCCCATCTTCCATAACCCACAACCTACTTGAATCTGAAGGGACAGATTAAAATATTTCAAATTTTAAATCAATATGAATAGCCTAGGGTGACTGTGATGACTGCTGCATTCATTGGCTTTTTGGTCTGCCACACGAGAGCACAGCAGAACGTGGTCCCCACCATGGGACACAGAAAACTCTGGCTTTGAGGTGCTTCTCGAGGCAGCCTGTTGAGTACTTTTTGCCATCTTGCAGGCAAAGGGCCTAGAATTTCATTTTAACCAGTACAGGATTTATAGTCTGTTAGTAATTTGCCTTTTTTCTTTAAGCCAAAATGGCTCTTTCATACACACGTATAAACACACATGTACTCCCACACATGCTTGACTAATTTTGATATATCATTCTCACAATGAAGAATCGTTTACTGGGAAAGATTTTTGGAAAAAAATTTGCAATAGTATTCCCAGGATTCTGTATTGCCAGCTATGGCTAGAATGGGAATCCATCAAATAGACAGATGCATCATTTTCCCCAAACACTTTCAAGTATGATCATCACATCAGCCTTTCATTTATCATCACTCAGAAACAAAGATTTACTCCAAACCCAAACTTTTTCCATAAAAAATGAGTTAATTGCCCCTGTCAAATTGAGTATGGGAATATTAAAGCTGTTAGCATTTTCCTCCCTTTAACTCAATGCATGTGACTTTACTTGAGGATATGACCCAGTATCTCAGACAGAAATATGTTTTGTCTTCATTGAGAAGAAATTAGTTAAGTTCAAAGTTAAAATAGTGGTTTCTTCAGCATAATTCTGTGATGATGTTAATTTTGGCCTGAACAAAATGTCATTTATCACCATTAAAGCAGAAAATGGAAAACACACAAGCTAATTAGATAGTTTTCTATAAAAATATTGCTATTGAACAAGCAAAGTTAAAATGTTTTACTGTCATAGCATGCCCATTTGCAATTAAGGTGAAATCAATGTTTATGATAACTTGAAGAATATTATGATTGTATTTGGAGCTTTTGGGAAACCATCCAAAAAGTCTTGTTTTGGAATACTTCTTCAACATGTTCCTGTTAATGAAGAAATGGTTGAGTGTCCTGGAGTTATGAGATGTCGAGGAGTAATAGGGTGATATGCTCCTTTCTGATCAATAAATGGCAGCTTTGTCTATTAAAAACAGAATAAAACAAGTGAATTCAACACACATTCCTGTGAATGAATGAATTTCACCCTGGATTGAGACTTTTCCTCACGTTCAGACAAATTCAGATGATACACTGCCCCATCGCTTTCAGTTGCTATATGTCACAAAGTAGTGGGAATTTCAGAAGCAAGTCAGTCAGGATTTCTACTGCAAAAAAGCAGCTTGGATCATTCACTCTAATCTGAACAAAATCTCCAATCTCAATTTATGACTGCTTCTGTTTGCCATTTAATACTCTTGACAGAGCTCCATTGAAGCCAGCATCCTACCACATCCTAAGGTCAGACCTCATATATAGTTGATAGTAATCCCCCTGAACCAATTGACGGATGCATGGGTCTCCTTCCTTGTCAGAAAGTAGCAGTTATAACTATCAGTCTGTACAATTACCCATATAAAGTAATTTTATCTCTTTAGAGAACCTCAGTCACTAACCCTGCTTCTTACATACGTGGGTGACACAGGCAGGATAACGGAGGAGAGCTCCACCAGAGCTCTGTGAAAGCCAGTGGAATCATAGAATCATAGAATCATTAAGGTTGGAAGAGACCTCTAAGATCATCAAGTCCAACCGTCAGCCCAACACCACCATGCCCACTAAACCATATCCCTAAGCGCCGCATCTACATGTCTTTTAAATACCTCCAGGGATGGGGACTCAACCACTTGCCTGGGCAGCCTGTTCCAAAGTTTAACCATTCTTTCAGTAAAGAATTTTTTCCTCACGTCCTATCTAAACCTCCCATGCTGATTGACGCCAACTGCTAACCTCACTTTTCTCCCTTTCTCTTTCTGCCCCTTCCCTTGACCTGTGCATCCACAGGGTGACTGAAACTCATTGCTCATTACATCTGTTCTTATGCACTAAATCCGACAAAGCTCAACCCCTCTCAAGAAACTTTGCTACCTGTAATCCACAGTTCCTGTCCCTCTATCAGGTCTGTAGTAGCCAGCCAGAGGAGACAGTAACAGTCAAAGGGATTCGCCCTTCAGCTGCTAACATTTCCCTAGTAAGTTGTTTTATTCAAATATGATTTTACTGTCTATCACAAGTGTGAAAACCTATCTTCCCAAAGGCTGAATGCAGCCTGTGTCTTCATTACAGATGACCTGCACCATGTTACTTTTGTTTTGTGTCATCCCTCCTTCCTGGTCCACCCCTTATTACTGTCTTCTGAACATTTGCTATTTATTACTATTTTTCCTAAACCAGGGGTTGCTGGAAGCTGAGAAAATACATCGTGTAAAATTCTCACAGTATATTTCTCATTTCTTACAACCTTTTCTTGGGCGTATTCAGAAAGAGCTGGTCTTTTGGTCTTACCCACCACGTCCATGCTCACATCACTGAAGTATGTGTTAGTCTGTAGCCCACAAAAGGTCTTTTTGGTCTGCAGCAAGGGAATAATTCCTCATTCCCTGCTCTAGAGGTGTTACTAGACGTGTGTCTATGTGTCATGTAATATGTAACTCTTCTTTGGGCAAAAATGGCAAGCTGGTGTCAGAAGAGCATTTTGCAGCCAATCTGTACGCCCTGAATGTGTTGGGAAAATGAATATATGAATGATATTTTGAATGATCAATTTGTTTCATGTAGAAAGTGAACAAATGGAGTAACTATGAAGATGACACTTTGGCAGCAATGACAGATTAAACTGGGTGTGTCAATTTGTATGACAAGAATCATCACTAGATGCAAGACAAGACATCGAGTAACAGGAGAAACTTTTGGAATTGGGAGAGCCAGGTGACAAACATCCTTCCAAAGAGAGCATGGCAAAATGCTGCAGACAGCCTTAGTCTGTCAGAGATACTATAGGAAAGGAGAGATGACCTGATAAAAGCTTATACTTTTGCTGGCAAACACAGCTCCCATACTGTTCTGCTGTGCTTTGACACCTTGTGTAAAGTTACAGAATGAAACAAAAGAGAAACCTCATTACCACTCCCAATAACGCAGTTGCTAGAGTGGCTCTGTGCCAGTTTATACCAGCAGAGTCTCTGTATGTGGCTCTTTGAGGGCTCCTTTTTTAAGTAAGTTCTTCCCTAGAAAGGGAATTCCCACCATCACTGCATTTGGGTAATAACTGCTGAAAGTTAAATGACCTTCACAAGCACAAAGGACTCTCCACTGATGCCTGTGCTACTTACAGCTAAACTCATTGCCCATATATGTAGAGTCCATTTGTTCCTGTGATGGTTTCAGGACCTTCCAGGCGATCCAGAAATGTACACATTCAACTGGGTCTTTATTGCAAAGACTGGGTCTGGAGGCGAAATGCAGTTCCCTGGAAGGGGCTATATCTACTAATATGGATAACATGGACTATTCATATTGCAGTTTCCATCTTTATTTTAGCCTTAATAGGTACTGGTGGATCCCTGCTTCCCACGGTGAGTTCAGATGCAAGTTGTGCAAGTAGGAAGGTAGAATCACTTGAAGAAATTTCCTCTAGAGAATTGACCTCCTCAGAGCATCTATGGCACTCATTGCTAAGTCAGTCCATGGCCTGAAGATCATCTCTGACTGCCTGACATACCCAGGACTACAGTGTGAAATTATAATGATGGCAAAAATAGTTTTAAAAAAATCCAAACATCCCTGTGAAGTCCAGGAGGTCAAGACTCTTGGACTAATAGGAGCAATTATAGGACAAGTTCATAACATCATACTGCCACTTGCATTTGTATTCAAGGCGAATGATATGGTTTGACAGGAGCAATCGCTGGCCTTGGAAGAGGACCCTAGTTCTAGTGTGGAGAAAACTCTGGGTGGATTTTGGCTCTGATACCAGCACAGAGATCCCAAGGAGCATAACCCCAACGCAGTGCACCTTGGACTAGAACACTTCTGGTGATTACCCACTGCAATCAAAGAGCTTTGCCGTCCTGCAGGGGAAAGACAGCATCAGACTCAGGAGACAATAGTTAAATAAAACAACATAGTTGGGTGAATAATCTCCCTATTATATTTAACACTGGGAAGATCTTGGCTGGAGTTAGTGTGACTGACATCCAGTATACATCAGTAAACCTGTGGGCTCTCTTGGGAGAATTTATTGAGCACTGGATGTGAATGCTGTACATTAGATGCTTGGGTTTATTTTTTTCAAAAAAAAGAAGGCTGAAAAGAGAGCTGATAATTATTTTTGGCTATCTGATCAAGATATAGAATCAAAGCAAAAAGGAATTTTTTTTCCCATCCCTAACAGGGCTAGGACAAGCAGCAGTGAGCTTAAACAGCAGCAAGGGAAATTTAAGATAGGCATAGGGTAATGTTTCCTGATGAAAAGGCCAGCTAACCATTCCACCACTGGCAGACTCTAAAGAGTAGGTTAGATAAATTGATCATGAAAGACCCAAGATCCTGCCAGGAAAAAAGGCAGAGAGTAGGTAGTCTCTTCCGGCTCTGTTTTTTAAATTTCTAACAGGTTTTGTGAACCTTTCTGTTGGACTGGTTTTAGCTGCTTGAAAATGTCTTCCTTGGCATCCACAAAGCAAAATTCCAGTGAAAGTGTCAACCAGCAGAGACTATTTGCATGGCTGCAGAATACAGACATAGTGCTAGAAGATGCCCAAGTCTTTGGAATTTACAGCAAAGGAATGAACAAAGAAATGGGTCCTGGGATTTAAAAACGTCACTTCTGAGCCTCAGTTTTTCTAAATCTTTCATGTATGTACAACCATTACACCTAAAAAAAATGAACAAGCAAACAAAAAGAGTGCTTCTGAGCAGCAGAAAGAAATGCGCTTTGTAAAATTATTGTTTGCACTCACGAGAAATGCAGAGATGCTACAGTGATTGCAGCGCTGGATGGAAAAGGGCATTTATTCTGAAATTATGAGAGTCACCTCTCCTTGACCCTCTCTTTCCAGGAAATCAGTATCATACCTGGCATTACACATACCACTAGATTTTTAGCTAGCTTTGACATCTATTTTCAGCTCGTATTGAAGTCCTTCATTCACTAGTTCCAGTTTTCCCTGGGTTTTTGTACAAAACTTTTTTTTTTTCAGGTTTTCTCATAATGAAAATTGTTTGCTGATTCACCAGGTAGCTTTCTGACAGCTCTTGTGAAAGAACAAAACGTGGCTTATCTCCTCCTTACTGATAATATCACCTTGACTTCAACACGTTTCCAAACTGCTGTGCTTTGTTTTCTGTATGCTTTTAATTACAGCTCTTGTTCCTTTGGAAGAGTGGGGTTTGCTTCCCTCCTTCCCAGGGGCTGTCCTGTTTCCCCTAAAGCTTTCATTCTCTTCTCCCCTTGCTATCTCGGTGTTGACAGGATCTTCATTACTATCTGATTCTGTCACCTGTCATTCTTTAATGATGCTCTCTGTCTCAGAGAAGTCTTTTGAGGATTAGGGCTATATCTATGCAGGCGTTTTAGAGCAGGGTCAGCGCCATCCTCAGATCCCCAGTCACTGTGCCCCCACCGTGGCGCAGGTAGGTCCATCATAGCCTTACTCCACGCGTCAGGTGCCTCTAGAGCTGCACCAAAGACAAAGAGAAGTTTGGATAACCTTAATTTAGCAATTAGTGTAGTAGTGAGGGCCAGGAACATCCCAAGATCCTTTAGCATCTCTAGCTGTTAGTAAGTGATATGTCTTAACTTTCAGGAGAACAAGGAGGGGCTGGAGGGTGCGGGCTTTGTCTCTCCCCACCCCCTTCCTTTTAGAAGCATTTTCTTGCATGCTTCCTCAGAGACAAACTTAATATATCATAGAATCATAGAATCATTAAGGTTGGAAAAGACCTCTAAGATCATCGAGTCCAACCGTCAACCCAACACCACCATGCCCACTAAACCATGTCCCTAAGTGCCGCATCTACACGTCTTTTAAATACTTCCAGGGATGGTGACTCAACCACTTCCCTGGGCAGCCTGTTCCAATGTTTAACCACTCTTTCAGTAAAGAAATTCTTCCTCATGTCCTTACTTAAACATACAGCTACCACAGGCTGATGTTTCCTAGGCAACATTCCTATGGAAAAGCAGACTACTGACCATTCCCACCTTGCTCTTGTGAAGTCAAGAAATAATTTCATTTATTATTCTTCAAAAATGTGGTGGCCACTTTGCAGGTGAAAAAGAAGACAAAGTAGCCACTGGTATTTAAGAAAGGCCACAAGCTGGACTTTACGCACCTCTCTTCAGACAGCACAGCTGATGAAGTGCTCGGTAGGCTCATAATCATTCCTATGAAAATTAGCATCGGCTATTAGATCTAGGTGTTCCACAATTGAATAAACCATAACTAGTTGTCTTATTTAAACTAGCTGTAAAATCCACGTCAGCAGCCCTAGATGAAGGTGACGATAGTCTCCAAGCTCTGTTGCAGGAGGCTTGTGCTGATCACTAAGGTCAAAGTAACACACTTTGAATGCACACAGCACTGCACAAATGCTAAGCGCTGTTATTGAAGTGCTCCCCTTTTCACCACGTCTGTCTCTAGGGCACTGTGAAATTTATATTTTTGTAAGCTAATTCAACCCTGCCTCCCTGATAAGCATCGCTTTAAACTTAATTTTTCTTTTCTTTTTCAAGGAGGAAGAAGGAAGGAAGTAGCGAAGGAAGCATTGCACGCTGGTGTAATCAAGCACGGGAAAGAAAAACAAAACCTCTCCAGCAACAGGTGGCACCTAAATGAGTGGTGAACAAGGCAGTTAGTCGATATGCTGGTCCTGTGCTTCCTGGGCTGTCTTTCTTTCCTCAGATTCTTCACTTGACGGACCGTTGATTGCCTGTTTTTTCTCAAGAGACAGCACTAAAGCCTGTCAGAGGAACTTGCCATGTCTATTCTTAGCCTCCAGATCTATTGCGGAGGAAGAGAGGTGGGGTTCTTCTGCTAGCCAAGACAAAAAAGATCCAGCTGCCTGCAGGCTGATAAAACCAAAGCTGCAATTTCCATTTATTTTTCAGTTTCATATATGTGGTGTTGGGCTGCTTCAGCTCCCTGTCACTGCAAGATTTGACTTATATTAGCAAAGCTCACTATGGGGGGAGCAGCAGTAGGTAACAGGGGAGCTACTGCCACTTTTTTTTTAGAAAAATCACTCCTAAGCAAGAAATAACCCTCTCCTCGCAATCACAGCAATTGTATGCCAGAAGCATACAAAAGAATAACATAGGTGGTATGTTTTAGATGGTTCAGACATGGACGTGACACTAAACTGAGGTTGTTATGTCATACTGGGAAGACGGGGATTCCTTCTTTTCTACTTTATCCTGAACAAGCCGTGGGAGAGCATGAGCTGCAGAGGGCAAGGTGCTGGCCATCGGCGATCCCCAGGGGATTTTCTTCTCCAGCTCCCCCAGCCTAGCAGCATTTACCATCACTGTAAAATTATGCAACTGGCTCTAGAGCAGAGTAGATCTGTGCAACCCAGAAGCACTGACGGCACAATTCTGAGTACTTGCATGGGGAACTTGTGGGCCTCACACACAGAATATGAGATGATACAGTTGGTTTTATGGGTCTTGCCTATGACCCTATGCATTCAATAATCAGGAGGAAAAACCCCCTCCCTTCCACGCTCCCGGAGGGCTGATGCAGGTCACACATGAATGAAGGCAGCTATTTCACACTTCGTTTGCAGAGGGCACAGCATGTGTCTCTAGGGAGCAGGGAGAGGAGGGAACAGGGGAAGGAGGAGAAGGAGGAAGGAAAACAGTGCAATGGGACCTGAATCTGTCCTTGAATCATTTACAACACTGGCTGGGTCTCAGTGCAATTCACTGAAGAGGCTTTGTTTGGGGTTTTTGTTTGTTTGTTTGTTTTTATCTTTATAACTTGTCAAAGAAAGATTGGAGCTTTTATTACTTTTTGAGGTTTTTGCAGTTCTTAAGTCATCTTTTGTCCTCTCTCTTTGGCTCAGTGTAGTTTGAGACTGCCTAGTTTATCTCCCAGTCCTAGGAAATCCCACAGGCTGCCCTCCCAATGCCTTTTAAAGTTTTGAGGTCATTCGTTAGATACACTGGAAAGGAACAAACTTGATTCATTTAGCAATGACCACCCAAGGCATACCTGGCAGATCAAACCCAGTGTAGATTTTGAAGGGATACACCTACTTCAGCTCATGCATGATATCCCTGATTCTGCTGTACAATTCTTCAGGCCAGTAAAAGCCTAAAATTTATCCCAAGATCATCTCAGATAGCAGGGAAATGATGATGATAATTGTTCATGCCTCTTGGTAAGCATGATTACAAGCCATGACGCTTGCGTGAAACCAGAGATGCAAAGCAGGCTGAGTGAGTGAAAACTGCCTGTTAAAGGTATTATATTTAGATACATTTGCAGCTCAGGTTCTCAAAACTTTCCAGAAAGAAACAGAAACAATGTTCGAGTCTTGCTGAGAGAACAAGTTTTGAATCAAATAATCTAAAAAGTTTTCCCACAATCACATTTTTTGAAGAAAAAATTATATTTGGAGAGGTGGAAGAACATTCTTAAGTGAACAAAGGCAGCAAATGGATGCAGATACAGAGTTTTATTCCTTTTCTGCTTTGGGCTCAAATGCAGGGCTTAGTATGAATGTACTCAATCTTTGAGAAAGGTCCCTTGGGATACAGAGCTCCTGAATGCAGCTTTTTAAACAGGTTATGGTCGCTGTCTTGAGAATTGGTCACAGAATGGTTTCTCTCGCACTCTGGGACAGCAAAAATAGCTTGGGGGTGATAAAGTTATTGGCACATATTTGGCATGGGTGGCAGTAGGAAGGCTGATGGGTTTCTTCTTCTCAGGACCCATCTTACACCCCTTGCGGAGGCTGGTATCGCTGCTTATATCAGACACACCCTGACTGGGATGTGTATCTGTCCCTGCAATGCTGTACTTACAGCTTAATGTTTCAAAGCCACTGCACATTAATTTTAATTCCTGCGACACTGTCAAGCTGTAAATTGAGGTGGTTCATGAATCAGTCAGCTGGGGAGGCACCTTCCAGGAGAGAGGCAAGGCAGATGGTTGTGACAGCTAAATTTTCCCAGCTATCCCAGGTTTAACTTACCCCTCTGGGGGAGTATTCTTATTTACTCTGCCTACTGCAGTCCTGCAAAGACAAAATATTACCTCTCCCTTGCAGCTTGTTCAGCTTTCCTCCTCCCAGGAGCTACTCAGAGCTGTCAGTGCACCCATATTTGTCCCTAACCAGCTCCAGATGAAACGAGAAAGGAAAGCCAAACAGCTTCAGCTGTAGCTTGCTGGTAAGAAAGCCCTGTTTGGACTGCAAGGGAGGAAAGCTTGTCTTACCGTCTCAGGCAATAATTCAGAGGGACAGGGACAAGCAAGGGCAGGGCACAAGCAGCTGAGTTTTCCCTGGGAAACCTGGCCAGAGTGGTGTCAGGAAGAGATTATCCTCAGTCAAGGAGCCATGTACAGAAGAACTAGAATGCTTCTGGAGGCAGGAGAAAACGTGGGCAAAAGATGGCATGTTGCCTCATCATTATATTGTGTGGCTCACAAGCTAGCTCCTTGCCTCTGCAAAGGAGCAGTCCTGATCTTAAAGATTTTATCTTTAAGAAATCTCCCTTAAGAAATCACACCCCCTCATCTCTCTGTCTCCCAAATACAAGGCTCTCCATCTTCCTCTGTATCTGAGAGGAGAGCAGTTTCTCCCCAGGCTGTGAGGCACAGTGCATGACAATTCAGGCAGGGCTCTTGGGGAGCCCTCTTACTCCCTGGGTAGCTCAGCCCTTGCCTATCTCCTAATCCCTGAGAGGTAAAGCACAGACACCCACACAGCTACAGCTCTGGGAAATGCTTTTGCCGTCGGGATCCAAGAGCTCATCAGTGGTACCAGGGTCCAGCTCTCTGGTAGTTGTCTGAAGCTCAGTAGCCCAGGGTTGTCCTTGGACTCTCTTTGGTCTCCTAAGCTTCAAGCAAAATGTGAGGCATAGGTATGTATGTACCCAAGGAGTGCCCCAAACTGAGTGCCTGACAAGGTCGTACTACTTCTGAATCAGCTTTGCAGTATAACAGGAGTCTTTAAAACCAGTTAACTGAAAAGCTGAGGGAAGCCTCAGAATTTACTTAATTTGCATTGTATCAGTTTTGTAAATACCTCAGAAGGGATATAGCCAGAAATGTTGTTTCTACCATTAGATAGCACTGGCTTTGCATAGTAACGAGCAAAAAGTGAAGGAAAGGAGAAAACAATGTTCTACAGTTGTGTTATGTCTCCTGCAGTTCAACCAAACAACTCCCTGTTTTGAGCTCATGAACGTTTACTGTGCGTATATTTTACGGGCTTTGGGTAAGTCTTCTCAGTCAAAGGATTTTTTTCAGCACATATGGGCTTCCAAATATAGTGAAACCAATTTGCTTTGAAAAGCAATATATCTCCTAAAGGGTAGTTTTATTTTCCTTTAGGTAATGCACATCCTTTATGCACAGCAGGATCCTGAAATACAAAGCCCACCAATTGGGGGCGGGGAGAGACAGCATACTAAAACTAGTTAAAAACTCAGTGACATATTTTAAAATCTCAGAGGATCCTGACCTCAAACCTTTTATAGCAGCTATTCCCAACTATTCAAGCTCCTGCAGGCACTTAAGCAAGAATAAGCAATCACTATTTTACTAGCTGTGTGTCTACTAAACAACAACAAAAAAATGTTTATACATTTGAAGGATCATTTGTACACATTTCACTGAGAACACATTTGACAATGGTTAAAGAAAAGCAGGTCTGACAAGAGGTCTGCTTAGTAAAACAATGAGACCTCTTCTGCCACACCTTGTGCACTGCCCCATTCATTCCTGCCTGCCCCACACTTCAAGCTCTGCTCTCATGAAGAGCTGAACCTTTTTTTTTTTTCTTGCTGCCGTAACTCTGGAAGCTAAAGCCAAAACCTGGAGTTCAGAGACATCTGGGGTCTAGGTGCCATCTCCGCCAGCTGAGGACACCAGGAGCCAAAAACCTACAGTCTGAGAGGGAAGTTGCCAAGTTTGCCAGTGGGAAATACTAGCAGCGAGATCTTGCTGGCAGGGTGTGATACCTAAAGCTAAGCATGGTATGTTAAGCATCAAGATGTGAACAACATGCCTAGACCCTGACTGTAAGCAGTGGGGAGTCAGATTCCAGTTCAGCTCCCCAGAATCACCTCCTGGTGCCATTTGAGACACTGAAGGGTAGCCAAGACACCCACATGGGGCTGGCTGATGTGATGTGGGGCTTAGGGAAGACCTCAGCCTCCTGGAAGGAGGCAGGACATAACAGAATAATGCTGCATTTAAGCAACTGAACCTTGCCCCTACTCAGTCCAGTCGGCAGGGTGAAGGGGGTTCGCCTACAACAGACGCCAGCATTTGGCCTGGTCAATAATTCTCCTGGCTCAATTAACCGTATTGACAGTATGATCCACTGACCAAAATGGGAGCATGGCTGCCAGGTTCTTATGTAGACAGCTACATTTTGGTGTGTTAAATTGGAGCTGAATCTCACTCTAAACATAGTAATGCATCCAAATTCCTACTCACCTCTGGAGTGTACGTGCTCCATCCACATGGGAACAGAGTGGATGTCCTCTGCAGATGGTAGGTATACAGCTGAATGAGGTCCAGTCTCCTTAAACAGCTTGTGAGGCTGGTAAAAGTGCTCTTCTCCAAAGCGGTTGCCATGCACAGCCAAGCATGGAAAGGTCATGGGCCAGAAAGGTCCTTACGGTAGATGAATGTGGTGAGCACTCCCGTGGGAAAAAGGATCTGGTTCCTGATCCTAGACTGTGGGGCTTGGGGTTTTTTTGAGTTCATTTTGCAGAGGAGGGGGCAGTTAGTTGTGAATAGCAAAAATGCATCATCAGTCCCTGTAACTGGAAGCAATGTCTGACTCTTTTTCTCCCCAAGTGACTGTCTTAAGTAAATCACAGAGCTAGAGAGCTCAGTTCCCACTTGCCTGCCCTTACCCTGTGTCATTAGTATCTGTCGTGGTTTAACCTCAGTTGGCAACTAAGAACCACGCAGCCGCTCGCTCACTCCCCCCCACCCAGTGGGATGGGGGAGAGAATTGGAAAAGCACAAGTGAGAAAAACTTGTGGGTTGAGATAAAAACAGTTTAATAATTGAAATCAAATTATAATAATAATATGATAATAATAATAATATGATAATAATAATAATATGATAATAATACACAAAGCAAGTGATGCACAGTACAATTGCTCACCCCCCGCCACCCGATGCCCAGCCAGTCCCCGAGCAGCGGCCCCCCCGGCCAGCTTTCCCCAGTTTATGTACTGAGCATGACGTCACATGGTATGGAATGTCCCTTGGGCCAGTTTGGCTGTGCCCCCTCCCAGCTTCTTGTGCACCTGCAGCCTTCTCAGTTGGTAGAGCATGGGAAACTAAAAAGTCCTTGGCTAGTGTGAGCATTACCTAGCAACAACTAAAACATTGGTGTGTTATCAACTTTGTTCTCATCCTAAATCCAAAACACAGCACTGTACCAGCTACTAGGAAGGAAATTAGCTCTATCCCTGCCGAAACCAGGACAGTATCCCTAGCTTCATTATGCTGCAGCAGAAAAAGAGGTTTTGGAGACTACTCCTTTCCTGGCCTCACTGTAACCTGGTCTCATGAGTCTCACATTCACAGTTACACAGTGAGGCGGGAAAACTGAGAGAGCTCTTTGCTGCATAAGCATCCCTGTTTGAAGAGACTACCAGGATAGAGAAGGCGTATATTTGCTGGTGAAGGGATTCACCAACCAAGAAGCATGAGCAGTGCCTTAGTCCAAAGGAGGACAAAATACCCACTGTTATAAATACAGCGCAACAGGCAAACAGGGTCCACAGAGTAATGTTACACCAAAATAATATCCTGCAGGCATATTCGAATATTTAAATTATTATATTCTGAGAACCTCTCTGTAGGACCTGGAAAAACTTCTTCTCCAAACAGTGCATCATTCCAGGCCCCAAAGACAGCTTTTATAGCTGTGTCAAGTGCTGACAAAATGACACCCACCCCCTCCAGAGTGGCTCCACAGCTAGGGCTCGTGCAACCTCCAGCCAGGACAGGTCCACCTGAATTGCTTCCAGGACATTAAAAAGCTGTTAAATTTCTGCAGCAGCTCTAGTCTGCCACAGCATTCTGACCTGTCCTCATTGTGGGAGAAAAGGTATTTTATTACTATTCAATAGCTGGCACAATAAATCAAACTCCATATATTAACAAGAGGCTCAGATTAACTTAAATATCAATGGATTAATAAAATACAATGGATAATGATTTCTAGCTAACATAGGCTTTTGTAATTTTATCGCGTGTTTTAATAAACAGTCCTCAAATTAATTTGTGAGGACCGTCTGTATTCTGAATGCATGCTTTCTGCCTTCCCTCCCCTGCCCCGCTTCAAAAAGGATTATCTGCTGCTGTTGTGTGGTGGCGAGCTCCTCTGCATATGGAAGCAAGTGCTCCCCAGTTATCACAGACTGACATTCAGCAGCTTCGCTGATGTGTAGATGTCAGCCTGGAAAGGTGGCAGGCAGCATCTTGTCCAGCCTTCCCTGTGGTAAGGAAAGATAAGCATCTCCAGCTGTCAAAAACCTTCTCCTTCCTTCTGTATGCAAAACTTACGTCCCATTTGTGGCAGCTGAGAATGAGAGATACGCCTTTGGTTTAACATGCTTTGCAGTTAATCCTCTCCAAAATGTATTCTAAAGCCAACTGCAGTAACTCAGTATATTAAGGGATTTGGTCAGTGACCATATTTTAATGGCCATCAGATTGATGGTGCCCCTCTTTATATTGTAATTCTCTTGTGATACTTATGTATGCATTGCATGTACAAGCAAAAAGGGAGGAGGGAATTTAATAAATCCCAGGGCCTGAGAGAAATGAAACCCTGGCCAGGAACGAAATGTGCATCATTTCATTAATTTTTGTATCATTACCTATCTCCAGTTGCAGAAACAAGCTGCTTATAATTGTAAAAAAAAGACTGATGTATGATGGTTAATATTTTAAGCACTTTAAATAGCACATGATGATATAAGCTGGAATTACTGTACTTGCTCTAGACAGTGGCCTGACACACCGCTGACAGTACCTCCAGGCATGGGTACTATAAGATAAACCATTTTGATACTACAAGGAAACATTTTTAATTCTGGTTTCTTGAGGTTTATGTGATTGCACTGAGTGTGCCTGTGTCTGTATTTGAAACCTGTTGAGTCAGTAGCCAATTTCAATCAATATTGACAGCTTCCACGAGTATCCTACTCTTGCCAGCTCTGTGAACATTGGGTGTCTGAGTAGAGTTGAGAGAGACCCATTAAATACCCTGACGAGGGAAGAGGGGGAGATAAAAAAGGAAGGGAAAACCAAAAAGGGAAAAGGAGAAAGAAAAAAGTTCTTGTCTTACTAGACATCAGCACACTTGCTGCCGGACACAGACCTGGGCGTATTTGCCCCTACACTTGGCACCACGTAACCCAGCCTGCACACAGCAGCTAAAAAGCAGCAGCTGGACTTTAAACCTTGCCAAGCACAGTTATACTCAACAGCACAAACACACCTGGACTTACCGCTCTGGGTTCCTTGTGCTCCACTCTGGTGCGTGGGCCTCCGTGGGCTGGGGGAGAAACAAGTCCATGGAAAATCAGGGAGCTGGAAGAAAACGCATCCGACTTCCCCATATAAGAGCTGATTACTTTTAGCCACTACAATAGCTTGACGCTGGTCTCTCCTGAGTATTTGAGTGCAATTGGGCTGCAACCAACAGGACTCTGAGCAGCCTTCACTGCCACCCCAAGGCTATAAATCCTTTGGAGCAGAGGAAGGGACAGATCCAAATCCCCCACAGCCTGGTGGAGAGCTTTAACTGCTGGGTTATTACACAGCAGGACAAGCACCTGCCCTCTTTTCTGTAAGAAAAGCTGCGCAACTCTAGAGTATGTTTTGCATCCCTCTTGGAGGTAGGCATTTGACAGCAACCGAAAACCACAAAGGGGCAAGTTTTAATATCCACAGTCATCCATGTTCTGTATAGACTACCTTTGGTGCTCCGCTCTTGACACTTTAGGTCCCATGGATCCTTTCTGTCATACCTTACCCCTCCTGTGCACTGCACAAAGGACCCAGGCACCACACTCGGGTGACATGGCTTCCTCCAGCAAGTAGTGCCTGGCACTCACTGCCCCATGCTAACACAGTCCTGTTTGCAAGGTAACGATCTTGCAGTTGAAGAACAGCCTTCCCAGGCCTGCAGGCAGGCTAAGGAGGGAAGGCATTTCTGGAGATGGTCAAGTTCAACCCCCAGCACTCCAGATGTGTCTCACCCGGGCTGAGTCACCGCCCTTGGCCTGCTGGTGGCATTCTGCCTAATGCAGCCCAGGGTGATGCTGTCCTTCTTTGCAGGTAGGGCACATTGCTGGCTCATGTCCAACCTGCTGTCCACCAGGACCCCCTCATCCTTCTCTGCAAAGCTCCTTCCAAGCCAGCCGCCCCCCCGGCATGTACTGGTGCATGGGGTTGTTCCTCTCCAGATGCAGGACTTGGCACTTCCCCTGGTTGAACATCACGAGGTTCCTGTAAGACCATTTCTCCAGCCTGTGGAGTTCCCTCTGGATGACAGCACGACCCTCTGGTACATCAGCCACTCCTCCCAGTTTTGTACTAGCTGCAAAGTCTTACACTTTCCCACAGTCAACGCACTACTATGGGATGCTACTGGGCTTCAGTGTGAGCTAACTGCATTTCCTCAGCACTTCCAACCAAGGCTGAGCCTGCTGTTTGGGGTGGTGTTTGCACCGAGAGGCCAGGGCAAGAATCTAGTCTATTTACTACTCTAAAAGTAAATTTACAGTTCTAGACAATTTACAAATGAACACCCAAGGTCTGAAATGCCTCAAGTGTGCAAGCACGGAGACCGTGCCCTGGGCGTTTTTTTATGTAGCTCACCTTAAACTGTTAATATCTGCTTTGCAACTACTTGTCTGAAACTGTATTTCAGCTGAACTAACTGCTGTACAGGACCTAACCAGTATTTTGTTGTGAGACATGCTAGATACAGCAGAAACCACATTTCTGCCTCCAACACAAATGCTTGCTTCCCCCATCCTTATGTTTGCTCAGGCCCAACAATAAGTCATCTGTCTTACATTGCTTTCTCTACTGGTAGCCACCAAAAACCAGTATGAAAAAAGAAAAAAGTGGAAAAACCTCAGAATCTGAGAATTTTAGGGCAGTGCTTCTAGAAATATGGGTGTATTTTTAAGGCAGCTACATTTGGCTAGGTTCATGCAACCAAAAAGGAAGGTAAATTAAAATATAGTCATTTTGTTGGCATTGTGACTGTCTGTTTTACCTTTCCACAAGCAATAACAGGTTCTAAAATGTTTCTTGCCTGGACACATAGGATTTCAAATGTACTTTTAGTGCAGGAGGAATAAACAGAAATAATGGCAGGTAAACAAAATTACAAATGTGTCTGGGGGGAAGGTAGGGAGGATGCCGAATCTATAATCACACCTCTGTCAGCCTGGCTGCTCACAGCTCAGATGGCAGGATGGTGCTCTCTAGGTATAATGGAGATCTATAAATAGCTGCATCATTATATAACCCAGCGGCAGTCTCATTCCCTTTCTAAATATAGGCTGTGCAGCAAAGGACAGTCTGGTGATGTGTTGCTACTGATACCGATTAATAGCATGACTCACACTGCCCGGCTAATAAAAATGAAGTGTGCCTTGGAGGTACCGCACTGGATAGGGTATATTTATAGGAGAAAAAAAAAACATACTAGATTTGGTTTTGTAACCAGTGGAGCAGAAACTGAAATCGAAGCGATTTCATAATGCAGGGCAATATTACATTATGTTTCTCTAGTCATAATGACTTCAAAGAAATGTGAAGCTGTCATTAATGAAATGTTTAATGCTTGTGTTCTGTTCATAAAAATTTGTTTATTGCCTTTGAGTAATGACAGAAAACTCATATGGGGGTTATAATAATCTCACATTTCCTAGGTTAACCTGGCTGGCATGCATGGAATGGGAGTTCAAAGGTGGGTCATGTTCACTCAGGATACACTGCAGAGCTCCCACTATCAACCAGGGTTACATGTGCAGAAGTGAGGGACAGTTTTCTGTAATGTATAAATACTCTTTATGTAAAGAGCTTTGAAATCAATGCGGTAAATTGCATCTAACACACACTTTGCCCTTCAAACATTAATTATCATAAATAGTGAGGCATTTATACACTTGTTCAGTCATACTGCCTGTGTGCTCCCTCACATCCAGTCTGTGCAATTTCACACACAAGGATTTTACATCTACCCTTTTGTATTTCCAGTTAGGGTGCTGTCTCTGGTGAAGCCCTTGTTGATGCCTTTAGTTCATTACTTGGGGAAGGTGAATGTCTCACTCTAAGCTGTGAATTTAACTTTGATGGAAAATGCTGCAGTGGGGTTCCCTCATAGCTCAGGGAACTTTGGCCTTTTCTCAGGAGTGAAAGACAGCCTTCTGCAGTGAAGTGAAGCATAATTTTGTACTGTCTCCACCAATTTGTCCAGACTTTCATGTCTCTGTTGTTGTTTTTTTTTCTTTAGAAACAGTTTGGTTGTCTTCCAGGGGCCTCCTTGTGCAGTAAAGCAGCTCTTAACAGGAGCAAAGGTCCTGAATTGATGTAACACCTTCTACTAGAAAGAAATTGCTTGAGGAATTGAAGTAACCCTCTCCACTCTTTGCATTAGCTAGGGACGTAGTGAGGGGAGCTGAGCTCAGGTCTCCCATTTCTGTGGGGCAGCTCCTGTTGCTGCAGCAAGGGCTCTCGCGCTTCCCTTGCACAGCTGCTGCTCCTGGCAGCGGCAGAAACAGCGACTGCGGGTGTGTGCCCCACGGCGTGCAGGCGGGAGCAGTGTCCCGAAGCCACCTTGCCCTCCCACCCGACACAGGTGCGGCTTGGGGGCATCCCTTTGTCCTCCCCCTTTTGCAGTGTCTGAGGCTGGAGAATAATTTCTGAAAATGTCTGGCTAATGTTATTTACCAGTATCACTGTCTTCCTTTTGTCTGGCTCAGTACAATCCAGAAGCAAAACTATACCAACCTCAGCCACAGCAGGTACCAGTGCGCTTCGGCCATTGCATGAAGCAACCCCAAGGATGCTGCATGGGTCCCCCAGGAGATGTCCGTTGGAGAAGCTGGGAAATTAGAGATACCCGTGTACCTGAATGCAGCTGGCAAAGACCCTGGTGTGAAATAAGGGTACCCCTCTCAGCAGCTCAGACATCCCAGCACCCCCTCGCCAGCAGCCCCCCCGGCTTCCCCACCGAGCGGCCGCAGAGCAGGGCCCTTTCCTGCACCTGCGGGGAGAGACACCGCAGTCCTGGCTTTGCTCAGCCTCTAGCACAAACATTGCTGTGAGAAGCTTAGTGCTTTCACGCTCGTCTCCTCTGAATTAATCTGTGTGGTACTTCACACCATCATTTGATTTCATCTTGTGAGTTAAGAGGTGGATGGACAGACCCCTTGGTACCTGACGTCAGGAAAGACATCAGGTCTGGCTAATGCACCGGTTCAGGATACCTCTGCACCCTGACATGGACATACTCCAGCCTGGAGCCTTCTCGGTGTCCTTGGGCAAGCAAGGTAGTGCTTAGTCACCGCTGGAACAGGTGCTGCTGTTGTGTGAGGCTGAGGTTTCGCAGCTGTGAGGCCACAGAAGCATCAAACTATGTGATCCAAAACTTGAGCCTCGACTTCCTTCTCTGATATATTTTATCCACTGCCTCTTCAGACTCCAGCCCCACAGTTCAAGAGTAAATTGACCATTTCCTCACAGCACCGCATGGTATTTTGATGAGCAAAATCTCATTAGGTAAGCAAGCACTAGAGAAGAGGGAGCGTTATGATCTTTTTTGCATGACTTCTCTGACTTTTCCCAGTCTCTTGTTTCGAGCAGGTAGGTGTTCAATTTGCACCTCCAGCACCCACAGTGTCAGTAATTCCTAATTTAAATGATTTAGCTGAGTTTCCCAACAAAACAACATTGTTTCTTCTTTTCCCTCAGGGTATAGAGCTCTGCTCCAGCTGCTTCTCTTTGACAGATTTACAGTAATAAAAAATAAAATTAAAAAAAACCTTACTTTTGTTTTCAAACACAAATCTTTTGTGACAGATTAGACATGGAGGGATAACCCACCCAGCCGGAGGAGTCAGGTATTTATCTGCAGGAGTGCACAACAATATTCAGCAGAGACATGGTACCAGCAGCTTGATCTTGGTCATGTGAATAACCTTAAAACCTTTAAACCCCAGGGAAATGCTAAAGAGATGCTCAAAGGGAACTTGCACAGAAGTGACAAGCCTTATCCATCAGGAAGGTTTCTGCACCAAAAGCTTCACCTCTGCTACACAGCCCTTGCTGTCCCCACCGCTTACAAGCGCCCGCACTGAGCTGAGGCTGTGCAACATGATAACAGCAGCCTGCCCACAGCTGCCCCATGCCCCACGGGCTGACTCAGATCACCAAAATACAACTCTTGGGGGCTTCCAAGCCCAAGAACTATCATGAACGCAAAAGCTACTGTATGGTGAGGAAGAGCCAGACCCAAAGAGAAAAGCTACCACTCTGATGAAAAGTCATGTACAAAAAGATGTGCAGTGTTCCTAGGTATTTCTATCATCAGGCTTGAATGGGCCTGAAGAGATGCTAACCCTGCTGGACATCCAGGCAGAAGACGGCTTCCCACCAGATCCCACTGTAAATATTGGTCTGTAAAGCATTTTTAGAGCAAACATAAAACGTATGGACACTTTTGGGTTTATGGTAAAGTACAGTGGCACACTGCTGCTTGCATTTAAAGTAGGAGGAGGCAGAGGAGCACATTTTAGGTACTCTGTTGGATCATGAACTTTCCAGGGAAACCCAGACTGCTTCTTCAGGAGAGTGCAGATCCCGTGGTAAGGCTCTGGGACAGGCATTCCCCAATGCACCATGCACATTGAACCCCACACAGCAAGGAAATCCAGAGTAATTAGGTCTGAAGGCACACGCAAGAGGTAGCCTGATGGCAACACGGTAATTAAGTCACCATGCAAGTGCCAGGAGAGCAGGGATGCTGTTCTCTGCTCTGCTCTCTACCAGAAAGTGCTTGCAGGTTCTCTGTCACTGGATGTGTGGTGAGGCCATCCCACTGCCCCGTGCAGACTACCTCACAGGCAGGATTTAAAACTCACCCAGCTCTGGCATTTTCCCAGTGGCTAGCTCCCGGAGGCTGGGTGCCGAGCCTGCTGCGGCTGCAGGCAGCACCCTGCCAAGGCTGTTCACTTGATCCTCCCGAAGGCTCTCGGACTCCCCTCGCCCTGTCTATAAAACTCCCAGCCATCTGCATCCACACCTTCTCAATGAAGCCACTGTGACTAATTTACAGTCTCTTCCCTGATTAATTATTTTGGAATGAGTAACAAATCATTAAAACCCAGGCCTTTTATTGATAATTTGCAAATGGGAGCAATGGTTTGATTCTTGGAATTGATCGTTTGTTGCAGCCACTTGCCCATGACTATACAACACGGCATTTGTTGCTTGGATCATGTAGGTTAAAACTGCATCTAGGAAGAAAATATGCCTTCCTGTGGCATGCTGCAAAGACATCTTGTCTTTTACAAAACAGCTGCAGGGGGAAAGGAAAAGAAGCAATATGCTGCCTAAAAATAATATGCTTCTGCTCCTATGGAGAACCGAAAGGTCTTCCTTTATAGCTGCAAGAAAAAAGATTAAGGTGCAGGACAGCATAGGGATTCAAACCTTACAAGCATGGACTGGAATTTGTTGAATCTTCCAAGTTAATACACAAACAGCCAGGCCAAAGTAAAAAGATCTACAAAGCTAAAAAACATTTCTGGCTTAATAAAAGCTAATTTACTAAAGCTGGGAACTGAATATCCATCCTGCCCATCCCTCCGGCCTGTTGAAAGAACCGCAGAGACTCTTCCTGTGTCCACATACGTCTCCAGGACCCCTGCAGGTGTGAAAGCCTCTCCCATCCCCTCCACTGCTATGGGTAAGATGTGCCATGAGCCTGCCTGACCCAGAGAAGCCCAGAGCATGGAGGCGTTTAACACAACAAGCCGACAAACAATACAATCAGGCTATCCTTTCCTGTGGCACAAATCCCTGACAGAGTATCTGATTGAGCAATGGAGTAGGAAAGAGAAAGAAGAAAAGCAGTCAGGGGAAACAAACAGCGGAGCTGGTTGTGAAGATATCAGAAAGGCTCTGGAAGATTGCAGGCAATGTGACACTTCCAAAACATGTTTCCAGTGTAACGTAGGCAGGTCAAAGTGTTTTCATAAGCTCTCTGTCCTGCAGAGTCCCTCATTGCTGTGGTGATGACAGCATCCCGCTTGGGGCCATTGCACCTCCCTTGATGCATCTCACCTGCCATCTTACTGCCTGCCTCTGCCACATCCCTGCAGTGGGACAGGCTGCACTGCTGCTCGCTCTTAATTCCCCTCAATTTACACTTTTATGCATTTCCGCTTTCTGCCTTACTTCTTCTTTGGATGTTTTAACGCTGCAGACCAGCTACCCTTCACCCAGCATGTCCCCTTGTAACCCGCTAGCAGAGGAAAATCCCCTCCACAATCCCAGTTCTAGTGGGGTGGCAAGTGGTGGTAAACATGAGTGAGACTAAGTGATTTTGTGCAATTGAAAGCAACAGCTTTCAACATTACATTTTCTTTCTGTGCTTAGAAATGGAATTTCTCTTTTTTGGCAAAGAAAAGCAAACACCCTCCATGCCTTGCGTAGCCGAATTTAATGCAGCAGAGACCATGTGCTAAAACACTCTAACCAGGCAAGCAACCTTAGAAAGCTAAAACTTGAACATTTTACCTTTCATGAGCAAAATGCCATCACAGTTCATTCGAATGTTGGAATTATTTAAAACCTGATCTATATTAATCCAAAAGTAACTCTAAATAGATGGCTCACTTAGCAGCTATATTCTGTGTTGAAGCCCCTGCTAAATCTAAAATAGGGATTATTTTATTATAGTAACAGCAACAAAACCAGAAGCTTTAACCTACATCTGGTGTTGGAACGTACCGATGCTATAAAAATAATACACTGTAAGATGGTCCTACACCGTGCAGACTACACCTTGAAGAGACAAGAACAAAGGAATAGTTAGGCAAAGAATTATCACCTTTATTATATAGCTGAGGAACAGAGGCACTGAGTGATTAGCTGTCTTGCTCATAATACCATAGGAAGGCTATAGCTGAGCCTAACCAGACCTAATAGGGTCTGGTTGTCCCAGACAATATGCTCTCGCTACACTGCCATCTTTCTTCACTGATGTAAATGGCTTATTTTAAAAGTAGATTTTCATTGGCATCAACGTGGTTAACAGACACCCAAGTCTGCATGGCTGAATCATACACTAAAGCTGAATAACCCTTCTTCCTCTGCCACAGTTCACTATTATACACAGCTGTAGTTATAGGCACTCTAGCACTACAATATAAGAAATACATTAACTTAGTAAAAAAAAAAAAAATCACTAAGGCTTCAGGACCTGAAGGGAACATTAAGAAAAAATCTTATCATCATTAACTCTATGTGTTCTTATACTGTCAGGTGACAGGTATGTGATTCTGTACAATACTGCTGTAAAAAGCACAAGATTAAAAGCATCAGTAATCTCCCTGACGTACAACAGAAATATAATAACCCAGGGCACACTGTTCAAAATCCATCTGAGTCCAGGTGACTACAATCAGAAGTGCACACTGCGTAAGGAGGTTGTTGTATGTTGCATTTTTTCCTTGGTGTTTTCCCTTTGCTGAGGAATTTTCTTTCATTGATGTGGACAGCGTTCTCACTGCATGCTCAATTTAATCGAGCAAAAATCCCTATAATAACAGACTGTAGCAGGATAAATCTTCCTTTGTGCCAGCTGCTTTGTTTACATAGCCCTGTGCTAACATTTCTAGCACTTATGTATTTTATCAGAATATTTAATTGGAAATGTAACATCAGGTGCAGGGATTACAAATAAAGTAAAGGTGCATTAATTATAATTTTTTTTGCCTAAGTTGCATCCAGGCTTCTAAATGATAATCTAACTAAATTGAGAGGGAAACAAGAAAATGTGAATCACTGGAGTCTTACGAGCAGCTGTTAAGGAAGGGAATGATGGCTGGGCCCTACGAATATAAAGCAGTGGAAGAGCAGACCTGATGCTCCAGGTGGTCTGTGTTCCTATAAACCACTATAAAGGGGAACGCAACCGCATCTCTGCAGCTCCCTGGGAACTGACCCAGAAATACAAACACTCAGACCCGATTTTGTGTTGCGGACAGAGTTTTTATGCCTGGAAAATGGTTCTCCCTGAGATTTCCTACTCTCTAAAGCCTATCCATACAGACTCCACCAATAACTGTTGCTCTTCTGAGGACTGAAGGCCAAACCATGGCTGACACCAAAGTTAGTGTCAAGACTCTGTTGCTTTTCCTTGGTGCCAGATTTTCCTCCTGTGCTTCTGCTTTTGCCTTCAATGGGCTCATAAGCTGCAGGAGCTGTATCTGGTGTTGATGCCTCACAGCTGACTGACAGCAGATGGGCATGGTATTGGTTTCTTCTCTTCCCACAGCATTTGTACCCAACCTTTACTTTCTCCCATTAGCTAGCTACTTTATTTGTGAAATAAAATTAATGGCCCAGATGCAATCTATTTCAAGTCTTACCCAGGTTTTGGCAGCACTTAATCAGAGTGTCAGAGGTTCTGCTAACCAGTTTTCAGCTTCTAGTCCTCACCAGGAGGAGCTGAGCCATTGCTGTTTTGTTATACACATACGTTGCTCCCATATACATCGGCAGCTGGAGACCCCAGTCAGGTAAAAAGGCGGTTCTTCATCTCAGAGCAAATACAGCTATGGATTCAGAAAAAAGGCACAGGTGATAGATGAAACAGACCTGGAGAGGACAAAGACAAGGCAAAGTGAGAGCAGAACTCATCATTTCTTCCATTTTCCAAGGAGCTCCAAGAGCCGGCTGTGACCTCTTTGCAGCTCTCATCACACTGCAAGCAGTGACTTCAGGGGCACGACTTGTGTTTAAAATATTATTCAGACACGTGTCATTTTGTTGTCCTAACTTTCCCAGCCAATCTACCTTTTGCAGCAGACATCTATGCTTTCATGAAATTGCTTTTCTTCTTCCTCTCTTACTAGTCATAATTGTAAATAAATCTTTATCACAGAAGTTTGCTACTCTAGTGAGACCACTTGCTGCAATTTAAAGAGCTGAGAAGCACATTACATTGTTAGTCAAAAGGGCAGGAGAAAAAAGGTTTGAGAGTCTAACTTAATTTGAGCTGTTCTGTGCTTGTGTTGTGCGATAACGTTAAAAGTTAACTGGGGGCAGACACTGGTTTTATAATGCATGAACCTCTTCAGGCCCTCTTCCAAACAACACGGCAATAATTCACTTACTGTATGAACTACCATGCAGAGAATGACATTATGTTCCAAACCTGTGGAAGAAACCCAAACCATAGTTAATAAGGAAATATGTTTTCTTCGTGTGTGTGTGTGTGTGTGTGTGAAGGCTTGAAGGCCAACTGATTTTTCAGAGAAGTCAAAAGTAATATGTATCTCTTCAGCGTTTTGAAATCCAGGTCCGCTGATACTTTTTCTTTGTAACTGCGGGCAAACAGGCTGCTTTCAGGGTTTCCAGGACATCCTTCTCCTGTTGCAAGTCAAGTTGCTTCATTATTTCTAATGGGAAAAAAATTATTTCTGGGGGAGTTGGGCAACTGGAGAAAGATCAGATGGCAGCATTTCTCTAAGTACAACAAAAAACAATCTAACCGTTCACATTTACAGAAGGCTGGATTTTTAGATTAATATGCACATTCGGAGCGGAACACAGTGATCTTGTAGTAGGAGGGTAGTGCAGCTCCTTACAAAGTAATACAGATGAAGTAGGGACAGAAACTCCATACCAAAGCTTCTCCTCTTCAGATTTAATTTGGATTCCCCATGGTACCTGAGCCTTTCTTTTTTGTAATACACTCTAATGCTTGGGCCAAAGCCATGGTGTCTGGACCTCTGCTAGGATAAAGCTAATGCAGATTTTCAAGCTAGAATTCCCTGCATGGGCAGTTTGCCGTCTGCCTTTGCAGATCATTTTAGATCAGACTGTCAGAAGGGACTGTGTGTGAATTTTAATTGTAGCTAAACCAGAAAATCACCTACTTGCTCTTTCAGTTGTTGTGTGCATTGGATGAGTGCACTCCAGATTTCAGTGCCTTCTGAAAGGGTGCAAATTCAAGGTTATACTTTGGATTATCCATTTGTTCTTTAAATCTTTCCCTCTTTTCCAGCTAGGTGGCATGCCAGGGCCCATAAACCTCTTAATATTCTAGCTTTACCACACAGCTTTTACAAGCAAGGTCATACAGAACAGAAGAAAAACATATAATTAATAATTATCAAGACCTGCTGCTGCTGTGTGGGCTGCAAGTCCCTGCTCAGAAATTAGAACCAAATGATTTCAGGCTTTAAAAGAGGTGGTTAGAGTATCCAACGTGCTTAAACTAACTCCTCTGAGAGAGTACACCAGCTCCATTAGCTCCCTGCATGTATTTCGCTCTGTGCTAACACGTACCACACGCCTCAAATCACAGCAGCTGGGTTCCTTCCCATTGCACTTGCCTCACTCCCCACACTCCCTGAAACATCCTTCCAGTTCCCCATGCCTTGTCTCCCTCACCCCGCCCCTGTGTTAATGCCAGCTGATCTGGAACAAACACATAGATTATTAGGCAAAGCAAGTCAAAAAAGGGAAAGGCTTTCAGGGAAATAACTGCAAAAATAAATAGCGCAATCCTAGTCCCTTTAGGAGTTCTCCGGGTTTGTTTCAGTCACTTGTAGAATGAGGGGGAACTACCAAGCAATGTAAATCCTTATCTGGGGTATTTCTGAACAACTTGATTGAAACCGTAAATATATGGTGGCATTCATTATCAGAGTCTGAAAGTCAGCCAGTGAATTGTTAAGGATGCTGTGCTGGTTTGGCTGGGGTAGAGTTCATTTTCTTCATAGTAGCTAGTACGGGGCTGTGTTTTGGATTTGTGCTGAAAACAGTGTTGATAACACAGGGGTGTTTTCATTACTGCTGAGCAGTGCTGACACAGCGTCAAGGCCTTTTCTGCTTCTCACCCCACCCCACCAGCGAGGAGGCTGGGGGTGCACAAGAAGTTGGGAGGGGACACAGTCGGGACAGCTGACCCCAACTGACCAAAGGGATATTCCACACCACATGACGTCATGCTCAGCATATAAAGCTGGGGGAAGAAGGAGGAAGGGGGGGACATTCAGAGTGATGGTGTTTTGTCTTCCCAAGTAACCGTTCTGCATGATGGAGCCCTGCTTTCCTGGGGATGACTGAACACCTGCCTGCCCATGGGAAGGAGTGAATGAATTCCTTGTTTTGCTTTGCTTGCGTGTGTGGCTTTTGCTTTACCTATTAAACTGCCTTTATCTCAACCCATGAGTTTTCTCACTTTTACCCTTCCAATTGTCTCCCCCATCCCACCGGGGGGGAGTGAGTGAGCGGCTGTGTGGGGCTTAGTTGCTGGCTGGAGCTAAACCATGATAGATGCATAGATTTTACAACTAGGAGGCACCAGTAGATTACTTAATCTGACCTTGTGCATTATCCTGGACATTGAATTTCTCCCATGTTCCCCTGGGAAATCCAGTAGTTTATTATTCTCTAAGAAATTATTTTCTAGGCAAAAGTGTTCATATAACAATTTAAGACTTGTTAAGTTACCAGTGGCTTCCAGAAAGAAATTTACTTTGGGTTTGGAAACTTGAAAAATTGAGTATACATCCCCATAAGGGACATTTGGAAGGGGTGGACCAACACATTCCTAGAGAAGCGCTTCCTGGGAAGGTCTGTCCTCTTCATGGAAAGGAGCCCCCATGTCTCAGATTTTGTATATTCCCTCATCAAGCATCGTGCTTGTCCTTTGCCCAGAGACAAGGTCTGTAGTTAGTCAAATAGTACTGCAAAGGCATCTACTACTTTCTCCTAGTAAAATAATAAATTAGTGACTCTTAAATTGTGATATAAACACTTTCACCTAGAAAATAATAACTTACGTTCTTCTGACAAATAATAAAAGGGAATCAGATTAAGAGCATTTATTCCACAAATAAAAAGTCAGATTGTATCCAAACATGTCACCAAACTAAATGTTTCTGCAACCCAAATCTATTTGTTAATTGTCTCCTCTCTTCCTGGAATGCAGCCGTTGTTTAAGTAATTTCTGAAGCAACATCTCTGTCATTGACAGACATCTGTGCAGGATCAGTGATGTGCAGAAAATATTCTATTTATAGAGAGGCAATCATCCCTTTCTCTTTTTCCCTCCTCCCACACATAGCTCTTTGCAGTGATATCAAGGGAGTCCCAATCCTGGTATTAATTTCTTTTCAGCTGAAATGCACCCATTAACTTTAGTCAAGAACGAGTAAAGGAGAGTGAAGATTTTTTTTTTTATGCTGAGAAATATATTTAGATGCCACCCATGGAGATTTCCTAATGTTAGAAAAGGGCAGGATTTGTTGAAATAGAAAGAACAGAAAAATAGCATTTAACAAATAGTATAGCATCTATTATTTATCATAGCAGTCTGTGGGTAAAGGCTCAAAGTAAAATATGTGACTTTGAAGATGAAACAAAAAGACGTGGCAATTATTACAAAAACTTTTTGTATTTTCTTTGTGAAAATATTTTATTGAAATATAGCCTTTACCTAAAACAATCTTGCTGAAAAAATGCTTTAGTTCTTTCCAAATGCTCAGGCTTTTAGAAGAAAAAAAGAATCTGTATAATGTTTCATAGATGAAAAACATTTTGTGAAGAGACCAGTTCTACTTAATTGTCTATGGCTTCCTATGGAGCTAGGATGCTCCCATTCCACTGCAAGCACACTGCATCATGATCTTATCACACAGCAGTGCTCGTGTTCCAGCCCCAAAATAGCTGGATTTGACTGAGTACTCCTTAACAAAAGGAATAGAAAAGCTCTTGAGAAACTTTGTAATGAAACATATACTAATTATAGTATTATTTAAGAGTAACATATTTCAAAGTGTACTTTATTTTACAGTTTGAGGTACTATTCAAATATTAAAGATCATATATTATTCACTTATGAAGAAAATGAGTTATTACTCTAAAATGGAACATACACAGCAGGGCAGACATATCTGTCATGGTACACTTCTTTATCACTCGCTCTCACAGAAGAATGAGTTGTGAATTTGGAGGCATTCTAGCTAGTAATTGTTCTGTTTCCAAGAAACCTGTGCTCAACAGCGGGTTTTACATAGGGAAAGTTTAAGTAAAAAAAACTCCTATGAAATGTCTTTAACACCAAACAAATGACTGCACAGGTCCAATGTGAAGGGAAGTTAATTGAGTTTCTGCTTACCATTGTCTTCAGAATTGTATTTTTACTCAACTTTCTGCATTGCTTGAAATAAGAAAATCCCATACTCTGGCTTTCACCTCTCTGGTCAGAATAGCGAAGGATCTTAGGATGACTTTGTAGAAATCAAGGTAACTTGGCATAGTATGGCTTTCCTGGGTCTCAGCAAAGGACATTGCACAAAATTAGCCAATCGTTTCACAATTCAACGATTTAATTTATATCTGTGTTATTATGTGCAAATTTTTCATATGCACTGTCTACGCTAACAGCCACAACTTCCATTAGAAATATTTCTAAATAAGATGACAAATTTGCAATTATCAAGATATATAATTGCTATTTGTAAACACCTATTCTACAGAATATCTTAGTTCAGTTCCTATCAAGGTTAGTGTTAGCAGTATGTGTAATATAGCCTGCTAATTGAAATGAGTATCCTCTACAATTAGCTGAAGACCTTTCTGCAGCACGGGTGGGGTGATCTGTTGGGTTTTCCTTGCCTAAGAATGATATCACAACATTTAAAAATAATCTCCATGGAACCAGCTTGCAATTCAAGCTACACTAAAAGACAGTACCGCAACCAATTATTCTCTAGACTCCCTTCTTGTTATTCATGTCAAATGTTTTTGCGTCTCATGCAGTCAGGCTTGGTTCTACTACTGCTTCTGATCAGCAGAACATTTGAACTAGGCTTGCATTGCTAATTCCACCAAGACCCCACATAAACCCACAAAAGAAAGTGATTCATTTTGCAACCCTGATAAGCCATCCAGCAGACGGATCTTTTTTCCCCCAAGTTAAAACGTACAAGAGCCCAATGTGACTTCTTGGATGTAATATAGGCTAAGTACTAAACAGTTTAGGCACAGCTTTGCAAAGGTTAAAGAGAAACCCTGGCAAGCGCACTGTTCACAACAACTAGAGAGACAAAGGGAAAGTCTGACCAGACACCTACTAATTTAAAAGCCCACACGGCAGGGCACATCACAGAGACAGTCCTGAGTCCCAAAGGAGCACTGCCCCAGCAGAAAGAATGCCAGGAAAACATCTACCAGAGAACAGCTTGAGGCTAAACTCTTTGTTAATTTGCTTCCCTACCTCAATATTTTCCTTTTACTGAAGGCTTTTACAACCACTGTGTTTGCCAATGCCAGACACAGATAAAATGCAAGGCAGTCAGGACGGAGATTAGTGGAAAACTGGCCAAGGGTTGCTCCCTAGATTCAGCCAAGTCCTTGCGTCTTGGAGCATGACAGCTTAAATTTTTAAAAGCAGTTATGTAAAACTGCGACTGCATTCATGTCCCCTGCAGCAGCAGGTGACTCTGCCCTCTGCCCTGGCCAGGAAGGCTCATCTTTCTGGCAGGGAGCAGAGAGAACATCATTTAAATGAGCTCCTTGGCTGCCCATGAAGATCTGCTGCTCAGCAGGCTGGGAAAATGCTACACCACTTCTGAAGACAACCCCACCTGCTCATGGTGAAGGACAAAAAGTCCAGCTTAATGCATCATCCATGTGTGTGGCTCTCTTTGGGCTTCATGTCTTTCCTCCTAAATGATGAGGCCACAGGTGTATTTGAAAGCCAGGGGATAGATAAATGAATTTGTCATCTCTCTTTTTTTTTAAGTTTGTGTCAATTTTACTTTATTTTGCCAACAACTACAAGATGGAGTTTACTAGCTGACCTTTCTTAGATGTGTTGTTACATGTCTGGAAATAAATTACTAGAGTTATCTGTTGTCTTCTTTTTTTTTTTTTTTTTTTTTTTTTTTTTTTTTTAACTGTAGCACTTTGAAATGTGGGGGCTGGAGATAGTTAAGTGATACAGGTTTGCTGGACTGGCACAAATGTAACAGGGTCACAATTTATGACTCAGCTCATTCATGTTAGACTGTACGCTCTTGAGAGGCTCGATAATTTATAGCTGATGTAAATTTTGATACTTACTGTGCCATTAGCAAAGCCATTATCTCTGTCGTGAGAACTTAGGATCAATATATGTCAGCAGAGACAGAAACAGTATTGTGAGCTTGCTGATACAACTGGGTTTGTGGAGAAGCATTCTAGGATGCCATTTGACACAGCCCTTTGAGAATTTTGAGAGTAGCAATTTTATTAATGAAAATCCTGAAGTCAGGTACCTATGTGCTTTGCAATTATTAGGTATGTAATAACAGCCAGAGTGCATCAGCGCCCTCCCTCAAAAAAATTTTGCAAGAAGCTGCAACAAATCTGTTTACTTAAAAAACTAGCCTGTAACATGATGCTGGCAGCCATTTTCTAGATAATAACTAAGAATATGTTGAGATATTGTTTGTGATCATGAAAAGGAGTTCCCAGAATTAAATAATTTTATTCTGCAATTAAAGAAAATGCATTTAGTGGAGAAATGCGGTACTCATTAGAGCCTCCTACCAAAGAGGATCAGCACCATACATTCAGGTCACTGAGCACAGACTGGGTGTCATACTGAATAGACAAACGTCTGAGCTAAAGCTATCGTAAGCAAGCCACTGACAGCGTGGCTTGCCATTGTGTCAGCTCACAATAAATAGCCACACAAACTATTTATTCAGAGTCAGTTTAAAAATCATTGTACTTCGACTGACCACTCTAAAGATTAACTTCATTAAATAAACCATCTTTTAACATTGTTCACCTTGTTATTTTTTCAGGAAGGACTACTCATAAAAGAGCACAGCTGAAAACACCACCTGCCCTTTCTCAAATATATTGGTTATGTCTAGAGCTGAACTTTCAACACTCTGGAGCATTTGATATGGCATTTTGGTCCAGGTCACTCTGGAAACAGTTATCAACCATGAAATGCTGATCTCTCTAATGAAAGGTGCTCAGATTGCTCACTCGTAATTTTATGTGCACGGTATTCACAAGCATGTAACTCTTCAGGATGCTCCATAAGGCTCTTAATAGCATCACAGTCACTGCGTTTGGTCCCTATGTCAGTTCCTTCCCCTACCTCTTGCAAGACTGGCTCGCCTCATCAAACAAATCCCAAAGTGCTTTTGCGTCTACCCTTGCAACTAAAAAGTTGTCAGCAGCCCCATACCTAAATTGACTAACCAAAACTGTTGCTCTGATGGTGGTCTCTAATCCACCATCTTCTAGTTTGATACAGTGTTCCTGTTATAGGACTAACACTGTCAGAGAATCACAGAGTAATTCAGGTTGGAAGAGACCTCTGGCAGTCTCCAGACCACTTCCCACACAAAGCAGGACCAACTAGAGCAGGTTGCCTAGGTTGCCTCTGGTTGAGGTTTGAGTATTTCCTAGGATGAAGACTCCACAACCTCCCTGGGCATTTGTGCCAATGTCTGACCTCCCTCACAGTGAAGAATTTTTTCCTACTATTTATTTCCAATTTTCCTTATAGCTATTTCTGTTTGTTGCCTCTTATCACTGCACCCCTCTGAGCGGAGTTTGGGTCTGTCTTCTCTACAACCTCTCATTAGATAGTTGTGGACAGCAATAAGGTCTCCCTTTCACCTTGTCTTCTTCAGGCTGAAAAAACCCAGTTCCCATAGTCTTTCCCTTATGTCATGTGCTCCAGCCCCATGACCATCTTGGTGACCGGAGTTGGACTTGCTCCAGAAAGTCTGTATCTTTCTTGTAGTGGGGAGGTCAAAATTGGATGCAGAACTTTCAATGCAGTCTCACAAGTGTCAAATAGAGGGGAATAGTCATTTCCCTGGACCTGCTGGCTGTGTGTTTGCTAAAACAATACAGGATATGATTGGCCTTCTTTGCCACAAGGACACACTGCTCACTGATATTCAACTTGTATAACCAAGATCCTTAGCTCCTTTTCTGCAAGGTTGCCTGCTAACCACTCAGTCCCTGGCCCATACTGTTGCAGGGATTCCCCTTTCCTAGGTGCAGGACTTTGCACTTCCCTTTGTCAAACTTTGTGATGGTCCTATCAATGCATTGCTCCAGCCTAGCACGATCTCCCTGAACCAGCTTGGTGTCAACTGTGAACTTTCTGAGAGTGCACACTGTCCCATCATCCAGGTAATTAAAAAAGACATTAAATAGTCCTGTCCCAAGTATCAGTCCCTGAAGATCATCACTATTGACCACCAACTAGATGCACATTATACTATTGACTACAATCCTTTAAGACTGGTAGTCCAGACAATTTTCTATTCACCTTATTGCTTATTGTCTACCTAGCCAAACCATATCTCACCAATTTGGCTATCAGGATACTATGGGAAACCACACCAAAGGCTTTGCTACAGTCAAAATATACAACATCTACTACTCTGTCCTCACTGAGAATCATCTATCTCATCACAGAAGGCAATCGGTTTCATCAGGCACAGTATGCTGTTGGTAACTCCATGCTGGCTGTTTCCAGTCAACTTTTTGACATTAAAGCACCTGGACAGGACCTCCAAGAGGACTTGCTCTGTAAACTTTGTCATTCCCTTCCAAAGCTACTATAGAGCAGCCACATGGTGATGTTGGCCTGCTCCCCTGGCGCTCCTAAAGACATCCCTTCTGGTCCATCTGGCTTGTACATGTCCAACTTGCTTGAGTGTTCCCTTACTCTGTCTTCTTCTCCTCTGGGTATTTTTGCACTCCCTCAGACTCTGCAACCAGGTTCAAGGGCGTGAGAGATCTGAAGGCAGTCTTCGGCAGCAAAAAAGACAAAAAGGCACTGACTACTTTGGCCTTTTCCATGTCCTTTGTCCCTCAATCTCTAGCTGTACTTAGCAGCAGGCTCACAGTTTTCTTTAGTTTTCCTTTTCCAATTCTGTTTTAGAAGCCCTTCTTGTTGTCCTTCACATCCCTTGCTAATTTAAACTCCAGCTGCTCTTCTGGTATCTCTGTGTTTTCTTATATTACAGTAAATTAGTTAAATTCACCCCATTGGTAGGAAGAAAAACTCTAAGGAAGAACTCACTGGAGCCATTTATGCAAGGGAACTAGCTAAATGCATCTAAATCTTTCAAGACTTGGAAGCAGCACCCAGATGGAAAGGGATAATTTCCAGATGTCAGCCATCCATGGAAGATTTCAAATCCTCAAAGAAAGCAGCTGATAGAAAATCCATCTTACAAGAGACATCAGAGAGAGAGAAAATTCATTGTTCTGTTTTGTTACTGTGCATCTCAAATCGTTTCCCAAACTCTGACTGTTGCTATATATTTTTTATGTCACAATGCACATTAATTATCAATTGTATTTTAACATTCTGCCAGCACATTATACTTATTTTCACCTGGAAAACTTTTTTTTTCCCCCCATGGGGCATTAAGATAAACACTTTATTAATTAAGCTGCCAGAAATTGGATTCAGATGATTGGGAGTGTTACCACTTCTGTCAAGTATGAGACATAATTGTTTGGAAAGATGAAAGACAGCTCTGGGGAAAAAAAAAAAATTAAAAAATCCATGGTTGAGCACACACTCAGGGGACAAAGCACTGTGTCCTTCAAATCCTTGCTCCCTAAGGCCTTTCTAGGAGAATCTTGGTGCAAACAAAATTTGGAAAACAATAAGGGTTATATTCCCATTTATCTTCACAATGAAAGATGACAATGTTTCGAACATGTAAATATAAAAACCCTAGGAGAAGATAAAATGTGTTCTTGATCTTTCCTTTAAAGATTCTAGTTTGCTGCCAGGCATTAACCTTCATATTTCATGTGAACTATGCTGTAGCTCATAGAGGGTTCAACACGTTCACTGTCTTCGCTACCAGAAATTTGTGACATTTTCTTATGAAATATATCAGGTGTGAAAATGGCAGGAAGAGAAAACAGTGACTATCAAAGGAGGTGCTGCCTGAACTCCTATCTTTTTTTCAAGTGACCTTCCAGCCTGAGGTTGTCACTGTAAAGCTAAGAGAAGAATTGATATCAGCTATCTTGCCAAAATTATCTCCTCTTGCCTTTGATGGCAAATGTTTTATCTCTTTTTCTTTTTAACTTTTTGCAGTGATGCATAAGGGAAGAGTTCTAGTTTCACTTCATTTTCCACTAAAACAAAGCACACACCTAGTCACACATTTGCATCTGCTACTTGCTGTATTAACACCCAGAGCCAGCCTGGCTCCTCCTTTAACCCCTGCCTTCAGGCACACTGCCCTTTCCATGGTAGGGAGCTGAGGCAGCAGGTCTCCAGTTGTATTCCAACTTAAAATGGCAAAATAGTATGTTGCTTTGAAGCTGTCCATTTATACATCATCTCTTGCACTGTTGTCCAATGCCCCTGTGTTGTGGTTTAACCCGGCAGGCAGCTAAACACCACACAGCTGTTCACTCACTTCCCCACGCCCCCACTGGGATGGGGGAGAGAATTGGGGGAAAAAAAAGAGTAAAATTCATGGATTGAGGTAAAGACAGTTTAATAGGACAGAAGAGGAAGGGAAAATAATAATAATAATAATGATAAAAGAATATACATAATAAGTGATGCACAATGCAATTGCTCACCACCCGCCGACCCATGCCCAGCCAGTCCCTGAGCAGCGGTCACCGCCTCCAGGCCAACTCCCCCCAGTTTATATATTGAGCATGACATCATATGGTATGGAATATCCCTTGGGCCAGTTTGGGTCAGCTGTCCTGACTGTGCCCCCTCCCAGCTTCCTGTGCACCTAGCACAGTGCGTTATCAACATTATTCCCATCCTAAATCCAAAACCCAGCACTGTACCAGCTACCAGGAAGAAAATTAACTCTATCCCAGCTGAAACCAGGACACCCTATAAAATACTATTCTGGGATGATATGACTGTTATCATCTTGATTTCCTACACCATGAATGTTTTTTTAGCTCTTGCAGCCCCTTCCCACATCAGCTTGAGAATCAACTTTCTGTTTCTGTGGCTGATGCCCTCCTGGTTAATGATTGTCTAACCACTTCAGTCAAGGCCTGGGAGCTTTGCCTGGCAAATGAAAAGGCTTTCATCAGGGGTTCATTTTAGATCTTCCTGTATTCTTGATGCATATTTTGACCCAAATCCCACCCAGGACCTGCTTTCTTAACCCTCTCTCCTTTTATCCATCTTGCAAGAAAGAGCTTTTAAACATTCATGAGTTCTATCATAGATTTGCATCTCTGTTGTACCACACTTAAAATCATACCACTTGGGTCTCATCTTGACATGGAGAGTAGGGCTCTTCCAGTTCCCGTACTACATAATCATAGTTAGTTAATTCCTGTCAGAATTATCTGAAAATTATTTTTAAAATCACATGTATCAAACCCAACTATTTTCAGGACTAAATGTTGCTTCTAAATAGTTTTATTTGTCGGTGATGTCCATCTTCTGCACAAGCAGAACCAAGCAAGCGCTGGGCACTCTTCAGGTCCCTCTGAACTCCTGGGAAATTCGACTTTGATGAGGAGACATTCAGTGTTTCTGTTCTTTCATTTGGGACCTATCCCACTGTACTCTTGACACCAAGGATATTTCACTCAATCACCCTGAGAGAAGGACCTGGACAGAGACCCGTCACCTTCAATTCCACCTGATCTGTCTTTGTGTCCTGAGCTGTTGCCTGATATAACACTGGTCCAACAAAGTGATTTGGAAATGCCTTAAAATGAAAGTTTTCCACAGCAGGCATCAAACCCAGATCAGCCATTTCATAAGCCCATATCTTCATGTGTGAAGTCATCTCTCTCCAGCTAAAACATCCCTCGTGCACTCCCCCTGTCCTGCCAGCTGGTTAGTAGTTAGGTGCTTTGGTGCTGCTGTACCTGCTGCCAGTGACCCGGCTATGGTACGGGGGTTGGCAGAAGATGACCAGTATGCCTGTAGTCGCCATGCTGATGTAGGTCTGCCCCTGCCCAAGTTGCTTTTGGCAATGTAAACACTTGAATAACATTGCAAACACCAGTCCACTAAAAGTTGGGCTCTGAAAAGTTTTGACACTGGGGAAGGGCTAAAAAACACCACCTAATTTTCTAAAAATCCCTGGCTCTAAGTTGTTTTACTGGGAATGTTATTCTCTGTAGAAAAAAGAAAATCTGGTTTTTCAGAGGCATAGAATTTCATAAACAAAATGATTCCCCAAAGGATAAGAAAAGGCACAACAAGAATTATTGTTTGGTTCACTGATTTTAAGGCCATAAGGGACCATTATGAATATCAAGTCTGAGCATTTGAATAAGGCAGGCCACAGAATTTCCCACATTAATTCCTCCATTAAGGCCATACTTTGCAGTTGAACAAAGGAACAGGTTTTAGACTGGCACCCAATTAGATCCATTAGTAAATGCCACTTTTCTCTCCAATTCCCCCTAGTAATTTTTTTTTAATAGATACACTTAAAGTAATTTGAAATATTTTAAAATGAATGTTCAACTTCCCATCAGAGCTGGACCATTTACACCTCTAAAAGAGACCATTTGCTGTGAAGAGCACCGGTGCTCAGACTTGGGAAGCAGGTAGAGAGAGATGAGTCCTGCTGAGAACAAACCCCCTCACTTCCAGCTGAAGTGGTAACCTAGGAGAGCAGGAAATAAATTAGGGAACCATTATTACTGGCAGAAAAGTTGATGCTAAACTTCGAACTGGAATTCTTCATCTAACACAGAGCAGAGCAAAAATGGGGGACAGCTCTGGATTCCAGGCAGAAGGCACCAATTTCTCTGTGTTTGTGGTCAATACTCCTACACCTATAAAAGCAGGCAGAGAGCAAGGCCGGACCTGGGCAGCCTAAGGCAGCACATGAAGTCCCACATCTCTCAAGGTTTCTGTGATCCTTTGCTCACAGGGTTGTGCCTGAAGTCTGTTTCCTCCTCTGGTGCACCATGGTGAAAGGTCCTGCTTGCCGGTGGTATGCAAGGAGGTGCTGTGCAAGCCGGCAGTGCTGGCGGGGTAATGCACAATGCAGGGCCGGAGGATAGGAGAGGAGCCAAGCCTCAGACCTCCAGGTGGGATGTGCAGAAGGTGGCTGCTGAGGCAGGGAAAATGCTGCTGGTGCTTTGCTTTTGGACCCTGATATGCATGCCATTGGGGAGAGGGTGTACGTAGGAGCAGGATGTTGGACAAATCCATCTAAAAGCCTTTAGGAGTGACAAGTGGCAAATTCCCACACACACACACATTTTTCTTGTTTAAGGAATGGTGGAGAGTCGCCCCCAGGTTTAACCAGCCACCAGTTGCTCCTGATGGTGTGGAGAGGTGGTCTTTCACAGCAGTGCA
>NW_008824468.1:1350145-1411321 GCF_000699105.1 Pygoscelis adeliae
TTTGCTGTGCCTGTATAGCCCAACTCAGAAGATGGCACTGGAGAGTTGCTTTGCAGCAGTGACAGTAAGTACACAAGGAGCAAGACAAGAATATCAGACCCTGAAATTTAGGGGAAGACTGCAGCAGAGCTGCTAATCCCACTTGAAAGGATGGGCTCATGTCCAATTACAGGGTTTTTTCCAATCCACTGGAAAAGCCATTACACTGATGGCAATCGGATTGGTGCAGCCATGGCAATCTTGAAAGCATTTAGGATATCTTTGATTAAATGATATAGTGGGCAAAGACTGAAATTGCTTTTCTAGCAAAAACCCGGCATGGGTAGTTTTTTAATTAAAATGAGCTAATATGGCACTTTTATTTGTAAAATCACATGAAAGGGAGAAAATAAAACTGAGGGATATGGGAGAGGGAAAACAACCCTTTGTTTTCTCTTCTGGCTGATTATCACCACACTTTTAAAAATCCTTTTGCTTCCCTGTGTAATCAGGTTGATTAAAATCCTCTAAAGAAATAAAACAGCTGCACAGACCTCCAAAATCACACTCTTCTCTACTGCATGTGCATTGTATTCTTTTCAACAGCTTTGTTTTCAAATTATTCTTTTCCCTTCATTGCCTCTGAAAGCCTATTACTGGATTTATTAAAACAAAGCCGAATAAGCACGCTGAATACAGACACAGTGATTGCCTCAACACATGTTGTTCTTGCAAGGAGTACTGTGCTAGCAGGTCTGAACTGCCGGCTGTTTCTGAACTGACTGCAAAACAAAGGAAAACCCAGCTGAAATAATGAAAGTGTTCACTAAAGAAAGGCTCCATATTTTGCCCTTCTATCACATAGTGAAGAGCTAAAATAATAATTATCAAGCTGAAGTCAGACCATGACATTTTACTTCAACCCAGGCTAGGAGGAGAAATGCTCCTATATTGTCTCTAAAATGACCTGACACCTTTCCACTGTCTCAGGCTGGGACCAGGTAATGTTGCTACGTGCCGCTGCTGCAAGCTGTGCCTTCTAGTGGATTAGCCCGGCTGGGGTGGCTTGGAAGGGGCCACGCTGCTTCCTTCCCACTCCTGCTTGGCCTTGTTTTGCCTAACTGCAGGAGGGAGAGGAGATGAGGAGAAGCTGGTGGGTAGGCTGGAGGCAGAGCACACTGCACATGTGCACTACGCATGCACGCTGCACTGCACACACACACGCTGCACACTGCACGTATGCACGCTGCACATTTGCACTGCACATATGCATGGTGCACATATGCACATTACATATATGCACACCGCACACCCCTTCCCTGTTTGCAGGGCCCGGCTCCAGCAGGGTAGCTGTCACTGCTGCAGGCGAGCTGATGGTGATGAAAGGCCAGCAGGGGCCTGGCCCCTGGCTGTGAAATGGCGGGGAGGGAGGAGAAACACATGAACCCTGGCAACTGGTTAGGTGGCACACCTATGCTTGCACCAGTCCTTGCACGAGTGCTTGTGTGAACCAAGGTGCGCCCAACTGCTAAGACAGATCTCTCTGGGCCAAGCCCCTTCCTCCTCCTCATTTCATTTGTTTTTTTCACAGGCAGGCTTCCCTAAGGAAGAAGGAGGTTTAACCAAATGGGTTTAAACCTGCCTCTGTGAAGAGGTGCATTGCACCTGCTGCTGAAGCGGGAACTTGTGCTGGAGCTGCTGGTGACTCCTGTCCGGGCAGCACAGGGGGTGCCCTGTTTCTTACCGAGCCTTTCTTCTGCACTGTTCTCGCCGTGGTGGGGGGTTTTGTTCCTCACTCAGCCCATCCAGCCTTTTGCGTTGTCTCAAAACGAAGGGAAAGACACACCTGCAGGCAGAGGCGGTTCTGCAGATGCCCATGGCTGTAACACTGCTGGAGCATGCCCAAGCAAGATGCGGGTGCTTTTATTACTGGCCTCACTCAGTATGACGGCTCGAGTTTTCCCACTTTTCTGATTTTCACAAGAAACTTACTTTAATTTCTTGGTCGGGACAATAGATGTCTTTATTTTGCTAGGTGGTACCATTTAAATGTCTTGGATGTAGTGCAAGGTGCACAGGGAAGCACTCCCTGCCTTCTTGCTGAGCGGCTTTTCCTGCCTGTGGTGGACTACACACCTCCTTCCCCGGCCACCCGGCACCCGGGCAGCGCTGTCACTGCCACGGGCACTGCCGGGTTTCCCTGTCACTCCAGTAACACGAAACTTATCTGTCACATCACGGAGGCAAAAATCACCTCAGTGGCATAAATAAGCCTACACTTAGTTCGATAGGACATACCATGTTTACTTTAATGGTTAATAGAGCCTTATGTGGGAAAGTCAAGTTGAAAAAACTACTTTGCAATTCTGAAACAGTGATAAAAGTAACTCTTAAAGTGTTTAAAAAGGTGAAAATGCAATACCTGCCAGATAAGAGTAAATAGAGTCAGTCCTATGCAAATGACTGAGGACAGGGCAGCTTTTGAAAATCCCAAAGGCTAAAGATTTTTTTCTGGCTAGAAGAAAATGTGTGTCCCAAATAGTTTTAAATCAGTGAAGTTTATGTGCCGCTATCCAGATGGGGTAAAATGCTGGCCCCACAGATGTTAATCACCCAATGAAGTCAGTGAGGTCAGAGTTTTACCCCAAGACTCTATTTTTTTTTAAATAACTCATATTTCTGACATTTTTATATACACTTACATAGCGCAGGCTTACAGACTTCCTGTGCTATGCCCATACATATATATTATCTTTTATAGCAGTATTTGTACTAATGCTTTGTAAAATCTTTTAATGATTTATAACACTAAAGAAAAGAGTTTCTAATTTCTTTTTATCATCCTATTCAGAGGTCACTCCGTATGTTGCTCTCATCTCTCCAGTGCAAACCACTGAAGCCCTGTTCTAGCAGAATGACATGAAAACATATGCGTTAAGTGTCTGATTAAGAGCAGCCCTATTCCACAAAATATGTGGGTGTTTTTAAGATGCAGTGGTGCCACATTGTTTTGCAGCATGGACCTATAATGGCACCATTTTTTTCCTTTAAAATGCCACGGTACGGAGATTGGTTGATTCATATGACTGTTATGTGTGCTTGGGGAAGAAGAACAAAAAAGACGCATAAAACTAGAAGTCAGTGGCAGAATTGCAGACACAGCCTTCTTGGGGGCTCTGGACACCCTAGAAAACGCAGGTAGCCCCTCCAGCCCTCTGGCCGATGGGGTCAGCTCTGAGCAGGCATGGTGCTGGGATGCCCACAAGGGACTTAGCTGTAACACCCACACACTCCCCAATGAGTTACAAAGGCAGACGGGTCTCCTGTGCTCAGGTTTTTCTCCCAGCAGAAATGATCTAGCAAGTTTGTGAACCATTCCCCTGGCCCAGCTTGGCATTTTTTTTAATTGCATATCATGACATATATTCATGTTTCCCTGATTGTTGTATTTGAGAAGATAATTATTTTTTTTCTGGGTTTCACCCAAATACTTTCCTAGTGTTGAAGTAAGAGGTTGCAACATCTTATTTTTTCAGATTCCTGTACTGAAATCTCTGCTACTCACATTTCAGAAGGGGAGCATGTATTGCCCGTGTAAAACAACCAGCACTGTCATTGTTCAAAGCAGTGCTGGTATGTTAAATAAACTTTGTGGTAGAAAAAGATTTAAAATCCCTTTTGAAGCCTTTCCCCAAGCTTTGTTAAACAGGTCACTTCTTCACCAGTTCAAACAGTACATATAGATATGATAAAATTTTTAGAGACATTTTTAAAAATCTGCATTTAAGTTCACACCCAGAGTTAATGTATGCATCTGTGTATGTGTCTAACCTCATACGTAAAGCTCTTTCAGCTGTGGTGCTTATGGTTAATTAAAGTTATATCATTATCTCTCTTTCTTTGATCACAAATTAGTGTAACACATTATCTTGATTCTCAGTAGCTTCCAACTTTGATGCTATATTTAATAAAACATAATGCTGTGTTGGAGAATCCCTCAGGAATCTTTTATTTCTTTTCTGGTTTTAATATATATTACATTTTAAATGGGATTAACTTGTCTGATTAGTGAAGCGGGCTCTTGCTGTAGCAGATAAACCCTGAATTCCACCGGGCGATCTATAGCCATTGTTAAAGCATCTTTCCAAGATGCGGGCAAGCTCAGCAAACCCCATGAGCAAAACATTTTCCTCATGCTGAGGCTGGTTTCATGCTCCAACCCCAACCTTTGCTTTGTTCGTTCATCTTCCTCCACGCAAACCTTTGCTTTTGCCCGTAGAAATGTTGGTAAGGCTGCGCTGTAAAGCAGGTGACAGAACTGATGCAGGGAGGCAAAGTCTCCCTCCCTCCCCAAACCCAAAAGCTATGTAGAGAGTTGCCTGCACAAAACTGTGGGCCTTGAGAGGCTGTGTCGCCACAGAACACCATTCAAAATTTGTGGCAAGGCCAGCTTCAAGCCATTGTCCCCATCAGGTAACAATTGCTCCTCACTGTTCACTGGCTTCGTGGTACCTTGAGGCGTGCCAGCACCACTGCTTATGGGAAGCCAAGCAGTATCAGGAAACTGCTCAGAGCCCAAGAAATAGGGCATTTAGCCCAGAAGAGCCAAGTTGGTAACGTGTAAGGCCTTGGCACGGTCTCTGTGCCTGAACACCCCTTGAACAAATGCTCGGTCAGGCTCACGAAGTACACGGTGAGGAACAGCAGCACGCGAAGCTACCTGCAGTCACACCCCAGAGTGGGAAGGCAGCAAAACCACTTCTTTGTGCTAGCTGGGAAGAGACATCGCTGAGCTGCAGTTCAAACTTGGGCATGGCGCTAGGGTTATCCTATTAAAAACACTTCTGGAAAATGCTTAAAAGCATTTGAAAAGCAGGTGAGGCTACAAATGGTGGGTCGAGACAGGAACAGACTGGGGCAAGAGGAGAAGGGTGGGGCTGACAGGCAGCTGGATTTTCTCCCACACCTTCTTATCCTCTGGTGGCTTCTGGTTAGGATAGCTCTGCCACCTGCCCTTCTGCAATTTCTGCAGCCTCCAGCCATCATCCACAGTAGTTCGTCCTATGTTCATTTTAATTGCCTCCAGCAGATTAGTGGAGGCAAATGGAGCTTAATAAACTCTGGCTGAAGATGGCTAGATGACTCTCGGAGAGGAGGTCCTTCTTAGGCTGTCAAGCAGTAACAGTAGCCTTGAGAACCTGGGGTCATGTCATTGTGCCCTTTATTACATTTTATGAAGATGATATATTACAGAAGTAACATTGTAGAGTTCGACAGTGACAGGCCAAGCAGCTTTTGCCATGCTGCAACATAGGAAAATTCTTCATCACTTTGGCTTTTATTGGCTGGCACAATTGTCTTCAAAACAGTCGATCAACGTATTATGCAAGAAGAAAAATTAAAAAGTACAATGACTAGCAAAATAAAAATCTAGATTAAAAAGACATAAACACAAAAGACCTTTTCACTCACTACAGTTCTTCCTCTTGAGTCATCAGGTTTTTAATATTTCTTTGGAGACAGATATCTCTATATATATATACATATCTATAAAACATTGCTGTGAGATATACTTCTAAGCATGTAAGTTGTTGAATAATACTCAGTGAAAAGTTATACAGAAACCCACCTGATTATTTTATAAATAATTCAAACATTTATTGTCATGATAGCGTTCCTACCTAAAGAAAGCTGCAGTCCCCCTGCACAGGGCACGAGGCAGAGCTTTATAACGCAGCTGGGTTTTTTGGTCCTTCAGCATCAAGACCCAGCTTGGACATCATTTATATACCTAAACAGTTTACACAGGTGAATAGCACAGCCGCCTTTTCAGAAAGCTACTTGTGTGTCAAGCTAACTCCTTCACAATGCTATCAGCAGAAATACTTACAGTGTATAAGGTTGTTGTAGCATTTTCAGGGTTGGGAGAGAGGAGAGAAGAGAGAGGTAAGAGGAGAGAACACAGGGGAGAAAAAGGTTTACATATTTTCAGGACCCAAAGAAGGGGATGTGGGACAGGAGTAGGGGTTGTTTCTCTACGTCTACACAGTAGAAAAATATCTCTTCAAATTTACAAAGGTAAAAATGTTTTGTTCATAGGTGATCCTTCCCCTCCTGATCACTGGAAAAGTAGATTACCAAGCCAAAAGGAAGAAATATTTCACAATATGCTTAAAGGAAAAAGAGTGTTGACATAATTACTGGCAATTAAAAAAAATACCAATTTAAAAGCTCTGGGAGAAGAATATATATGATAAAGGATCTTTTGCATAGATGTAAAAAGTGAGCCTGACAGCAACACAGCAAGGATTGCTAGCGCAGACCCAGGAGGCACAACGTGAAAGCAAAGCAGGGCCAGAGAGTCTGATAAAACAGAGGCAACAGGAAGAGTCCTCACAAACCATCACTATGCTTTAGCTGTCTGTGGTGACTGAGCGTTAAGAATGCGTTTAATTACCTTCTGTTTTGCTTTCCAGCTGATACCTAAATAGCTGACTCCAAAGTGAACTGTAAATTGCATCATCAGCTGTTTGGTTTGAGGTAAAAAGCAGGCAGGTAAGGCAAGCCAGGATCCTTATGTGGGCATATGCAAGACCTAAGCCCAAGGTACTGAAAACCTGCATCAACAGCAAGGATTCCCCAAATTTGGATACTACCGATGAATGTGCCGGTCAGGAGCAAGGACTTCTGTCCTTCCTGGCAGTGTGTAGGCCCCCTCTCAACTGCTAAAATCAGGGTGTAAAATTTGGCCATGCCCCCTCTTCCTCCATCCTGGTGCATTGCCTCCAAACCCTCCAGCTCCCCACTATCCCCCCAGCCCAGGACCCAGCCCGCTGCCTGCTGTAGGGGATAGGTGCTCACCCTAGCAAGGATGACAGTTTTACAGTGGTTCCTGTGCTGCTGGGAACATGCATACCACAATTCAAAAATCCTTGGTATTAAACATGAAAGACCTGAGCCTAGCAAGGAGCAGCAAGAGCGACATTTAAGGCAGTGAACATAAGGCGTTTTAGAAGAAAACGCTATCCAGTACGGAGGAACAACCCCATAAACCACAAAATGACAAAATCTGTCCCACTGGAAAATAGCCATGAGAGAGGAACTCTTGCAAATGCATCTCTGACCTGAGAGATAAAATTAGAAAACTCAGAGCTGACTGTTGTGAAACTAGCTTTGCATAGTCCAGTAATTTAGAAAGTTTAGATAAGTGTTTGAGTTGCTGTCCTGACTTTTCTGAGGACAACGACCGTATTGGTACTACCTTTAATGGGGCCAGGGTGTCACCCCTGAACTTTGTGTTGTTGATCCAAAGCAGCCAACATCAAGTCATGTCAGTGCTCATACGAGCACAGGAATGAATTCAGTACAGTACTCAGTTTGCTAAGGAACTTTCCCATTAGTAAGTAAACAGTATCACTTTGCTCAAGATCCATACCTGCTTGTTTGAGAAAAGTCTCTATAAAAATACTGCCATCTAAACAGGCTACATGAAAAATACCTCCAAGAAAAATATTTAGTAGTGGCAATTCAAATGACAAACTGTAATCCATGGAACTGGAACAAGAACTGGCTTGAAGGAAGCAAAAATGCTTTTCCTCTTAAGAAAACTTTGACTTTTTCAGGGAAAAACTGAAAAAAAACAAAGCCCTTGTCCCCAAACGTAATATTTTGTTTCTAAGAAGTGGCAACAGTGCCTTGAGTTCAGGAGTCTCAGCTTCCCTCTCTCTGGCAGGTAGCTTGAGGGCCTGTCTCCTTCCATAAATTATGTTTCCATGATGTCACCCTTCTTCATAAAGAAACATATGAAACTAACCCCCTTTGTAAAAACTTAGCTTCAGTTGAACCTTCCTCCACCTTGACTGCTGGAAAATATTTGACCAATCCTTGTAAAAAAAGTTTATCTTACTAACATTTCTATACTGATAAAATAAAACTTAAGCAAATAGAATAATTTATATATTTTTGTATATATATATGAAGGTATACACACAGAGAGACATATAGATTTGCAGTGATTAAATCAGTCTAAAGAAACTCTCCCTCTATTTGGAATAATTCCACCATGTAAAAATGAATTAATGCACAAGGTATAAATAAATACCAGCTAAATATGTATCTTTCTGTTGGGGAAGACAGGGCTGTTTTGTTTTTTCCCTCCCTTAGTAACAGTTATGTGTTAAAGTTTTTCTGCTGCAATAAAATATGGGGTTTTATGAATATTGTTAGAAATCAAATTAAAAAATCAACTGGCCTGCGTGTATACTGTGTTTAAAAGTCCTCCTCTCCTGAATTGCTCTTCTTATCCAGACAAGTCAAATGCTGCTGGTACTCTGTTTTTCAGTTACATATTCTTCTTTTCTTAAAATCACAAGTCACCCTGCCCTGTCCAGATCATGAGGACAAACATGTATACTGCATACATTCCTCTGTAAGACCCAGACACTAAGAAATCCCTAAATTAAAATTGGTACAGTATTTCTGGCTTAAAAATAGATGTAGAAGCTACCTTCAGCACAAGGTAAAAATCACCCCTTGGGAAAAAAACTGCTCACACTGTAAACAGGAGTAAGCGTTGTAATATTTCTGAGTATCATGGTGCTGGGAATACCCTCTGCAAGCCTCTGATTTTCATCATACATTGATTTTTATCATAAGCTATTCTAAAATTAGAAAAGGCCAGGATCTGACAAGTATCCTTTCTGTTTAGTCCTAGCAGATGGAAACTGTGAGGTGCTTTCTCAGCTTGAAACTGTTCCAAAACCTGAGGCACTAATCTGACATATTAAACCAAATTTATATAAAGTCTTGTGTCTTTACATCATGCAACATCATTTATGGCATGCTGGGCAGTGACAGTTTAAGTTATGAAAATGCTGTATCAAACAACAGATCAGAGCTGGCTTTATAGCTGGTCTCATGAATTTCTTCATCCAGAAAGAATAAATTTTGTGTGGGAGCAGTCTGCATAGCACCCCTGCAGAGCGATAGATTAAAACTGGATTTTAGCATTTACCTCTTGCTCAAATATAAATCAGGAATTTGAATTGATAATGGCAGTTATCCATCAACAGCAATGCAACTGCAGATGAATAGGAGTAGCTTTAAGGATAAAAGCAGTTCCTTTATTATTATTACTATTATTATTAAAGAAAACCCATCTTCTGCTTCTATTTCAAAAGATTCTAGGCTCTGGATAGAGAGTGATTAGATCCATGCAGGTTATCAGCGTGGATAAGGAAGATGCATTTGAAGTAACGCCTCTCCAGATTGCAGAACGTTATTCTGAAACTCTAGCAGTGGGCTCGAGCTCAGATGCAGCAGTTCACATTGCAGACCCCTCTTGACAGAAGACCTGGAAGGGACGTCTACCACAGCCGGCAGGATTCTGCCCCTCGGTTCATCGTCGTGTTTGTTGGGCAATTGAAAGCTTTACGGAACTCTTCAAAGTTGCTCATGGCACCGATAACTCTGCAAAGAGAAAAGTGATCGACGTGCATATTGTCTGCTGTTAAACACTACAGGCCTATAAGTGTTTCGGTGTGTTTACTTCAGGTTGAATTTTCAGGCTTCCCATGTCATTTTTCCACAAATAAAACCAAAAAAAGTTCAGGAGAAGCACTCCCATTTAAAGTTAACGTGAAGACAACCTTGTTTCATTTGGTGCTTTGAGAAGCATCTTACATTGCTAGAAACTCAACCAAAACCAATTGCATTTTGTGGATACTATGTCATTTAGAACAATTTTCTAATCTGACCCTTGGCAGCAAAGGTGGATCAGCGATAGCCCTGCAACAGTGGAATTCTTCTTCCAGCAGCTGCCAAACTACTGCAGCCCAGCAGGCAGGAGTGCATAGGCACGTGGCTGTGCTGGAAGTGATTTGATTTGGCTCATGCCAGCCAGATTCTTGTAACAACACCCTCTGCCCACCCAGGTACACACACACACACACACACACATGCCCGCATGACTTGTCCCTGGGACTTTGCAGCCTGAAGCTGGAGGTGGGGGCGGGGGGGGTCAGGCAGACCCTCTCTAACTGGCCAGCTCAGCCTCACACCTGTGAGCATCTCAACTCCTCTGATAGCTTGGAAATACATTTTCTGAGGCTTCTGCCCTGACCAGCTCCCAAGCTCTCTTGCTTCCACCACAGATGGTGTGATACTCTAAGAGCAGCACATCCCTGCCTCGCACAAGCTAGACAATGTGTCTGCATCCCAGACTGGCACTTGCAGACATAGGGGAAGAGCTCGCTCTTTGTATGCAGTCATCCTTGGCTCCCGCTTTCCTGTCTGTATTATTTCGTGCTGTCAGAAATTATCATTTTACCATTGCTAGATTGGGATTTTGTTGTTTGCTGATTTTTCCTATGCTTTTAAGCATCTTGGAATTTACTTACCTGAAATTTGCAATGGTATTAAAGTAAACAGCATCCTGAGACAAAGCAGAAAAGTATCTACTGAGATATTAATTGTATGCCTTTCCACCCTCTTTGTTATGCAGTGGGAAGGCATTTTTCTCCACTGCAGACAATCAGCTTCTCAGCATAGCTCAGCATGGTAGAAAACATTCTTATTACATTGGTTAGACTTTCTGTGGGTAAGAAAATTTGCAGTCAGATGGTGCAAAAATGTCTAAAGGTCAGCTTTGTAGGAAGAATTACAAAATTATGTTAGGCTTCAAATAAGATATACAGCTTTACTGTAAAAACATTGCAAATACATATTCAGGGACTGGAACAGCAAGAGCTGGTCATGCAGAACTGCTGCTGAAGTTGGTGGGAGATCTGCCTGACATGCCAGGGATTTCACTCTGAAACCGGCATTCAAAAATAGCAAAGACACAGGCTAATACTGAAAATCTGCCAATAACTAGAACCAGAATCTAGCCACCAAAAGATCTTTATGTGTCCATGCACGTGACTTTTGACATAAAAAAAACCATATCCATGGTTTGATATTGCCACGCATTAACTGTAGAATCAGAGTGGGCTGTCTGGATTTCATCCCGTTGAACTACAGCAGAGTCACCTTCCCCTGAATGGGTCACCCTGGGCTCCCTCAGCAGTGAATAGAAGGATGTACCTGCAGAGTCTAAGTAATCCAAATTTATTACTTACAGAAGGATTTTATATATACGTATATCTATATACACACACACACACTTTCAAAACGCCTATTCTTTTTTGACTGTGAAGAGAACCTGGAGTGACTAGCTCAGATGCACACACCTATGCTCAGGATATGTGTTGCTCATTTCTATCATCTTTTATAGTTACTTTTTTCTAATTACTTAAAAAAGGGCTGTTTGGGCTTTTTGGAGAGCAAGAGCTGCCAATGTTGAAACTAGCTGTACTGCTGTTATACTCATAATGGTCTTGGGACGCGAACGAAGCAAAGTTGGGGGAAATAGATAATATATTTTGTTAGCCCAGTTGATATGATTTGCAAGAAGAGACAAGCACCGCAGTTTCTCTTCAGGTCTGAAACAGAAGCCTATTCTGAGTATCTCACATAAAAACTAAGAAAAAGTTTTGTCTGTATTTTCTAGACCCCAAATTCATCTAATCTTTTCTGGAATTTTCTTTCATAGTCTGATTCCTTCATGATTTTTCCTCATGAATGCTCTATCCCCAGGCTTCTCTGTATATTTTGTGATTTGCAACATCTCATGGGAATGTAGCTATGTAATGATTCAGAATATATAAATATACGTATAGGTAAATAAATCTGAGGACTTTAAAAGGCAAGAGATGGTTATTTTACCAAAATCTTAACAAGGGTAGGATTAAAAAAAAAAAAAAAATTGCTCTGTAAGCTGAAGATCAGCCTGATACTCCTGTCCTCATTGTCATGATGTATTTTCAATTGTTAAAAGGCGTGCAGATTTGCATACTGCATCAGTTTTACCCTAGCTAGCTGGTGTAACAGGTGTTGCAAAGATACAGCAGTGCAGGTTTCAATGCAGAGTATAGAAGTCTACCAAGACCAAGCATACACATCTGCAATGCTAGCTTATATTAAATTTGTGTCATCATGTTTGCAGTTCCATTATTTCTTAACCCATTCTGGTTCTAAGTAGCCTAAGGTGTGTTATGCATGCCGTGTTTATATCTTCAGCTTTGGCATGGCTGTGTCGAGGGAATATGTCAGAGTACCTATGAAGCAACCTCACAACTCCCCTGTGAAAGCAGTGTTGCTATTTTTACTTTACCAAGAGAGAACTGAGACAAAGGGGGCTCATATCACCTAAATTTAGCATTGGAGAAGGCAGGATCCCAGCTCCCTCTTTAGTCAACAGAAAGCGGTAGGAATCTCCAGAAGGCAACTAATCCCGTGTATTGGAGACACCTCCATTATGAATCAGCTTGTGGAGTTAACATCCTTCCCCCAAATACAGATGTAATGTAGCACTTGACTGAGGACAAACACATAATTCTTAGTTAAGTAAATACGACTGACGTGAATCCCAACAGAAGAAACTTGCTCTTGGTCACACAAACTCTGTGGAGAAGCTGAGAAATAAACTCTGGCTTCCTAATTCTTATGAAGTCTTTAAACCTTCCTCCTTTTCCAGCGTTTCCTTCTTGAGGTTCTGGAGTGTCTGTGGTTAGGAGAGCCTGTGGGAGGCTCTTTGGGCAAGGACACAGACACACCGTTATGGCTGGACTACCACAGCTCCTTCAAGCAAAGTGTCTCTTGAAGTGCAACTGAGTTCAATCTTGAACTGAACTTACAGGGCATGCTTTGCTTTGCTTTATCGATATAATTCAAGGTACTCACTTTAAAGCTTTTAATGAACTCAGGCAGATTAAATCAAGGACCCTGCTAATATTAATTGTTTTCTAAAGTAGAATTGCATAGAAAAAAAAGGTGATAGAATAGACATTTTTGATACTCAGGCCATGATTATAGAACATCACAGGGATCAAGGTGTCGTCTGGTTCAACTGCTTTTGAAGGCACATGCAAGCCCCCTCATTTTTACAGAAAAGCATTTGTAATAGTGAAAGATAAGCTAATAAAAACAGTTCAATTTCAATCTAAGCCAAGAGCAAAATCCAATTTTGTGTTTGCTCTTAAACCCCTCTTAACATGCTAAATTTCTGCACTTGTGTGCTGCAGTGATTGATTCTGTATGTATACTGAGTAAATACATTATTTGCACTACCTGAACTGAGGAGGGCTGTGAGCTCCAATATATATTTGCTCTCTCGCAGATTCTGGTCTAAAGGAGTTGCATCTTACCTAATAAAAGACAAAAAGCAGAAACAGACACGTTATCTGGGGTGACTTTGGAAGTAAAGTAGAATGTAATGTCACTGTTCTTAAGATGCCTGTTTCTTACAGAACGCACAAAATGGAAAGACACCACAAACTCCTATTTTGTTTCACCTTTGCTAACTTGCAGTTTTCTGTTGGTATATTCTCTTGTTTTTCAAATCCCTTAATGGATCCAGTCTCCACCCACTCTAATCATCTAATCATAGCCACTTTACTAGTTCTTTTTTTTGAGGTTCTCTCTAATTGTAGCTTGCTTTTCAGCTTGTGCTGTGGCATCTCACACCTTAATAATTACCAAACATACTTCTTGGTCTCAAAGCTATGTAATGTGTATAGAAGGTACATGTAATGATTGCTTATCATCCCTAGAATTGCAGCTATATTTCCTGACACATTTGTTCCATGTTGGAATGTCAGTTTCTTCTGAAATTACACATTTTTCAAGTTTCCATCAGTGGTCCCCAATTCACTATCCCTAACACAATACTTGACCCAATTGTAACTGACCACAAAACAGGGTAGAGAGAATATTTGCACAACTAAATAATCCCTCTTATGCTGTGCCCATTGCATGAAAAATCTCATTTAAGCAGCCCCTACCTTACCTAAGCCCGTGTTGAATGTTTCCTATCGACAAAATCCTTTAAGCCAGACTGCCTATAGGATATATGAACTTCAGTGCAAGTTTGTCTGGCTGAAGACAGCCCTGGCAGTTTCAATGAGTCTGTTGAGTGTCTTAAGCCCTGTGGAAACAAGCTGAGCTCAAGGGTAGCTGGCATACGCTGCTCTCACTGTGCATATGCCTCCCCTCAGAGGGTCCACCGGACGTCCGATTCCTGCAGCGGTCCTGTAAGACCCCCAGATCTTCCCCATGGCTTCAAAGTTTTCCTGGAGAAAAGCTGACATAGTGTGAAACTCAACTCAGCATAAATGACCAAAGTGGAGTCTTTTCATTGGCCAATATTGTCAAACTTAAGTGGCCATAGACCCATACACTGTTACACTGACTCTTGGCAGAGAAATTATTTTCAGCCAGGGTTGGTTGCATTGGGTTCTGTTTCTTCTGTTTTAAATGATTCATTCTTTCAGCTGGTGGGCAAAGATTTATAGCCTAACTTTTACTCCTTGTATAGGGAGTTCGTCCCAACTCTCTTAACCAAATAAATAATTTCTGATTCTCTCCCTTGTTCTACATGTTTTCATAAAAAACTCACATCCCCTATCAAAGTTTTACTACAACATATTTAGTGTACAGCAAACAAAGATGGGAAAAATTAAACTAAGATTTTCTTCACTGCTGCTTAGTTTCCTTGAACTACATGCTCAGTAACGAATGGTGATGGTACATTTGCAACAGGAGTCTGTGGTGGAAGCAGTCAGAAACTGCTGCATATGGCAAGCACCAGAAAACTGGGAAGCTAAAATGGAAAGAGGTTAAGGAGTCAATATGTGCAAGAAAAGCCTTACAGCGGAGGTAAGCAGCAAGCGGAAAGAAAGCTGCCATGACAACATTGCAAAACCAAGAATAATTTCAGCAGTTCTGGAACCATGGACAGATAGATGACGTCAAAGAAAGAGAAAAAAAATAATAGTCCTGGGAGAAGAATTCTCTGCTTATACCCTTAAAAGTCTGGGTTTGGCTGGTGTAGACTGTTGAAACAAAGCAGTCTCATCTCTGCACTGTACATAGTACAGGTTAATAGGTGGGGACTTGAAACACATTTGTATTACTCACATGGGCATAACTCAGAAAGAAAAGCTGGTTGTGTGTGAACTCAAGGCCTGGCAGTAAAGGCTCCTCTTCTCCTCCCCTCTTTTCTGTAATCCATCTCCTGTATGCCTGATAAGAAAGAGATACTAAGTGCCTTTCGCGACATGGAGCCTAACCACAGCTTTTTCTTTTTTTTTTTTCTTTTTTTTTTTAAATAATACTGTTTCAGATATTTTTCATCTACTTACCCTGAAAGCCTCTCGCAAACCTCCATTATCCGCAATGTTTTCTGCCAACGTCCTCTTGCCTTTCACCTGGCAGAATGAAAGAACATCAGTCATTTGACCCATTTCTGAACTTCCTTCTTGATCAACTTCAAGAAATGGGGAAAAAAATAAAACAAGGCAAGAATGACCTCAGCCAATTTCAACCATCATATCTCTGGTTAAGAAAACTGGGTTTCAATGTGAAAACTGTCAGTAAACAACACTCTGTGATGAGTTATCCTGGCTCTGGTCCTAGATCTCTGTAGCACAAAATGTAGTAGATAAAATGCACTCAAGAATCCAGTCCCTGATCTTTGATCTGAGCATCAATAATTTTTCCCTGAAGACTGTTTCTCTCCGGTTACATGTGAGATCCAGTAGCCCCTTTCCTAAACTTTTATCTAAAAGGTTATATTTGTTTCTCTACATAACTCTTTATATGCTACTGGGATGCTAAAATAACTTTTAAGTCATAACATAAAACAGCATAATTAAAAGTAACTGTCAGAGACAGAATTGAAATTGATAGTGTATTCAGTGCTCTAAAAATATCTGCAAAGGAGATTCACGTTGCTTTTCCCCAGTATCGATTCGAAGAGCAAAAGCAATAGCAACAAGAATATATTGCGAGAAGCAGTGTTATCTAAACTTTCTCAAAAAGCCAGTCTCCTGGTATTACCAAGTGCAGTATCATTATGAATTAACCCTCATTTCTGCAAGTGCAGCATTATCTCTGATCACCCAGCCTACTAGGGTCTTAGTGTTACCAAACCGTATTTGTAACTAAGCAGTTTTACTCTCTACTGTGCCTCAAATGAGCAAGGTGATAACCAATTGAGCATAGTTTTGAGCAGAGCTCTGAAGGTCAATGCCGTCCTGCAAATCCTCTGACGATAGGCTCTCCCATGCCACAGGGATGAGTATAGGGGGGTTGGCGTCAGGACCCACCTTAGTTTCAGGATGCTAAAGAGGGGACAATGGGGGAGAAGAGGTAAAAGGATCTAGGGGATTCCCAGGTACATGAGCACAGCCCCACCACTCAGTGCAGATGAGCACCCAGATTAGACCCAAGGTATCTTGCTTGATGCCCTGGGTCCAATGTTACACCCAAGGGTGTAAAGAAGGAGAAAAGGGAGCAGTAGAGAAAAGTGCACCCCTTTCCTGCCAGCCCTCCCTCCCCTCAGGAGGCTGGAGGTGGAAGTAGGAGAGAGGTTTTGAGGAGAAAAGATGCTGGGACTCCAGGGAACATGCACACACATCAGCTGGCTTTTTTTCTGGTCTACCTACTCATACATTTTTCTTGCAATGGGCTTGTGGAGTAGACTGATTTAGGTCGTAAGTTGAGAGTAACCTAGCAGTGGCACTTGGGCTATAGGTCATTTTAATAAGTGGAAGAAGTCTTTCTGCCGATCTCAGGCAGCTCTGGGTCAGGTATCTGAGACTACTCTGTGCAGCCTGTTCGTGACAGGGCTCAAGGACTGTGATAAGCTCTTTATTTGATCAGATGACGTTATGTGATTACTGCTCTCTGAAGCTATTTCTATATCCACTTTTTCTTTCATTATGCTTCTTTTCTGGAGATATTTTCATTGTGAACTGAATGAGAAAGAAGAAGAGTAAATAGGTTTCTTGATCCATGTAAAATATTCGTACAGGGGTAAAAACCCTGCAGAATGTACAGACATTGATGTAAATGACAGGCAAAAAAAAGCTCTTTGCATGCATAGCTCTTCATGCAAAAGCTATAAAATATGGCAGAAAATATCAAGAGTCTTCTTCTATCATCTAAAAAGTGCTTTATGTTATCCCACGGAAATAGGAGGAAAAAACCTTACAGATGACAAGACTGTGGGCAACAGGATCTCTCTAGTAAGCCCATCCCCGGACTTCAAAGGCAATAGTTATACTGGAGGGAAATTCAGATCTACCCCATCTCAAGAGACACTGTAGAAGGTAAAGGGGATGGCCAAGCCAATGGCAGGAGCATGGGAAGGGCTCAGTCACATCCTCGGGAAAGGTTTTAATGACCTTCTTTAAGTGGCATTTTTGTATTGATAGTTTTTGTCTTACAGATATTCAGGAATGAGCCTGAGAATTTTTATTTGTAAATTAACTTATATGAAGTACTTCAAGTCCGAGTTGTTGGATTTCAGACTGGACTACAATATGGCCTTGTTATCTCTAAGACTAATACAAACAGCCCGGGGAAAGTGTTAAAATTATTGCTAAGCATTCAATGTGGCCTCTCTATTCTTAAAAGGCAAACACGTAATTGTATTTCTGATTCTAAAATGTAAGTAGAGGTGGTACAATTGAGTAGCGGATGGGGTATATGATTTATCCTGAAAATTAAGATTAAAATCATAACCCAGCCAACATTACTGGAATTTTAGCTATTGATTTCGGAAGGTCTGGGATTTTTCCTATTTATCCTTCATTTCGGACACTTACATAATGTACACATTTTCAGGAAAGCCCATAACTCTGACAGACAGTGAAACAGAAACCATTCCCTTGCATTTTCTTTATCAGTCCTTTTCTATGAGCTACTGCTATCATACTCCCTTCATTTAAGATACAAATTGGGTCTGCATGCACACGTGGAAGAAATAGCAAGGGTTGAATGTGAAATAAAGTAGGGTTTGTGCATCCATTTTATAGCTGTAATAAATAACAGGTGGAATTGCTAAAGGAATCTATAAAACATGCTATTATATTCTTCTTTTTAAGAAGAGTGGCTGCTCAGTTTTATTATGGAACTCATCTTCAGAAGGCATTTAACATGTTCACAGTAATTAGACAGGCCCTGCTGAGTGGCTTCATCCTCTTCCTCCGATTCCAATACGATGTGATGAGGAGAAGTGGTTTAACCCTGTCAGCAGGGTGTGGGTAGTAGTATTTGACTGGACTAATCAAATCTGACAGACAATTTTTAGCACAATTATTCACTTCAAAAAATGATTTGTAGTGAGAAATGAAGTTGGTAGCCTAATATCCCAATATGTTGGGATTTATAAAAAGATAACTTAAAAAAAACCCCAAAACTCCTAAGGCACTGCTGCTTTCAATCACTGGTGTTTTACATACATGTAAGCCAGCTCTCTTCCAGTAGTAATTGCTGTATTGATTAATCATGCATTTTGTTTTCTCTTTAAATTTTTCTTCGGAGTCAGTTGTCCACCAAGGGTCTAAATTTCCATTTTTGTCATATTTCCGACCTAAAAAAAGAAAGAAAGAAAATTAATGGTTTTGTAGGAAAAAACCCCATACTTTTCCAGTTTTGGAATCTATCACCTGCACAGAAACGAGAGGTGAACGTTCTCATGCAAGTGTGTGTACAAAATGGATAAGATCAGTGAGCAAAATCTTGAGCCCACTCAAGTCAGTGGTGAAAAACTGGCATTTTATTTATTGTCATAATTTCCATTTTCAGAAAAAAATAGTAATGACTAATGAGTGCTATAGTACATTTTATAATTACGTAATATAAGAGGCATATGAGCTTTCTTGTAAGTATAATTGTGAGTATTTTTCATCCTCAGCCCATGTGTCTTTGATTCTGTAAACCTGATTATAACTAATTTATTATTAATTAATTATACGCTTGACCAGAAAAAAAAAAAAAATCCATTTCATGGAAACTTCTGAAGTTTCCATTTTTTGCCTTGGAGCAAAACCAGAACATTTGAGCCCTATTCAAGGAAGCAAGGAGGATACATACACCCCATTCCCCAGGCTGATAGGTACAACAATGGCTCGTGGAAGATTCAGTCTCAGGTCCCTGCTCCATCTCATCTGTAGGAGAGTATCTAATCTCTATCATGTCTCCAGCCAGTCAGAGAAGAACCTAAGATTTGCTTCCCTAAGCAGACCACTATCTCTTGCCCAGGCTCTTACCTTCCAAATATAGAAATAAATACATCTCTAGGGAATTTGTCATCTTGAACAAGACAACACACAGGGAAAAAATAAAGAAATAAAAAGATGAAAGAAAACATCTTCAGTACTTGGTATCCTGTTTACTGGCTGCTCCCTACCTCTCTTTCCTGCAGTCGTAACGAAGAATCAAATCACAGAGCAAGGTTGCATCCACATGGCCAGCTATACCTGCTCTCAAAAAAAGTCCTAACATGTCTTGTCTCTACCTTTCTGCAACAAAAGACTATATAAGACCCGATTGCCAGACTTTTAGGAACATTGGGTCAGCACTGAAAACTAAGTCCAGGCCCTCCACATCACACTGCAAGATGGAAAAAATCAGCCGGTACTCAAGTGCTGTAATATCCTCTGTAGCGGAGTCTCTTAACCATGCTATGCTCAAATGAAGGTCGGTTCCAGAAGCCAAGTTTATCAAATCAAACTATCCACTCAAATACATGGATGTACTTGCTACACCATAACCTGTATGATATGGAAGTGGTGGGGCAGATGGGAGCTTACGAAGAAACATTTCTCCATTCAGAAATGTTTGCTTACGCAAAATGTTGTGGAGCAGTGTAAAAGGTTTTCCTTTTATTTTTTAAAAGGTATTCAAAGTATCGCAACATAAGCAACCTAACTTTAGTTAGGCAGTGAGCTAGAAGTCTGCTTTTCCTTAAACTCCCTATATTTTCAATGGAAAGAGGTTTCTCTAGACAGTGAGTCAGAGCAGGATGTCAGTCAGGCACTCAGAATTGCTCCCCGGAGTATGAGGTTTGTGTTTCTCTCTCTCTCCCCCTCTCTCTCTCAGGAGCCCAATTTTAAAAAGCACTTTACTGAGATAGCCCAAATCAGATGGTGGTAATGCCCCACTCCACCCAGTTTTTCAGGACAGTTAGTTTGACATTTTCAGACCATTTCTTCTTTCTCGCTCTTTTTTTTAATTTTTTTTTTTAATATTTTGCAATATGTTTTCTGTTCCACATTTGTTCCAGTGTTGTATTTTAATATTTGTATGTAATTGTCTTTTGAAAAAAGTCAAAACTGAAATGAAAAGTTTTCTTGGAAGTCGTTTTTATCAATCAGAAGTTATCCCTTTGGCTTTCCTACTTCCCCCAACGAGGATTTTCTGAACCTGTTGTTGATTTAGTTTCCATTCAAAATAGACAGAAAGTGCCAAGCTTGTGGTATTCCTTACCAAACAAAATCTGGTTCAGACAAGCAAGATGATTGTATGTAAAGAAATAAAAAATACAACTTCATAATTTTTTCATGCAAGTCAGCATTGTTAAATAACAAAACAATAAAAAAGCTAAAGCATATAAAAATCAGCTTTCTAATCTGTCAACTCTGTTAAAAAAGAAAGTTATCAACATATAGACAAATACTCACCATTGCTATCAAATCCATGAGTAAACTCATGGCCAACGATTACTCCTATGGCACCGTAGCTTAATGACCTGTAACATAAAGAAAGCAGTTTCCTCAGAAAGTGTCTACACTCATGAGCATCAAAGGACAGAAGAATCAAACAGATTTCTACCTCAGGGAAGATCACTATTTATTTAAACCGGTGGTGGGGTAGGGAATGGGACTAAAAATCATACCTGCACAATTTTGACTTAAAGTTGTTGAAAGCCTTAATGTTAAACTCTTACTTGTTTAAAAATAACCTTTAATATAAAACTTTTAAAAGCATTCTGATGGTTCACTCTTCTAACCAAATCTCTTATTAGCATCATATGAGCTCCAAAATGTCTCGTTCAGCTGCCTGCATTGTGTATATTCTAACCGAGAACAGGACAAAGTTATAGGTGAAATTATTCTTTTAGCAGCATCATGAAAAAAGAATAGATGAAAGGCTGAAATGGGCTTCCGTAATGCCAGCTCCAATCATTCCTCACTGACATGCAACAGACAGACTTGCAAATGACTGACGCCAGTTTGTAAAGCATTAAACAGATCTCCCTTCCATTTTAAAAAGAGAGGTCATACAATTTCCTTGCACCTGCACAGGAATAAGACATGATCTACAGTCAGCTCTAATGCACCAGAGAACCAGAAGAGACAGAAATATTTTGTATTCCTGATTGACAATTAATTATATTTTCCTTGTTATATCCAAATAAACATGCATCTGGGAGAAATAGGGATGAAAGCGGGAAAGGTTCACAGCTTTTTTATATCAAATGCAGTGGATATTGAGGGGGGGGGGAGTGATGTACTAAATGCATCTTTCATTTTTCGTTCTTTGTGATTTTAATTATTTCAGTTATTGAGATGCCACACTTCAAAGTAGCTTATAGTATTTCTAACACATTGTATTGAAATAGGAGAAAGGCAGAGAGTTTTGAAGTAACATGTTATTACTGGACCTAATGATCCATAGCGCACTAATTGCTCATCTCAGTCATGCCCAAAAACTATTATATGATTTAATTCCCCCTGCTCCCATGATAATTCTTCACTTTGTTTTTTTCTTTCCTGAAAGGTAATTTGCATGTGATAAAATCTTCCCTACTGGTTCCCCCCCCCTCCCCGCCCCAAATACTATTGCAAACCTTCACTAAAAAATGCTGGTTAAAATTATACATTTCAGCAATGGAAATATCATCCTTTTATGTGACAAATTTGTGATCTTGTGTAGCACACAGTGATAATTATCCATACTAAATGTACTATATTAGACTTGTTTTCCACATCTGAAGTAAAGTGGTTATACAGGATCTTTTGCAGCTGGAGAAGTATAAAAAGAATGGCACAAAACATGTAAAGACATCAAGAAGAACCAATAAGCCCTAAATACATCTTGTTTTTCCTCAAGGTTCTCGGTCACCACGAGTGGCAGGGACAAAGAATAGGCTGCTGTCTGGGCACTCCTAGGGTTTTCCCCAGCTCCAAAAGGTGGGGTGAAGTTTGGGGTGAATTTTGGCCTTTGCTTCTGTGAACCCCCTTCAGCATTTTGTCCAGCTCAACAACGTTTTTGTCAGAAATGCTCCCAGCTCTGTTCATGCTCTTCACTTCTTGGGCACAGCTGGACAGAGATGGAGGGGATTAGGTGCAGCTCAACAGGTACCATATTAGAGGGGAACTTTCTGGGACTGGGGAGGCTCAGAGGACTGTAAAGAAGCTACCAACTCAGGTAATTTGAAGTCTCTGTTTCAATATATCTGGCACTGAAGACTCGTAACTATGAATGATGGCATTTGAATGGCATTTTATTTCACGTACTGAGATGTAAAGTGATAACTTAGTTTCCCCTTATGCAAAGAGGTGCAGCTGTTTTATAGTGGTTATGCTGGAACTGGACACTAAAACGCCACTAAATGTTAAATATTTGCTAAATCAGTTTTCCAGCAAGTGCTGATGACTTTTTGATGATTTTTCTGTTCCAGTGCAATGTACTGTTTCTTTTAAGCGGACAGAAAACAGATCCAGAATATTTCAAGGACAAAAGCAATCTGTTGTCTGATATAAACCAGCTACATTTGTTTACTAAATTTCATTTTGATACGTACTCAAGCAAAACCAATTTAAGCTAAGGTAACCTTTAAAGAAGAGAAATGAGCAAAGTATAATTCTTTGAAAGAACCACAATTTTATCACTATGGCAGAAGGTCAAGGTACAGAGAAATCTCTTCAGAAAGCAAAGCCGGAAACAGGTCTACAATAACCACAGCAGAAAATAAGTTCATCTTAACAAGAAAGGACTTTCTTCTGTCCCCAATTACCACTTAGAAAGTCACCTAGCTCATAAGAATTCTCTTTGAATGCAAATTCATTTGTTCCTAAATTGAATGTGCCTCTTTACATGTATTGCCAAATTTCCTGTTTACAAGGTCACATCCAGATTGGAAGATGGCAAACCCAAAGTGTTTTAAAAGTTCAAATTTTTTTAACAAAGATTTATTAAGGATATGTTTCACCAGTAACTGGCTTTATATAACTGCAAAATAACTTTCAGACACTGCTGTCAGAAACTTTACACGGTCTTACCCTGCCCTAAAATAGAAAGTTATTGAACTGCACAAAAGCAGTGATTTTTCAAAATTAAATATATGTGACCTATAATTACTCTTCCTCAGCTACAGTAACACAGGGGCCTGCTCAGGCAATCACTTATGCACATGGAGATATTCTCGTGCACCTCAACAGGCACAGGCGAAGGCCCACTGTTAATTTTAGATTTTAGCAGAAAGTGAACAATAAACTGATAATAAATGGCTTCTCGGGGTATTCGCTTCTGTTCCGGAAGTGTTAGTTACCTGATTTACAATTCCTTTTAATACCTGCCGTGTGCACACTGCTGCATCTGCATGCTATAGTATTGAAACACTGCCACTCAGGTGCACTTAATTAGCAATTCCTGTGAGAAATCAGTCATCAGCTTAAGACAACAGCAGCACATACATCTCCCAAGGGTAAGAAAAGTTACCGCACAAAGCAGCAGTTTTCAAAGTCTGGTTTTACAATAGTAAAAGCAGGATGCAGCAGGGAAGAACACACAACCCAAGGGCCAAGCTTTCCCCACAGAAGGACAACGCAGTATTCCTGTGCACTACCTGTTGGTCGTCTTCAGAAGCGTAGCCTTCTTCTCCATGCCCTCTTCTCCATCTATATGTATTTCCAATACCTTTCCCTGTTATTCCTCATTTTCAGGTGTAAGAGGTGCCCTGGTGCAGTACTTACCTAGGATACTCTGTTCCCCAAAAGAAAGGCTTTTGCAATTCTCCTGCTGGGAATCCTGCAATAGCAAAAAAATAACTGTTAGGTCCCTAGTTCAATACAGCTGAATAACAGTCACAAGGCCCAAGGGTTTGGATTTTATGACTTTTTTTGTTTAGTTTCAGAAGGTTTTGCTAGAGGACCTTTCCCTCAGGTGGTAGTTTCAGAATGCAGTAGAGAGGATCTTTGAGAAGAAGCAGAGATCCTCCCTCCTTCAGGACCACAATGGCAACAACATGCTGCACCGCAAGAACTTTTTCTTCTTCTGTGGCTGCACACATGTCTGTGTGTGTGTAAGTGCATGTGTTCTTGTGATTAAACACCTAGTGTTTCCTGTGAAAAAGAAGAAAACTATCGGAATGCCCTCAGATGTTGACAGATCAACAGAGAATATATAGGAAAAATGCAAGAACTGTGAAACTGTTAGCTTAGTGAGGCTTCAGTGCAGCAAGAGACATATGGAAGTGATAAAATGTAAGCCTAATTCTATATAGTCTGTGAAAATCAAAGGTAAATGAACACACTTAGGCACTTCAGTAAAGGAAAGCTGTAGACTATTAAGGCTGTAGAGTCAGTCTAGCTATGGGAATTACCTGGCTGCTTCTGGTAAACTAACTAGTCGCCAAAAACCTGTCACTGGAGACACTCTAGTGAGTGATGATCTACTGATGTTGCACATAGGAACCAAAATTGTTCCTCAAATTCAAAGTCACAGGTCTATTTCCAACTCCTGGATGACATTTCAGTGACACGATTCTGAAGACAGTGGAGCTGAACATGGTAACAATTTAACAGCCCAAAGAACTGCTAAATAAAACAGACACCTATGGTCGAATTTTTCAAATGCTGGTGAAAAGTGCAGTCCTTCCAGGCCCAAATGTGGAATTTAATGTCTCATGGCAGGAATTCCCATCTATAAAGCATGGGCATACACCTACTTTGAAGGTTGCCTCACACGGACATCACTTCGTGAATGAGGAACCAGTTTCCTCAGGTGATTTGCTTGCTTTCCTAGGAACCTCTGCTTCAGTTTATGGGTCTCTCTTCAAGAAAGATCTGGTCACTCAGATCAAAACAAAAACCACATTCACTTGATTCTGACCCTATTCGGGTTTTTGTTGATAAATAGGACATGGGTTTCTTTGTATCTGAGATAAATTGTAAGGCAAGATTTTTGTTCTTTCCTTACAAAGTCTTTAAAGATAATATGCTGAGTGTAATTCATGTCAAATGATGTGGCAAGTGGCACGTCCTCCTGGCCTGCCCATCTGCTTTTTTCTGCTGCTCCTCCCTGGCTGCCTGGATTACCTATTTGCAATTAGCTTACAAAAAGTGTGTTTTTCAAACTTATTTTCTGAGTGTTTTTTTTCTCTTGCTTCTCCAGATGCTGTTTTGTTGTTTCAAGCATGTTATCATTTGCTTTTCCAGTGCTAAAAAACACAATTGTACCAATGTCAAGGACAAAGTTTTCCTGATCTAACTCTCTTTGCCACCCAGCACACACAGAAGGGCATTTACTATGTATGCTTTTAAACATCTCACAGCAACGGTACACTCATGCAACCTGATGAAAATTGCTTGTTAGTACACTAAGTTAAGAGCTGGTGTTAAGAGCTGGAAATCTAGACTGAACTACATTGCCTGGTTCCTTCCAAATACTGAACATCAGGAAAGGTTTTTGGACGTGCCAAAGAGTCCATTTAATGAAGGAATCATTAAGGTTCGCTAACCCTGAATGATCCTCTCCCCTCAACACCAGATGAGAGGAACTGTGGCCAAAATGAACAAATGAGCCCATACTGAAGATGGTATGAACCAAGGCAGCACAGTCACCCCACAGTTCATGTTTAGGGATCACACGATCCTGTGTGCCTGTCACCACATGAAGACGCTATCAAGATCCTGTAAGGAGCTGCAATTATTTCATCCAGGTATAGACTTCTGTAGTGAATTTGCACTTGTCTGTGTGCCACGTAGAGGTAATATACATTATTTACAGTAAACTAGGTGCAAACCTTCACTCAGGCTCATCCATCTGAGAAGTATAACCTAAAGGTGTCTTCATAGGACATTGCTGAAACACCATCAGATATGAGTTAAGCCACGAGATAAAGTTTTCACTGAACAAGTCATGTGAATGAATGGGAAGAAGCTCCAATCCCGAATCCATACAACAGGTTGATAATTATTTTACTCAAAGTCAGGATCCATTTTAGGTAAGACGTGCCTGAGCATAGAGCATGTTGAAGGAGCGGTTTCCGCTTCTGGGCAGCTGTGTGAAACACCTTTGTAGTTTGATTGCACTAAAGGAAGCCTAGGAAGTATTTTCAGGCCAAAGCAGAGTCAGAAGCCACTAGAATGTAATACACATTTAAGAAAAACTCAGGGAACTGGAATGTATTACCCACAATAGGATTTTTTTTTCTTTTAAAAAAAAAAAACAACAAACACTAGTTTTGACAGTGATTCTTGGGCAGCTGGTAAAGCAAAGGTGCCTTGCTCTCCAGAGATTAGTAGCACTAAATGAGGGAGGGTGCTTGTCCACTATTGCAACACTACAAGGAACAGATAAGGAGTTGGCAACACAGGGCATGCCTCTGTATGAAATGTCTCTCTCAGGCAGAGGATAATCAACCAGATTACCCTTGGAGGGAACAAGGATAACAACATCCTAGACCTAGAATCTCCTTGAAATTATAACAGGAGATAGATCACCCAACAGTTTCTTACTTCGTGCTGTTTTGAATCCCTCAATTTAGGCAATTCCCTAGTGAAGTCTGTTTCTTGCTTGGCATACTGTACCTAAAAGAATTAATGACAAAACTCAGAGAGCTCATAGTAGGCTGTAGAAGCAATAAATACTAATGAGATTATTTACATGCCACTGGAGTTCAAGCAAGGAAAGTACTGATCTGGAGGAGTAAGTCAGCCAGACTTCAGAGAATTTCACATCTTAAGAAATGGATACAGGCACTGGGAAGGTACTTTAAGCTAACATTTCACCATAAATTTAGCCCGTATTGTATCTTTTCACGCTTTCTCCCTCTACACCGCCCCAGAAGAGGGATACAGACTGAAAGCCTTTCACTCCGTACACTTTATTGCTAGCCTACACTCAAGGTCATTACTCACCAACAGCACACGGAAAGAAAACTGTGTTGTCTTATTACAGACTCCACACAAACCTGTCTGCCATATGTAGGACCTGGACTTGCAGAATCTGCCTTGCCTACCTTCTTCCAACCTACCTACTTTTGGAGCAATGTCATAGGACTGCAGCATCAGAGATAGGCACTGGTGTCACATGCCACAAGAGCACTGGAGATCTGTGAGCAGCCGAGTTCAAGCTGTCACAGAACAGCACTGATACCCTACATCCATGCATCTTACAGGTGACAAGGTGGGACAGCCAGGCTAGATCGTCCTCCAGATGGACTTTGTGCCACTGATCACAACACTTTAGAGCCCAGCAGTTCTGATCACAGCCCTTTAAGCCCAGCAGTTCAAACAGTCTTCAGTCCACCTGGCTATCCACTTGGCCAGGCCAGTCTTAAGCAGTTTGTATTTGAGAATGTTAGGGGAGACAGTGCTGAAAGTCTTGCTAAAGTCAAGATGAATCACATTCATGGCTCTCCCCTCATCCACCAAGCTAGTCATCTCATCAAAGGCAGCTGGTCAAGGAAACTGTTTCCAGGATTTACTCCATCATGTACACAGGGACTGACGTGAGGCTGGCTAGCTTGTAGTTCCCTGGATCTTCCTTCTTGAAGATAGGAGTGGCATCTGCTTTCTTCCAATCCTCAGGAACCTCCCCCAGTCACCACAACCTTTCAAAGATAATCAAGAGTGGCCTCAGAATGGCATCAGCCAGCTCCTTCAGCACTTGTAGGTGCACCCTGTCAAAGCCCATGGACTTGTGTCTGCCCAGTCTGTTCCCTAACCTTCTTCTCCACTGAGGGTAAGTCTCCTTGCTCCAGACTTCCCCTCTGGTCTCAAGGGCCTGGGTTTCCTGAAAGCCAGCCTTATCAGTAAAGACTGAGGCAATGAAGGCATTGAGTACCTCGGCCTTTTCTATGTCATTTGTCACCAGGTCCCCTGCCCCCATTCAGCAGTGGGACCATATTTTCCCTAGACTTTCTTCTGTTGTTGCTACGCTTGCAGAAATGTTTCTTGTTGCCTTTCACATCCCTCACCAGACGCATCTCCAGGTAGGCTTTGGCTTTCTTAACCCCTGTGTCTGGACCCTTGAACAGTGACTATTTGCTGAACTTTTCTCTTACTCACCTTACTGCTCTGGAGCACAGGGGCATTTCAAGCAGTGAAGTACATCTGGCTTACTTCAAATATTTTACCCTGAATTTATGCTGATCTTGAAGCTCTGACAGCACTCTTTACATGCACAGGACTACTTTTAACCTAATTGAAGGCTTCTAGCTTCATTTTATTCATTATATCAATTTTCAGCCTCTCTCTGCAGCAAGGTGCTATAAAGCTTCTTAGAATGTATTTCAAATTTGAAACAATTTTTTTTTTTCCACTTTTACAGGGGCTTTACTGCCATTAATGAATCCATTTACCAGCTAATACCTTTTTGGTATTATTATACACATTTTGCAGATGAACACCCTGAGACTCAGTGTAATATTGTTACTTCACCGAGGAGACACAAGCAATCACATTTCATCTGAGAGTTCGTTGAAACAATGCAGGCTAATAATGGATGAAGTAAACTAAAAACACATGGTTCACCAAATCATGAGGAAATTTGGAGTTCAAATCTAAATGTGAATTCAAATTCTATAGTTCAACTGCATTATTCAGTTATATTGCGTGATACTTTTAACTGAGCAAGACAAGATGTAGTAAAGCCTTATTCCAAGTCAGTGCATTTACAATTTCCAATTATTAGTTGATTTGTTTAAAGCAACTTCTGACAGGCTAGTGAATCCAGTATGTAAATAGTACATATGGGAGACAGCTGTGCTAAATTGTGTGATATACAGGGTACTCTGCCAATTTTTGTACTGGCAATTCTCAGATGTGTTTAAAAGCTGTAACCTATTTTTCAAGTGTCATTGAATCAATTCAGATGGAAAGTTTTAAAGGCATAAGATATAAGCAGAAGACTAACTGCTGGTCAGTAAACAAAGGATATTGAATTCACATAAGGAATTAAACCTGAAGATGACTAGGGTGTTGGTTAGTTATCTATAAACAGCACAAAGGTCAAGATACATTTGTTTAAAATGGTTCCACAGCCTTCTGTTTGGAAAACTGAATCTCTTCCCAGTGCCTTTTGAGATGACTTTGCATGTCCTGCTTGGGCTCTAGCTGCCAGTCTTGATGGGCAACGGTCTTCTGCAAGTTCTGTCTCAGATACATCAGACATGAGGAAACGTATCGGATACTGTAGAGCATCCCAGACAGCTTTGAGCACCTATATGAAGGTGGTTATGAACAAACTCTCTGCCATAACATGGACCTGAATCCTATGCTTAATTTCAAGTTTTATCCTGTGGACAAAGAGGACAGAAACCATAAATTGTGTAAGGCACAGTAACTGTTCCATGTTTTGCATGAGTATAAAACTTAACTTTCTGAGTAGTGAATAAATTCATTAACAGATAAAGAAGAGGGATGGTCTTTAAGCAGAGGACTCAGCAGCCTTTGGTTCAATTCTTGGCTCAGTTTCTGCTTCACCTGACAAGAGAATCTTTGCTGCTCATGATAAAGAGAGAACCCAGCATTTCCCCAACCTCAGTAGGGCATCATGAGGAGAAACGTGTGATGGTTTGTGAGGGGACAAGGAATACTGTATGCTAAGGGACTAGGAAACGTGAAAATACCTGTTTATACAAGAAATTTTAATCTTTATTTTCTAAAGGAAACAACTCACTAGATTCCCCAGAAGAAAAGAACAAAGAACCTCTTATTTTATACTTTTATAGATAAGAATTTTTGGAAGAAGAAATAAAAAATGGATGTAAGGATCATGCATCATCTCACCTGTGACCGTAATTAAATAAAAGAGAATACTGGTCATTAGTAAATAGGGAAAACTGAAAATGAGGGCTTACTTAAGAACACTTAAAGCTTACTTAATAACAGGGCTTAGAAAGTGTTCATTCCAAATCTGTTATCTTCATTAACATCCTGGAAACTAATGGCGCACTTGAAACTACTTCATCAATAACCTTCCAATTAGCCTTAGTTCTTAAGGGAAGAGAAAGTGCCCCTACGCGCAGTCCCCTCTTCCTCCCCCGGCCACAGCACTGTGTGCTGTTTGCTGGGACTTCCCTGGCTCCTGGCAAGATAAGAGTTCTCCCTTGCAACTCACAGCATCAGCAAGCTGCCAGCATCAATATCTGCATGCCACTTTGCATAAAGATGATACTTACTGGCTAATATGAGCTCTCATCTCTGGTTTTCTCTGTGAATGCTAATTTGAATGTAATTTGAAAATTCTGTTTTAGATTATATCTTCTTCCTGTAACATGTAATGAAGCTGCTCCCTAAAGAGGCCTCTTGACTTTCACTAGAGAACTGCGGTAGAAGCACAAATGACTTAGAAGGACCACGGGTATAAACTTACAGAGATAATATCAACAGTAGTTAATTACCCAATACATCTATTCAAGCTTACACCTCATGAGTGTGTTGCTTATATTTGCCTTGGTGCACTGTAAATCTCTCTTTCATTACTGTTCACGAGCCACAAACATTACTTTTTTTGATATATTCTAGAGGCATACGTATTTACACTTGGAAAGAAAATTAAATACACCAAATGTCTAATGAGCAGTTCCCTTCTATCCATAACATATTCAAGGGCCAATATTTTAGTGCCGTAATGAAAAAAAAACTTTTCTTCAACAGAAGTATGCTAGCATACTTTGATCATCACTTGTATCTATTTTCAGCACATACTTGTTGACTGCTCTAGAGCTCATTAAAATAAACAGTCTTTGGGAAAGTGTTTTTGTGTTCCAATAATGATAATTAAAAAGATAGCATTCATGCTGCTTAGATTATATGGAGTGTGCTTAGATACCTTTTTAGAATCTAAAGGCAATGACATGTACCTGTTGTCCTTGTTAAGTACCTATAATTGAGGGAAAATTGACTAGCAAATACAAAGAAAATTGAAAAATGATTCAAACTAGAATTGGAAAATTCTTAACAACCATTAGAAATATATATGGTTGATAATCCAAGACACTTCAAATTATGGAAAAAGAGGAAATAAATAAATAGAACTCATGTATAGAGAACACCAGGAGTAAACTTGTATAATAATAAGATAAATTATATGTACCATATTTTATAACTCTGCTCTTTGCAGCACATCTTACCTTGATACATCTACTTATGTCTCCTTTGGAGATATTAACAGAATTGTTGGCCATTCAAGTTATCAATAGTTCAGTAATGAAAATTAAATGAAACAATAGCAAACATAAGGGTGTTTGCACTGAAGTGCAGCAAAATTTGTTACAATCTACTGCATATGCAAGTTTTGCTGTATTCTCCCAAATCTAGTAATTTTCTAAATCACCTAGTTTCTACTCTCTATTAATTTTCACTTTTAGCGAGGAAAGACCTTTTCTTTCAAGTAATTGAGTAGTCAAGTAGTCAAGTTAAAAACACTAACAGCTTGCCGGTGTATGAAGATTGCATGGGCTTGTATGGAGATTGCAATGATTTCTTGTTTAATGCTTATGTCAGTGATACAGACTACAAAGACAGAAGAATCTGTAATCCTTCCATCAAGAGTGTGTCAGAGACCTCCCTGTGCTCTGAGCACAGAAAGCAAAAGCATCTTCCTAAAGTTAAGTGATCAGGACCTCCACGTTCTCCTCCACTTCTGCAGGTACCTGATGATAGCTCCTTTTCAGAATCCATGGGTCAAGGCACTGATGTTGCTTTTTCTCTAAACTGTTTCACGAATCCTTCAGTGACTAATCATTTGGAGTTGCTGTGGTTATGTTGATAACAACACACAGTACATTTCCATTTCCAGACCAAATGGTCTTAATTTTTAGAATCAACTTTGGAACCAAGTATTTTCCAGTTAATGTAGAAGTTGCTTTCCAGAAACAATTTCTATTACACATTTTAAAATTCTCATTTCTCAAATTCTCCTTCTTAGTAAACTCATTTACCAAGAGCAAAAATAGATGGGCCTTGAACACACTAAAATCTAATTTGCTCACTGAAGAGCAGGGGCACTCAAGCAGATGAAGAGCCTATCTGGTTCATTCTGTTATTTCCAGCAGTGACCAGTAGTAGATATGTAGGGGAAGAGTGTCAGGCTCTTCACCCTCAAGAGTATCTGTGAGGTAATTCTTCTACTAGCATATCTTTCTACCTTCCAGCAATCAGTAGCAGAGGGACCTGTCCTCCTGGACCAAGTTTATATCTGTCTGGTTTTTTGTTCAGTACAGAACACCCTCTTTTTCAGATCATCTGCTAATACAGTGACCAGCACAGATCCTTGTAACACACCCCTCCAACTATTTTGAAAACAAGTAATTTGCTCCTACCTCCTTATCTTATACCTAATCAGTCATTAATTTATGAAAGGACCTTCTTCCTTGTCCCATGACAACTTCCAGTTAATAGCCTTAGGAAAAAACCTTATCAAAAGTGTTCTGTGGAAATAAACATAATATATCAAGCATGCATACTTGCTTTCTGAATTTCAAGAAACTCTAATAGACTAAGAAAGCATGATTTTTTTTCTAAAAGAAAAAGCAAAAACCAAGTCACGTTGACTCTTCCCCATTATATCATATGCTTATTCATTCTCTCTTATTCCTTCATGTAGTGGTCACGACCAGTTTCCTTCATAGAGGTGCTAGAATGACTTTTTATGCAGATCACTCTGGATCTGAAAAAAACAGATTTGACACTTGCCACATCTATTCTTCCTGTGCTAAGGCCACTATAAGTGATAAGCTATACATCAAAGCTGGTCGTTTGGCAATTTCTTGTCTAAGTTCCTTTGAAATACCTGAGAGGATATTATCTGGTCCTTATATTTGTCACAGTTCATTTTACGATTTCTTCTAAAGTACATTCTATTGACACTAAATTTGAAACACTTCCTGGGACTTACCTCCTGTAAGAAAAAGCTCCAGGGTAAGAACTTCCCAAACTCTTCCAATGCAAAGAATTATCTTATTTTTATGCCTTAGAGACTCTCCTCTTTCAGCGCATTTGAAAAAAGGTTTTATTATTAGTTCTTATGCTCTTATAAAGTTGGTCCTCATAGTCTTTGCTATATACTTCCTATATATACTTTGTGGGCTTGCTATATATACTTTACATTTAACTTGCTAGAGTTCATGCTTATTTCTTATTCTCAAATGACTCTCTCTTGTAGAACTTTTTTTCTGTTGTTTAACTGGGCCTTTAAAAAGCCCACAGGTTTTGTAGCATATCACCAGCCCCTACAGAACTTTCTATGGATTATTACTGAAAACACAGCTGCAAAGCAGTAAGGTAACGACTGCTGGGCGTGAAATTTGCCCAGCAGACAACATCACGCAATGTGAGTATGCATAGGCTCACAAACTTCAGCCTCTTGCAGTGCAGTTCTTTCCCAGCAGCATTAATGGGAACTCAGCTGTGATGTAACAAATACTTATCAGCAGCTTCAGACCCAAGCATGTTCCCCTCATATTTCACAGCGGCCTCCTCCCCTGCAAATCAGACCGGCCAGCAGTGGAAGACCGTTTGTACTGTGCCTTTCTGTGAATCTTCCCTCTTATTGTGCATTTTTAGGGCATGATTACATTTGTACCTCTCTCTCAGGTAGGAGAAGGTTTTGTTCAGAAAGATCCACCAAAGGAACAGTCTTAAAAGCACAGTGAGCAGCACTATCCAAACTTCAAGGTCAGATGCCAGCAGTCCAAGAAGGTCAGCAGTTATGACAGAAAATACAATTGCCTCTACACCCATGACTGACTGGTTGCGTTTGACAGCTCTCTGCTTCGTGAGACTGTTAGAGACAGCGAGTGTGAAATTTAGCTTCAGTGACTCCGGCCTCTTGTTACGGCTTTCTCTAATGTGCCACGGCAGAGAGGCTGAGAGAGCTGAACGCTGCTGAAACTTGAAAGGACTCAATATTAAAGAAGACATAACAGCAATGGTTCTCATTTCACGCTGACCGGGCTTCCCCTCCGTTCACACGATACATCTGAAGCAGCAGTGGTGGCTGGGTGTTAGGTCCACACGGACGGACCGCTGCGTGCGATCAGCTCAGGGAAGCCTGCCTCAAGTGCCCCCTCGGATGATCAACAAAAATGTGGCTGCTTAATGATGGCAGCCCTCTAATTAAGGTAGAGCGGTCTAGGCCTAGAACTAATTTTAATCAAAAGAACTGCCTAATTATCACACACACTTTACAAATGAGCTCACTCAGACACAAAAGAAGTTAAGGGAGTGATTTGAAGGCAGGTTCTGAAGGTTTACAGAGATCGGTAGGAGCAGATACCAGCAGACCCAGATTGCCAGTCTCCGCTGTCAGTCCTCCGCTGTAACCTCTTCAGTGTGATACATTCATTTTGTGCATTTCAAAAACTCTGCGAGCAAAAGAGATTCAGGAGAAAAAGGGGGAGTCACTCAGCAATTTTTGACATGCCTGTCCTTGGGGACTGAGACCACAGAGGTTATGGCAGCTGCCTTCCAGACCCTGGTGGCACAGAACAAGAAGGCTGATTTAACTTGCAAAGCTAATAAGAGCTAAAAGAAGTGTCAGGGTAAAGATAACACTGTTGTAAACAGAAATACTGGTATAGACTTCTAAAGCCAGTTAGAAATTTTCTATGCAAAGTCCCGTTAAAGCAAATGGGAATGAACATCCAAATACACACACAACTTTGAAAAACTCAGCTCTTTTACCTTATATGCTTCCAAACCAGGATTTATGCTCTCTAAAACCAACCAGTAACTAAAATTAGCATGAGATAGGTTGTAGTGTACATACAAGATAATTTCATCAAACTATGCAGGTAAGAATTTTAAGTTAACTACAGATACCATTCCTTGCCCTTGAAGGTATTGAACAAATCTGCTGGACACCACTTCTTAGGTTTTCTGGTCTATGTCACAGTCTCCTCTAGTCACATTTATTGCTACAGATTTATTAATACTAGAGGACTGAGTTGCTATCACTTAAAGAGTTACTGTATACTTATGGAGGTATGTGTACACATGTTTTTGCTACAGAAAACAGAGACAGAAACATTAAGCTTTAATAAAAGTGATTTAAGCTAACATTTGCAAAGGACAGAGTACACACACAAGCAGTCACTGCAACTCAGCTAACAGGGGGTAACTCATTAAGCAACAGTAATTCAAATTTGTGGGAGTCCTTGCTTTTCCAGAACTATCCTCTCACTTAAGATGTCTCACGGCTGAATTACCAGGTTTGAGCTTTTGATTTTCAGTCACAAACACACAAACTGTATAGATATTATCTGAAGCTTGATACATACATTTCCCAAACAGGCACTTTATAAGGAGGCTCAGAAGTCAGATACTCACTGATCTGGTTGGTAGACGCACTATAAAAAGCATTTACAGTAGTTGGGCTTGTAAACCACCTGTAGTAAGAGCAAAAGAAATCGGCTGTCAGTACACTTACACGTCTTTATGAATAGAATGAGTAAAGATAAAAAGTGAATTCAGTGGAAGGAAGCAAAAATGTGAAGGACCCAGGATATATTAAAGTTTAAGTATTTCTCCATTTCAACACATGCTACCTACACTTTCTAGAACATTGAAATCTATTGTTTAATGGCTTTATTTGTGCATACAGTCAATGAATGTTCAACAGGAGTGAATGTTAAGCTTCCTATTACCTAATCTATTTTATTTCTAAGTGACTGTTGTGCTTGTGGAGTCTGCCATGCTGACGAACTGAAGTTCACCCAGCAGAGGCTGCAACACTGATAGCAGCTGTGAAAACTCTCTTAGGTGTCTTTCAACCATGTGTGGAGAAACTCCCTCTTGAAATTAGAGGAGAGCATTTTGAAGCGAGTGAAATGGCTTCAGATGCTTTGCTGAACAACTACTTGAACAATTAGGATGATGCCTGCAACATGGGCAGGGGCTTCCTAGGAACCTAAATTCAAAATAAACAGCTTCACATTCTGTACCCTACACAATGAACACGGCTATCATAACATGCTCATAAACAAATGGACCTCTTGCAAGGCAAAACAAACTTAAAAAAGAATATTAGCATTTCTTCTCATAGTTAGATTTCTCATACATACTGGAGGGAAACCTAGATTTGAATAGCAAATAGGATTTATGAATTTCCTTAGTCTAAGCTCATCTATATTGACGGTGGTTTCACCCATATGAGTGGAAAATCTCAACTGGCTTCAGCAAGATCCAAATCCCCTCAGATGAAACTCTGAGTTCAGTGAGTCCAAGATGTCACTTTCTGATTTTATAAGGAAGAACTGAGATAAAAGAAAAGTAATAAAGATGAGAATTAGTGGTTAATTCATAATAAATTAGAAGCAACTCTAGTAAATGTCCAAACAGGAACATCCTGATGTCTTTAGCAATGCATGATTCAGAAGTTTTGTAAAGCCAAATGAATGCAATGCAATTGCTTTGGAAAATATCTTTCAAAAAGAAGAGATGGGAGCTGCAAAACAAAGTGTAAGACAAAGGAAGATCTATCAGAACAGGGAAAACGTGATGTCAGTGACGTTCACGTACACGATCTGCACTTTAAAATAGCACCATCAAATGAATGCGTTATCTGCAGATCCTGACTGTTTTTCTGGCAACTGATGTCCTCACGTAAACCACGGAACAAAGGGGAGAGTTTTAGAATGGCACCATTCTGTCTTTTATCAATAAATATGTCTGCTTTTCTCATCTTCAAAGCTGAGCAGCTTATTTTACAATGCAGCAACTAGTAAAACTAACCAATGAAAGCAAAGGGTGATGTCATGTAAATACCTTAACCATTCATCGCATTATAGGCTTTAATTGCCACAGATAACTCTCCCTGTTTTGTTTACTAGGAGATTCTGAAGGGGAGGAGCAGGGGGAGGTTGTTTTCTGGTGTGTTTTCTGTTTCCTCTATAATAAAGAGATTTAAGTTAGAGGTAATGTAGTGAGATAATGGAAAATTGAAGAAAAAAATGCTTATGGTGAGGAGATAAAGAAAAAATGCTTATGGTGAGGAGATAAAGAAAAAATTAAGGGGCTTAATTACATTTCAATTTCATGTTTGCTCACAGCAGCAATCAGCTGAACTGTTTTGAAGGATACAAGCCAGCCACTTGTGCGGTGGGACCTGCTCTCCAGGCTTAGCAGTAGCTCTGGAGGACTCTGTCCCTTTACTCTGTCCCTTTTTTGACAAGGAAAGAACCCATCTGAAAGGGACACATCTGATACACTCAACACTTTAACTTAGGTTTTACTGTAAGTTTGAAAAAAGACACATAGCATTATGACTTCCACCTCACCCTGTTGGCTTGTTCTACTTACAACGGCCTTTCCGTTCTCTCAGACAGCAACTTTTAAGCGTGAAAAAGGCTTCCAGGACAACAAATCTTCCCTTTTTGCAAATCCTTCTTAGAGCGAGTATCTAACAGGGCCTTTCATTTCCAGTCACAGGATCAAGGGCCTGAGACAGATAACAGATACTTCAAAACAGACTAATGTGCTTTGCTCTTCTCCCCATCCTCTTTGCTGCTGCAGCCCCAGGGGCTCACCGCAGCTCGTTCAAGATAGGAACCACCACAAGCAGTGGTTAAAGAGCTCTTCACTGACAAGCGACACCTCTCTAACAGTACAAGTTTGCACCTGCTTTTATTGGATGAGGAGCTAACCAGCGATGCACGTACTTGTCACCACAGGAGCACCTCACTCCGCCCAAGAGCAACTGCAAATGCCGTTTGGTTCGCAGCTACCGAGGAGGACATCACACCACTGGTGGCCATGCTTTCATACCTATGAACTCATAGACTCGTAGCTCATAGACTAGCTGCTAAGACTCATCACAACATCCCCATCCTGAGACTGCTTCTTTCTTCATGATCTACCACCACAATAACAGAGCCCACCCCGTTTCCTGAGCTTAGTATGAGCCAAAGACCGATAGCAGCCTCGATTTTCTCACTGTAAAACTGAAGTAAGTTCTTTCCAAGTTGCTCTTTCATAACGAGGCCTCAAGAATGACCCCATATGAAGTTTGTTATGTTTTTAAGCAGCTAGGAAGAGGAGACTTAGCAGCTGTACCAAGGAGTCAGGAAGAACAAGAGTTCTCTAGTGACAAGCAGAGAATACTGCTGAACTTCATATTTGATGTTTAGACAGTTGGCAAGGAGTGTATTTATACTCCAGCATTTTGTTGTACCATTCTGAGCCACTCTCAAAGAGATTTAGGAAGCATTTTCCACAAAAGAGCAGAAATAACCAAGACTGCTTCCATTCAGACTAGCAGAACAACTTCACCTCTCATCTGTCATCCTCTTTCAGTGAGCTCCTTGAAATGACTGAACCTTCAGTGACAGACCTTAACTAATAACAAATCAAATTATTATATGAAGGTCTGTAATAAATAGCTGTCGCTGTTAAATTTTAAGGTGAAGCAAATTTAGAAATAGCGCTCTCATTCCCATTTGAAGTCAGGTTGCCTGGGCATTTGCTCTAGGTCTGGTTACAATTTCAGTGTATTTGATCTATTAGCAGAAGGATGGGAAAAAAAAGACAGGCATAACAAACTCTAAGCACTTATTAATTAGAAACTAAATTAAAAAAAAATCTAGACTTGTTTACACTGTTTCCATTTGCCATTAGCATGTGAAAAAGGGACAGCTTTGAATGATGTCCTGTAACATTACCTATCAACTACTGCAGCAGTCAAAACCTAATGCTGCAGACTTGACACCTGTAAGTTTGAGATTTCTCTTGTAGAAATAAAATCTGAAACCTGCACAGAGATAGCAAGTGGGGCAGATACTCTCTTAGGTTTCTGTTTCTTTAGGCTACAACTTTTTCCGCAATATCTTCCTTTCTGAGTTAAGAGTATGGTGTCCTACATTGCCAGTCATGAAGAGGGGTGACTGGGAACGTTTACAATACAGGGGAAAAAAATATTAATTTATTTAATTCTCTATAAAGCACAAACTGAATTTGAAATTTTTTCTCTCAACTTTTTGAGTTAGAAGAAACCACTCAGGTGAAGCAGAATTTGGTGTTCGATGTTCGATGCCCCAAGTAAGAATTAAAAAAAAAAAAATCATACAAGTAAAGAAAAGGAACTTGTAAATGTATAATGTACTTAAGCTGTTTAGAAGTGAAAGGCTGTACAAAGTTGCTAATGGAGCTAGAATCTGGAAAATCTCTTCCCTAGGACTATAAAGAAAAACTTCTAAAGGGGAGCAATCTTCAAAGTGGCTTTCAAAAGTGTATTTCCTTTTCTCATTGTTAGTGTATTTTATACATTTTCCCATGTAGAAACAGAGGATTAGTCTCCCAGGCCAGGCTGCCATCCGCCTCCCCTGGGGCTGGGCAAGAAACTGGGACGGTAAGGCTAGGCCCAGCCTCCAGTGCCACATCACTGCTTAAAATGAGGTTCAAAGACCAGAAAAAGGCTCCAGGAGGCTCCTTTCCAGCCTCTCCTCTCCAGGACAGGTCCACCCACAGGATTTCTGAGCTCTCCAGCAGCATCTCTCCAACAGACAACAGCCTGCCCAGTATCTTTCATGGCTGCTTTTCCCTTTCTGCAGAAGGAGCTTTTGCACTGTCCTTAATGGCATCCAACCCAGCACCTCTCAGAACTGCCCTCCCCTGTGGTAAACCAAGAGCCAGGGCTTACAAACAATAGTGTGTGGTCAAGAAACTGGAATAGGTCCTGGAGGAGACCCGGGAATCTTCTCATAGTACACTTCCTCTGTGTCCTCTTATAGGGCTACTGGATGCCTACATCTCCAGCACTGAAAGCTGAGTGAAAAGTGAAGAAAGATTTGGCCAGGTCTAAAAATCTTAGAGGAGATGACCTGACTTCAAAGGGGAAAGATTAATGATAATGAAGTAGTACACCCAAGAAGTCCTCTGATCGCCTGCTATTTGCAAGTGTGATATCAGTGTTAAGAAGGATCGATTCAATCACTGTTAAAGAGGTGTGGGTGTGTGTTTGGATATACGTACACATATACACACACGTGTATGCATATTTGTATGTATGAATGTATATAGCTCCATGGATGGATAAGCAAACACCACTAAAACCCTGATTATCCTTTATCTCTCCCTTCCCCATGGCCACCACTTCCCCACGCCCTGCCTTTCACCTCCCTCTGCTCTAGTCGTGTCTCATCTGGATTATTATAATTGTCTTCACGCCCGGTCCCCTTCCTCCCACACTCCCCCCCTTCCAGCCTCGCTTCCTCCATTCAGCCCTCTCGAGCCAACCTGTGCTGTTTCGTGCATCATATTCCTCAGCTCCTGCCACAAATCCCTTTTGTACATCTCTCTCCCGATACCTGAGCACTTTTTCTTGTTTGATAGAGCCAGCTGTGAAGACAACAGCCATGTCCCCAGCCAGCTGTTAGAATTGCAGCTGGCATCCAAAGCGGGTGTTGAGGACAGCAAGTTGCACCTCCCACAGCTGCGGTGCCCGTGGGGGAGCCTGGCCCCGGGACTGACAGAGCAGGCGGCTCCGGTGACCCTGATGCCTTGTCACAGCTTCTTGGTACCAGCTGGGCTGGGTACGTCCCCCCATCCATGCCCTGAGCAATGCCTCGCCTGATTTCCTCCATGCTCCTTTTTCCTCTAAGGCAGATAACTGCTAGGGAGGGAGGGAGCAGGAACAGCAGACAAAGAATTTTGATAATTACTCCTCCTTTGGGTGATTTTTTTTTTCCTTCTTTTTAGATTACAAAACTGTTGAATTTCCACTTTGATATCCATATTCCCCCTTGCTTTATCAAACTCCTTTGTCTTGTACCTCCCAGCTCCTCTGTCTGTCCCCTGATGGTGTTTCGCTGGTGCTCTGAGTGAACTATCATTTTGATTTTCCATTTAGTTGATTATGCTGAGGAAACTGAGTCCAGTTTGAAATAATATTGCTGAGGTATCTGGACTGTCTGCTAAATGAATATAGTGTTTTACCTTTTGGAGTTAATATTACTTTACTAGGTGGTAACTTATTTCCTTAAATACTCGTTTTCTCATTTATTTTTATCAGTCCACAACTTGGACCATCTTATAATATCTACCTCTAAATATAAATACTGTGCTAAAAGCTACTGAACTAGGGAAAAGAAGAAACAAAGAAAACAGAAACAAAACCCCAAGGATAATTCTCTATTAACACAGCACGAAGCTGGTTTCATAGACCAAGTTCTATGAAATATAAAACCTTAAGAAAGCAAAAACAGAAAAAGAAAAGAAAGAAAGAAAAAACAGAAGTAAAAGCATCAGAAAGCAGTAGAGTCCGATAGTTAAAATGTGACAAGTGCTGTTATATTTAAGGCCAGATTTGACGTGCCTCAGACTGGTGGGTGGGAGTTATTGGTTTATTATAACAAATTTAAAAAGAATTACTGGAGGTGGCAATGACTCTCTGTGCCTTGGTAGCCCTCAGCAGACACAGCAAAAGCGGACAGTGTGACACCATTTTCAGAGCCCTTTTCTAGCGCCAAGCAGGTGCAAAGGCAGAATAATCTCCAGCAGGCATAATTACAACTGAGGGCTCAGGTGGGTGGGGGTTTCCCCCAGCCCTGCAGAAGGCAGAGCATATAGCTGTGCTGGCAAAGGAAAGAGACTGAAAATCAAACTGGGATCCCCCAGGCCAGAACGTGCCCCGCAGGATGACAAGAAAAGCAAGACAAAGGTGATAAGGGGGCTGCTGTTAAGCAGTCCTTGGAATAAGATGGTATGGACAAGCATGAGAAAGTGTTCAATCTTGTGGTGGGCAATCGGGTAAAACCTCCATTTTTTAAACATACCCGTGCAACAGTTCTCAGATTACAGCCCTTGAGGTGTATGGTCAGGGATTACCTGCCAATTAATTTCCTTACAGGGGAGATTTCCCATCGTGCCAAGAATCTACGTGGTCTGCGTTAGTGCTGCCCCAATGCTGTTCATGAGGAGGAGGTTGCTGATCACCATTGCTATAGAGAGGCGAGTGTTATTTCACTCCTCTCATGGAAACTGTTGGTCTGAAGAGAATACACTGTTGTGACCTAGCCCTGGCACCCAGGGCTGCAGGAAAGCCCGTAAAATCATCCCCTGGGATTAACCATTGCGATATCAGGCAAAGGAGTGACGAGAAGGTAAAATTCACAATTAAAATTAAGCTATAAACAACCCCTCAAAAACATGGGGCCGAGTTACAACACGCTAACCAGGAATAGCCTGTGCCTGTCCTGCTGACATCCTCTGCCTGCCTCACGGACAACTCAGAGCTACCCCCAAAACAAGGTGCAGTTCAGTTTGAGAAGGAATTTCTGGAGCCCTAAGGAAATATCACCACAGGAGCTAAGCAGCAGCACCGATTTCAAAGTCTCTGTGTAGAAGGAGTCATTTTTAAGTAGCATGGCTAGACTAATTAAGTTCTGTTTAGGCTTTAATTTGCATTTTAAGGGTTTGATTACCCACCAGTAAGAAAAGAGACTGATTCTCTCATGTATTTTATGATAGTATGTGACACAATCTGCACTTTCATGTTTATGAATAAATAAAAATAACATATGCAAATTAAATTATGTTTTATTCCATATCATTGTTATCAACAGCAGGTAACTAACAACGCTGACTGCTATTACTAATAACATTATCTCTTACTAATGGTTCCATTCTTAGAAAATTTATTTCATAAATCCCTGCTGTACCATTCCAAATTCTAACTATGACCAAGAGACAGAATCCATTTTTGATTGAGATTCAATTACCCCCTTTTTCATTAAATTAAGTTTAAGCTGCAAGCATATGACTACTGTGCATCAGAACAGGGATACCTAGAATTTACCAAAAAAATATCCACAGGAGTTTCTGAATAACTGGGGGGGTTGCCCATAGGCTTTTTGTACCGTAATATGTTGCTTTGTATATAATAGAAATTTAATTTAATAGAAATTAAAACATAAATTGTGTAAATTAAATAATATAAATTAAAATATCGTTAGAAGACTATGTAAATCTGCCTTTTGTCTACTCACTCTGTTTTTGGAACTTCTTTTCTAAGCCAGTAGAAATCAGATTGGGCTGCATATTTGCGAGTTTGCAACACATTGCCAAAATAGTCACTCTCTGTAAACTTCAGCTGTATAGATAAAGCACAGACATTTTTAAAGCATGTCCAAGGAAACAAAAGCTGACATAAAACAATCAGAACTTTTATTTTAAACAAGATAATCACCTAATTTTTTAGCTGTTATCAAAGCAAGTAAAATTTTCACACTTGGTGGGAAGAATAAATATTTTGTGAGCTTAGTTAAAAAACAGATCTACACAAGGCACTGGATCATCGGAAAAGGTCTTCCCTGCGCAGAGAACAGCTGAGGAAATCAGAAGTATGCAATGATGAATTGCAGACTGCATGTTTCTAAGGCTATTATCCAGGCAGCCTCTTTTCCATAAGGAAGTAGGTCTCCTTTTATTTTTAAAAATGCATTTCAAAACCGCTTTCAAAAATGTAACAAAGCCCCTTTTTTCAGTTTGTTTTGCATTTTATCACAAATACTTTGTACTCTGCCCTCTGAGGGTTCTGCCACTGCTTTCTTACTGTTTCTTGCATTAAATGCTTACAGACATAGGGCTCCATGCTTCTATAAGCCTCCAAATCTAATAGCAACCCACACACACACAACTAATCATGCAAGAAAAAGGAATGTTATTATTTTATAAATCCAGCTGACACCCCGGTCACCAGTTTCAAGCAATCCTGTGACTTGTGAGAAAGTTATACTTCAGATTTAAACTATGGTTTTGCAACCATGATTAACAAGTGTTTTTCGCTAGACGTTACCACTTATCTGGGCAAATAATTCCATATGTTGAGTGGCAATTTGGTCACATCCTCTGTCTCATTCCCACTGCCTTCACAGCACCATTTCATCCTACTCTTTCCAGGAACAAGGACTAAGCTTGTAGAGTTGGTTCATCAGTGTTTTCTCAATAAATTATGCCTCTTTTTAGTGTTCTTTCACGTTCTCTGGCAAAGATGACCATCACTCTTGTATTTCACCAGTTCAGGATTGAATTTGTGATTCTACTTTGCCTGTGACTTTCAGTAACACAATTCATCACATGCATGCCACAGTTACCCCTTCGGCAAATGGCAAAATGTATTATCTTCATCATCTGCCTTCCTGCCTTAGTTAGGCTGAACAGATACTGGGTCAGGAAGGAGTCCCCCCCACAGTATCCTGGTCCAGCAGCCAGCACGGTAGGCATATACATTGGATAGGACCTCCAGGCACAATCATAACCAACAAGCATAAATAAATCCATAGCCTGGAGAGATGGGGAGAGACTATATGGAGCACCATAAATTGTGATATTCTGAGGAAAAATGCATTAGCATTTTTGAAGACTGTTACTTTGAAGAGAATTGGGTTTTTTTGTTTTGTTTCATTTTTATAACTAAATGCAAAATTTATGGCAGTGTATGTTTAACCTTTAATAGCAGGAAGGTTCTTTGTAGCCAGGCACATTTTACTCCCAGCAGGCCTTGTGGTCATCTCACTTAGACACACCGGCATTGACAATTTAGACATGAGAGCTAGCATACTTAATTCAATGTCTAAAAATAACCAGGCAAGCAGAACTCCAGATGCGTGCCAAACAAAAGAAGAGCTTTGATTTTAGACAGCAGCAAAACAGAGCAAAGCATGGCAGCAATACGTAAAAGAAGAAAGCTGCAAGTCTGACACTTACTGTTTTGATGTCTTCGTTAATATATGTGTCATTCATTATAAACTGAGGGTAACCCACTTTTGCCATAACTGCTTTTGCCTTTGAAAAAGAAAAAAAGAAAAATGTGTTCGCAGATATAACCATTTCTCAGCATATGGCTTTTTTTCCCCATTCTGTTTCCACTTTGTATTATTATGCCTCCCTGAAGGCATCTTAATTTAACTTCAAACCAACTTGCCTACAAGGTAAACTTGGTGCTGCAGATGAGCTTCACATCACAACGTGGAGGGTCCAGGTTCTATTGTCAGATTATTACAGTGGGTCTGTCGTCGCCTGCAGAGCTTTTGCAGACTTACAGCAATATGTTTGAGTGCAAAATCTTAACAGCTGATTTTCCCTACCGGTTTTTCTGTTAATCAGATGGTCAAATGCCTGTTTTTACAACGTTTTCCAAAAGACAACAGGAAATGGCCCATTTCGTTATGGCGCAGTAGCTGGTACACATCCAACTGTTTAAATAGATTTGATACACAGATACGGATGAACCTGGGTCCCAGCAAGCGCAGACTGGCATATTTCCCCTGAAGGTCACTTCCATTTACACCTGAGGATGAGTGCACACTTTTCTGAAGGATACTGTACTTTCCTAAAACCACATGGTTAACCTTTGTTTCATTCTCCACTTTCATCCCTCTACTTCGCAGTCTTTGCCCTTTCCCTAACATCAGTAAAGGTGTTAAAATAAGACGCTTCATTTTTCATTAACTTTGTTTTTTTTTCCCCTTTCAGCCATGACTTGGTGCCAGCGTTCATGCACAATCTGTGTAAACACTCTGGTGTGAAGTGATAGCAGCTGTAGTTGAGTATTCCCACTTTGTAAAGCATGGCGTAAGTATATAAACAGCCTTAGTAAGGTCGTGACAAAAACACCAGCAGGCCACCCAGCCACCCAGAATCTCTGTGGAAACAACGTGCTTCCAGAAGAAAAGCAGAAGGATACAAAAGGATAAGGCGATATACCAAGAAGTGAAATATGACAAGTCCATAGAATAAATTAAAGCCATGATGGACTGGGGTAGCCCAAAGCTTTCACTTTGTATGTTTTTGGGATGCTGATCGTAATTTCTCCTTAAGTCTTTGGAATTCCCCCCACGCCTCAAAAAACGCTCTTCTGGAAATTTGTTCTTCAAACTCAAATGTCTAAATCCAAATGATTATTGCAAGATATGAAATGCAATAAAGGGATTGGACTTTAACCACCTGCAGCCGTACCAACCCTGCATTCTGCTCTTTGCAAGCAGAGCCCAGACCTCTCTGGGGGCTCACCGACTTCTATTTCCCTCTTGCTGCATGGGGTGGCTGTTCAGGGGGAAGATTCCCCTTCCTCCACAATGAAATCCTTGCCGCCTTCTTCCCCTCCACAGTGTCTCAATACAATAGGGTTTCCCATGACAGCAAGAATTAGAAATGTTTATTCCACGACTATAAGAAGGAAGCTGATGGAGGACTGCCTCTGTTTAACCAAAATTATTTTGTCTCCTCTTTTATTTTTCAAGAAGAAAGGCCTCTTTGCTTCTTCAAACTCCTTCAATTTCTCAATCTCATTTCCAACCCAAAGTCATAATCTTCTATTTGTGACATCACAATTAATTGCGGTTGAGATAATTAAGATGTCACAAACAGAAGATTACAACCTCAGGTAGGAAATTAGCAGCAGAAGCAGATGAACTCTTAAGCAAGAAAGATCCTATTGTCATGCAAATATCCCTAGTGATTAAAAAAAAAACAAAAAACAATGGAAGACAAATGCTGAAGAGGAAATATGAAATGAGCCAAATTAACTCTCAAGAGAATGTTTTCTCATTTTTCCAGAAGGTAGAGCAGCCTTTCAAGATATTTTAAATGCCTGGGGGGATAAAAAGCAGGGGGCGGTGGGAGCACAATTCATCTACAAGTTTGTATATAATCAAAAGCATTTATTATGTTTTTTTCCTGGTGGTGTTGTCAGGTCCAGCTGACTAAACTTTGCAAGGAACTGGAAAATTTCCGTTTTCCATTTCAAATGTTGCAATCTTTGTTGTTATACTAGTCTTGAGAAAGCAAAGTACAAAACTCATCAGTTTTAGTTTTTACTAAGTCAGCTGCTTAAACAAATTCAGTGAATCTCAAATGTTCGGCATGTGTTCCAGAGTACCCATCTGAATCACTTACAGTAGCCTCTGCGTTGAATCTACTTAATTGAGCCACTTAGCATTTTGATTAAGCAGATTTAATTCAAAAACTAACTTATATGATGAAGCGTAAACTCTTTAAAAACAATTTATAGTGCAACTTGCAAAAAATCAACAGTGGCTTTCAAAGAAAAAGTAAGGATTAACTGTGTCAGTAGACTGTCATTTCACCAATGATTTAGCCAGTACAATGTCGATCAAAAATTGTTGATCATGTTTTGGCACATAAAAGAACAGTTTTAGCTTTGAGCTTTATTATATCCTTTAAAAACCCTCAATTTCTACACTACCTTCCAAATAAAAGCAAATAAATTCATGCCTCGCTGGCTGTAAACGCAGATGACTATGAAGCCAGCCTAGATCTGGCAGTGCTTCTTTGCTGAAAGAAGCAGAGATGGGCCCTGCCCTCAAGCCCATGGTCCTAGTTGTCTGGTTGTGACCACAATATGTCTATCTCCACTTCACTGCATGGACATTTTGGAGTCTTTGTGGAATATAGAATCATAGAATGGTTTGGGTTGGAAGGGACCTCTAAAGGTCATCTAGTCCAATCCCCCTGCAATGAGCAGGGACATCTTCAACTAGATCAGATTGCTCATAGCTCCATCCAACCTGACTTTGACTGTTTCCAGGGATAGAGCATCTACCACCTCTCTGGGCAACCTGTTCCAGTGTTTCACCACCCTCATTGAAACACATATCTGCCACATCCATCTCGGTCTCTTCTTCCACAGCAGCCCACTAAGAGCAGAAGCTTGGAACTGCCAAGTTTTGGCATTTTTAGACCCCATTCCCTAACCAAACATCTCCAAGGGTGAGAATTATTCCTCCAGGCTCCTTAATAGCAGGTCTGACATAGGTTGACCTAAATATCATATATAATCTTACAATGTCATAATCACGTAATGAATATTTACCATTAATTTTACATTTTAGTGACACTTAAATTCTGTAGTCTTGTCATGGCCCTGCTGCATTAGAAAAGGAAGATGGGAAGAGTTCTCCCAACCAGATTACCTCAGGAGAGCAGGGCTCACTTGTCAGGTCACACATACTCTTCCTTTGTGTCTTTGACAATTGATGTCATGAGCTTAAGATTTCCATGTAGAAGGAAAAAATGGTCAGGCACTACTGAGGTATTTTGTTATAAAGCCTATAAAAACCCTAGTATATAACATAGTTTGTCTCAAAGAGTTTTTTGAAAGTAAACTCAAAAGGTAATGCTGCTCCTAGTACTTTGATGTTTTATCAATGGCTAAAGCTGTCTCTATTTTGTAAGACAGAGAGAGAGAGAGATAAGGGGAAAATGTTATTTTATTGTATTTGTTACTTAGAAGTTTTTGTCACAATATGTGTGTTTTAGAAATCTGAGCGAGACGCAGACAGCTATATACTCTGTAATGACTAAACTCTAAGATAGACCTTACTAGCACTTTGTAGCCCTTACTACCATTGTAATTCCAATGACTTCTTAAATGTTCCACCAGTCATGTAGGATAACAGATTCAGAAAAGTACACACTTTTTTACTACACCAAGCTAATTTGTTATTAGAAAATGTAGGTACATGCTTAAACACCATTACAAAGCTTCTGGACCATCTAAAATAACAAACGAACAACATCCTTTAGGAGCCTTTTTGAGAACATCTAGAGCAAGAGCTGGTGGAGAGCAAACTGGTACAAAGTTGTCATGTGCAATCCATGTCTCGCTATACAGCTTCTCCCAGAAAAGGAATGTGTGTCAAGTTGGTCCTAATGGTATGTATGATGCAGCCAAGAATTTAGAGGTGTGACATGCTCCCCTGAGACCCTACTGAGCTAGCGGCCACCTTATCTCCACCATGTAGCACATGCTGGTGTGGGAGGAACAGAGGAATAAGCTTGCTTGCTTGATCTGAAGGACAAAATGCATCTCTCTTTTTGAAGGGCTGCCTCCAACATCCTGACTCCAGCTTGGGATGAGCTCCAGGCCCATACAGCCCATGCAGGCACTTAGGGCAGGAAGCGTGGGTGGCAGGCCAGAAGGCTGTGGCACACCAGTAAGTTCCCTGATGCCAACAACAAAGGACATGTGGCACCTGGTAGAGGGGACTGTTTCCTATAGCCAAAGCAAAGGACATATGAGAGGACATAGGAAGACCTCTGAAGTCCTTAGGAATCCCTCCAACTGGGATTCCTCCCAGGAGCTTTAGATCAGGTCCAAGCCTATTCAGCTGGACCTAGTTATCCTGGTTTCAGTTGGGATAGAGTTAATTTTCTTCCTAGTAGCTGGTATAGTACTGCGTTTTCGATTTAGGATGAAAATGATGTTGATAACACGCTGATGTTTTAGCTGTTGCTCAGCAGTGTTTACAATAAGTCAAGGACTTTTCAGCTTCTCGTACTGCCCTGCCAGTGGGGAGGCTGGAGGTGCACACGAAGCTGGGAGGGGACACAGCCAGGACAGCTGACCCAAACTGACCAAAGGGATATTCCATACCATATGACGTCATGCTGAACAAAACTCGAGCGTGGCTGCTGCTCGGGAACTGGCTGGGCATCGGTCAGCGGGTGGTGAGCAATTGCACTGTGCATCACTTGTTTTGTATATTCTTTTATCATTATTATTATTTTCCCTTCCTTTTCTGTCCTATTAAATTGTCTTTATCTCAACCCACGAATTTTACCTTTTTTCTGATTCTCTCCCCCATCCCACTGGGGAGGAGTGAGGAAATGGCTGTGTGGTGTTTAGCTGCCTGCCAGGTTAAACCACAACACCAGCATACAGCCCAATTTATTTACACAACAGACAAGTTAGAAAGCATTGTATTAAGAGCATGTTTCTAAGTTTGCGTGTTGCAAGTCTCTTGCTTCTTTGACTATCTTTCCTGTTCACCTGAGTAATATTTAACAGCAGTTCAAAGACTCCTTATTCATACAGCACAAGAAAGTGGAAAACTTTTCTATGGCCAGCTTGCTCTTTGATAATGAAGTCAGCATTTTCCCCTGGATAAGATTAAAAGTATGTTTAAGAGACCAGCCTTCCAGGAGGCATGCACACACATATGGGGAAAGCAAATGAAATGTGACAAATGTACACGAATCAACCATGTGGTAATGGCACATGAATCCGCTGTAAATGCACCATGCACAACTTTTTATGGTTTAAAGGCTCATTTAATTCCTATCACTAATTTGCATATTAAATAACCACGTGCACAGGAAGAAAAGGGACAATGGGTATTTCCCCCAGCTATTGTAAAGTACTCAGCCTACGTCAGGCTGTCAGGTAAATTAAGAAAACTCATCTCCACAGGCTTCCAATCCTGCCGTTGAAAGCGAGAGGCTCTTGCAGGGGGTGAGGCAGAGCAGCAGCATGCTTTAGAGTAAGTCACAATAACAGTTTTCTATCCCAGCAGCCAGAGAGCAGGCTCCAAGGCAGAGGACCAGGAGTAGGACTACTCCCTCTGCCGCTGATTATGCAAGGAAGTTTCCCCACTGACTTCAACATAGTCAGGATTTTATCATCAGTGCGTCTTTCTGTCATGACGAGAGCATTTCAAGTCAGTTTACTACAGAGGCAAAATAATAAGTGACCTTACACTCTTGGCTTAACAACTTGCCAACATGGGACCACATACATGTGTTTCAATGTTACAAAGCATCCCAGTTTCCAGTCTAGTCAAATTCTCACTTGGCAACCAAACTTGGCATGTGAGCCTTCTGAGAACCCTTTTTGCCCATCAGGGTATGATTTGGATATTTTGTAGGCCTGCTAGCAGCACCAAGTACTGACATATTGTACTTACTATGAAAAAAAAACCCAAAAACCAAAAACCCAGAACAAAACATATATCTTGGCCCCCGAAAAAGTTTTATGAGTGACACAGATCTCCTGTATATCGGCTTGACTCACAATAACTTTGTGAAGATCATTTTCAAGCTTCTAAAAATATTTAAAAAAAAATTAATACAATTACAGTTCACTGAAAAATTAGCATGAAATACATTCTGAAAGCTAAAATCATTCACAGCAAAGTAATGTTCCATTTAATTACAAAGATTAATTCAGCCTTTATGTATGTGTCTGGTCTTTTCATTTTTCATTGAAAACAGATGGTTCAAGAGCCATCTGGTAAAATTGCTGCATAAATATCACTGCATCTATTTAGGTTCTACATATAGAAAAACTAGGAAAATAGAGTGATGGACCTTGGTAAAACACAGAAAAGTTCCATCACAGGGCTAAAGCCCAGTCCTACACATATCAGTAGGAAGTGACCCACTGACTTGAGTGGGAGATGGACTGGGCCCACCTTAATGATGTATTTTACCTCCTATGCAGGGATTTGCACATCATCAACTGCAATCAAAAGTGCAGTGGCAACTCAAACACGAACACTTGGCCTGAAATGATAATTTTTAAGAGTACTTGATCTGCAGTCAACTGGCTATAATCCATACTCCAGAATATAGCTAATCATCCAACTATTTATTTTTAAACTTTAGCTTTAACTTTCCTTTTATATTTGTATATCACAACAACACAAACTGTGTAGACTTTTCAACAATTTTCAGAGCTAGTGTTTCATTTAATAATTTTTCACATACCACCTCCTCACACTGCACCATAACCCTCCCCTCCATATTTCAATAATTGTTCTGAATGTTCTACATTGACCAGTTATGAAGATGGAAAATACAGCTATTGCTCCATTCTTGTAATAGCTTGAGCCCAGGGGTGAGGGGAAAAAGAAAGGCAAAACCCAAAAAACTCAAGTGACTTATGAATAATCACACCCATGAAGTACACACATCTTTCTGGGGGATTGCTTAGCTCACTAACATAGCAGCAATCTATCCAAGTTTTTCCCTAGCTAATTTTCTGCCAGATCAGTGAGCTGAATCACTCACTACACGGAGAGACCCAGCGAGTGCTGGAACTAGCACAAGACAAGTACTGGGAACACATAATGTGGGAAAGTGAAGAAGGAACAGCAAAGGGATTATGTGTTACGTTAGTTTACCCCTTCCTCTGAAACATCTTTGAAAACCAAAGCCTCACTCAAAGAAAACTTCCTGACAAGAAAATATTACCTAGTACACTTATAAAGGGACCTTACCATACATTACCTTCCTAGGAAAAAGAGGGGAAAAGGGAAAAAAATTTTCTAAGCAAACTGTTAGTTGAGATTATACATTCAGTCTTAATATCCAATAGCTATCAAGATAATATTATTATTACTAACCATAAAGTTGCAAGCACCTAAAGGTTTAGTAGGACTGCCATGCACAGAAGAGAGTCAGAAAAAGCAACAATATACATTAGTGCCACTCTTTAGCTTCTGGTTCTCTGGAAGACAAAGACTCAATCACTGGTTCAAGCACTGTCACGGTAATTTCACTGGAATTAATTTTTCAGTTTAAACTAATCCTGTATTAATTTTTTTTTTAGCAATAGAACTGAACTAAATCACAGAAAATCTGAAACAGTCTTACTTATATAAAAATACAAATTCACTGTTTTCACAAGCATAACTCCTTAGTTCAATGTAGCAGTATAAATAATAGATCTACTCATATTTTCTCCTACCAGCTTGGTTCCAAACTTGTTCTGCTGCCAGCAATGCTTTAATTTTGCTGAGAAAAAGAATTCCTTTGTCCATTTTATTTTAATTCCATTTTCCATTTGTAATCTCTGTATGACGGTTATCATTATTCCATTATTTTATACATAGAATATTATATATGACAGACATAACTGCTGTCTTGCATGAGCAGAACCACAGCTCTGTAAATTAAACACATTTCTTCAGGGCACACAACAAATATCTTCCTCTGTGATTGTACGATACATAAATGCACTTATACAGCAGACCAACACAACTGAGTACCTGGCAAAAGATGTATTTATCATCTAATCATCACTGTCCAAAGATCCTCAGTCAGTTTGAAGGACCTCTGGGTTCTCAGTGGAGCTGGGATCATCCCTATGGACCAGATGAAAGGATGGTACGCACATATGCAAACCGACTCAGCCTGCGCTACGTCCAGCTATGGCATCACGTCACCAATGCCAGCAGTGACAGATCCACTCCAGCGTGGGGATTTCTGCACTGGATTCCCCTCTGTGCACCTGTGGATCACTTAGGGCATGACTACAACAGGGTGTGTGCAGACAGCTAGGAGCTCCTCCAGCTGCACTTCAAACAAGCCAGAAGCAAGTGTTGTCGTCTGAAGGCACAGACCATCATCAGTATTATGCTGATATATATATATGCCCCATGGTATATGTTGCTAAGCTGCCTTTGACATGGCTCTAATAACTCATGCACCCGAGTTAAGCTTAGACACATCCTTAGCACTTTAAAAGACTGTACCTCCTCCTGCCTTTATTCTCAGGCAATGCTCTATGTTTTCCAATACAATTGTCTCTTAAAAGAAAAAACAAAAGCAAAAAAAAACAAACAACCAAACACCCCCCTCCCCCCAACTCAGAATTCTCTTTATCTGTCTTTTGCAATTATGTTAGATATCCTTACACAACAAATTTTGCACCAGAATCCTAAGGATTTGCAATGACAAAAAAATCCACCTTTGACCATCCTTTGGTATGTTAGTGAGCTGCAGAAATTATTATGTTGCCTTTTTTGTAGAAACTCCTTCCTGAACTCATTTCACTGCTCACCGCCATAGCTCCCCATCAGTCGACCCGTACTCCCACTGTCATGCCACCTCTTGCTAGAAACACACCCACCTTCCTGCAGAATCTTTTCTGCTGTTTTTGTTTTAGCTCTGGGAAAACAGCAGGTTTAACAAAAAACACCACGCTGACAAAATAAAAGTCCCCAAGGACCCAAAAAGCCTGGTGTGCTGAAGAGATCTCTGGCACCGAACGCTGTAACACTCCATGAGAGGGGGCAGCCCCAGGGACCAGGAAAGGATAAGGAAGCTCCCTCCCCATCACAGCTGTATGGGATATGAGTTACCATAGCATTTCTTTTGGCAGTTTTATGCAAAACTGAATAACCTGTTCCAGAGAGGGACAACTTCTGACCTTAGCCTCTGCTTGCATCAGTTTATATTCATTTAACATTTTCAAGGTTATCTTTGCTTTAGCAAAGGTTGCAGAGCAACTTTTTTTTTTTTTATGAATAAAATGTGAGAAATTCTCTTTTCATTTCTAGCCACAAGTGAGCATCAGACCCAGTCTAGATACAGCTGAGACCAGACGTGGCAGAGACTCGTTCTTACACTACTCTCAAACTGAAATAGGGACTGAGGACCTAAACACAAGCATTACTCAGCTCAGGACTTGCATGTTTTCTCTCTGGGGAGAAATTCCTTTTGCTTGAACAGGGACCCTGACCAGCAGTGTACCAGTAAGCATGTCACTGTCTGTTGTCCATGCCTTGTAATACATGGGGGGAAAGCAGATGCATACATAGACAAAAACGTAGGCTGCAGAATATAGAAAAACCATATGCAGGAAATGCTCCACTTTCTACTCAAGACCAAATTCTTCTCTATTCCTAATCTTTACATATTTTTATTTTTAAATAAATTATATATATGTATTTATTTTCACATTGATGGAACTCACCACTCACCCAGAAAACTGAGCACAAGACTCCTCACAGCTCCCTCATGAAGGAGGGCAGCTGAGGAAGCCATTATTCTTAGGCACAGCATCCGGGCTTCTGAAAGGCCACTAAAGGAGCAAATTCCTGAGTCTGATGACCTCCTCTAAAAGTAAACACCAGCAATACCAGTACCTGAAGCCATTTAAACATTTCACAACTTTGCTTCAGACCTCCGTGACTAGTACAATATCTGAGCAAGTTAAAGCACTAAGTTTAACTTGCTAACACGTGCTAAGGCTCGTGTTCCTGGAAAGCTCGCTGCCTGAGGCTGAGGGTCCGTGTCGGAGCCGCAGCCCACGGCGCTGCCTTGCTGCACTCCCTGCCCGCTTGCAGAGAGCAGGCAGCCTTCCTCTCAGTGGCTCAGGCAGGCATATAGAGGACATGGAGAACACCACAGCCAGAAAATGCACATTCATTGGAAATAAAGAGGGAATACCAAGTAGATACCTGAGAATGCCCTTGTAGACTCCTCCTCCATACAGAGGATGGGTCTCCCATACCTCAATATCTGTTACTGTTGAGCTGGGGGACTATAATGTCTTTGTAACTGTTCCTCTACAGAAGGTAGTTTTACTTGGTAAAACAAAGATAGTGAAAGTTAAAGCTGAAACCGTCCAAGACTTCCAGGGGTGATGGTGGACTTACTGCCCTTTGGAAGAATTAATCTGTCTTTTAGCATACCAACGCTTTCATGTTGCATTTCTGCCACAAAAACTTCAGATTCACCCCCGTCCCTGAGCATCTGCAGGTGTGTCCATCCATCTGTCTCCCTCCTTCTATTTCAAGCATGAGATTTGTCACAAGTGTTTTGATGTCACACACCCATTCTGGCCTTATGAAGTCGTGGCGGAGTCTGAAAAATGACAGCTGCGAGATCAGGGTTAAATACAATTTCCTCTCCCTTCACCTGTTTTCCACTATCTGTTTGCACGGTGCTCAGGTTATTAATGGAACTGACATCCCTGCACAACTGAGTGAGCAGTAGCAGCAGCCAGATAACAAGGGAGAAGCTGACAGCAGCGATCTAACCCCAGAGATAAGAGATAAGCAAACATGCCACGGCTATTAGTTTCAACTCTAGCCAATGGAGACGAACATCTCCTGTGGTTACTGAACAGGAAAGCCCAGTCCTCCTGAGAAGGTTAAATTAAATTCAGGATGCGAGAGAGATTATTCTTTGAGTTCAAAAATTAAAGTTTGTGATGAGAAACGAACATTTGACTTTAAAAAAAGTGTTGTTGATCTGATGGGAAGTGAAGACCTATATTTATTCAGAGGAAAGCGTGGAACACTTCTACACTAGAAGGAAAGTACCTTGCAGTCTCTGTATCTTCCAGATGAAAAATGTTGCTCTAAACATTGGCATTTTTGAAACAGCTGTCTCAGGGATGGTGTGGGAGTGGTAGCCTCAATGTCCTGACCAAATTCCAAATTAGGTAGAGTAGAGCAAACTTTTCAAATCCCTTACATCATTTCTGAGCTGCACAGCATCTACTTCACTTCCTGCTTCCTATGGAGCTGTCCCCTTCTCTTCACACATCCACGCACACGGTAGGATAAAGATGAGTTACACCATGAAGATAAGCTCCTGGTGATACATTTAATGCCCAAGGGAACTGTAGGCATGTAGGAAGAGTTAAAATGTGAGACTGCCTCTTCTGAACTCCAACCCACGTTTCAGCTTTATCAGGAGACTTGCTCATTGCTCCCTGCAATAGGTAGAGTAGAGCAAACTTTTCAAATCCCTTACATCATTTCTGAGCTGCACAGCATCTACTTCACTTCCTGCTTCCTATGGAGCTGTCCCCTTCTCTTCACACATCCACGCACACGGTAGGATAAAGATGAGTTACACCATGAAGATAAGCTCCTGGTGATACATTTAATGCCCAAGGGAACTGTAGGCATGTAGGAAAAGAGTTAAAATGTGAGACTGCCTCTTCTGAACTCCAACCCACGTTTCAGCTTTATCAGGAGACTTGCTCATTGCTCCCTGCAATGCAACTGCTACAATACAGGCAGGACCTTAAATTTTTGCATCCAAGTACAGTCCAGACAGAGACTACCCTAATTTCAGAAAGTTCGCTTTCACAAAGGAAAAGTGTGACCGAGGTTCAATTAGCCCTAAGCAGAAGTATGCTTTCCAGTTTAGAAATGACAAGGTTGTTTCAGGAAGATCTGAATAAAACTTTCTAGTAAAACCAGTAAATTTGGAAGTCAGCAGTCATCCCCATTGGCTTTTGAACAGGAATGAAGTGCCTAAATGCAATTAGAGCCTTTGGAAATTTCTCCCTCTTTTCCTAGTTCTTCTGAAGTGAGGCTGGCAGCTTCTGTTAGTGCTCTGAAGCAGTCTTACACTTTGTGAAGTTCTCTGAGATCCTTGAAACAAAGATATAAAGTCATTTTAAAAGAACCAGTAAAAGATATCTTAGGATCTTTGGTTTTGAAACTCCACCCCCCTCTTTTACAAAGTGGTGTTCTGTCAGCCTTGTGCTGGCCTTCATTCCAGAAAAGGCCCACTTGCGATATGGGAGGTGTTGAGACTCCAGGCTAGTTCCTCTGTCATATGTTTGTATTATTTTACACAGGATGGGTCCACAGGCCCCGCATGACACAAAAGGCATTTTTTCTTTTTGCAGAGCACCCAGTGCCCACTCTCAAGATTGGACTGTTTTGTCAGCTTTGTGCAAAATTATCATGGCATTAAGCAAGATTAATTTCAGCTCCTGAAGCTGTGGTGTCTGGCCTTTTTGTCTGGGTATGCCTCAGATCTTAATGAAAACTTATTTTCCAGAACTGTATCTAGTGCACGCCCTTGGCAGTCTATTTGAACAAACACAGGAGGCTCCATACTCCCTGGATGTATTACTGTGCCAGGGTTATATGTAAGCAAGAGTGGGCACGAGAAAAGAACAGGCAATGATGATTCTCTGGTTACCCCACTACAAGAACACCGGGGGAGAAGGTGACATTTTCCAGACAAGCAAAAGGAGTTGCTTTCTCACAGAGAGCACAGTGAGGCAGTGGAACTCATTGCCATGGGAAGCTGTGGATGATAAAAATTGTCGTGGGTTCAAAAAGTCATTAGAGAAACTCACAGCAGAAAAATATGAGTAAATACAAAGGCACCACTTCTGGCTCACAAGCAACCGAGCTGCAGATTGTCAGAGGCCAGGAGAGGATAGCGGGAATGTATCCCTTTATGCTTGCCCTGTCCTTATGTTCATCTCTAAACATCTGCTACTGTTTGGCCATTGTCCGAGCCAGACATTGGACCTCTGGTCTGAGCAGTATGGCTGTCATGTTCGTAGTGAAATCACCCAAATGTGAAGAGAGGGAGACCACAGAGAACTGGGAAAGATGGCAGGGGCTCAGCTAATAGACTGGAGGGCTGGATACAGCCAGTAAGTTCCAGCTGAGAAGCGAATGGCTTCAGTGGGATAACCCCCCACGCACACCTACCTCATTTAAAGTATCTATACTTCGTGAAATACAAAGCTTGTACAGATGGCTCTTGATTTCCTGAGGGCTATTGGCCTAAATTACACTGCATTATCTAGGGAGGTTTGCTGTAGCTCTCTGAAACAGGAGAACAAACTCTGTAGGCTAAACAAAGGGACCTAACGCTGCCTGAGAGAGACACCTAAAGCCAGGCACTGTCCTTGTACCTTCCTGTGGTCCTCTTCCCTCAGTCTTCAGACTCAGAGAGATGCAAAGAAAACAAATGTTGCGTATATGACTTCCTTAGAGAGAAATAAAGCCAAGCAGCAGGCAAGTTCCGTAGGCAAAAAATGATTGCACAGTGACCTTGGGATTTGTGCTCCATGACCTGAAGAGGTTAATAACGTTACAGAAAAATCTTATTAGAGGAAAAACATGCTTTTTTTGGCTTATCATCCATGCTTTAAAAATAGTATTGCAAAGCAAAAAAATAACCTCCTACAATACAGGCTATTTTACAGGAGATTTGCAAACTTTCAGAAAACAGGCTTTTGTGTAAAAGTCTCTTTTTCAAGCCTCCAGTTAGACCCAAGCACAAAGGGCATTTCAGGAAGGAAAAAAGTGATTAATAAAATAATGGCTCCTGCCCAGGAAAAGGAATAATCCTACATCTCAGTGAGGATCTTCCACTGAATTATCCTTTGAAGAGCAGCAGAAATAAATCACCATTTTAAAGATGAGAGCCCTGATCACACAAGTCACATCAATGGAGTTTCAGTTGCGGGTTCTCCCTTTTCCTTGTGGCCCGCCATTACAAAAAGCACCTGTCAATACCATTTGGCTGACATAGCCGGCTGCAATCTGCACCTTCATTGTAAGGGAAACAAAAGGCTCTCCTCTCTCCCCGCCCTCCTCATCTGCCCTCCTTCTCAGAGGCTGCAAGGTGGCCCAGAGCTCACCAGGTGCCTGGGCAGATGACGATGGATCTTTCTGCACGGCTTCTGTAACTCGCAGACCACCTACTTGACGACTGTTGCCAGACACACCCTTGGAGCTGCACTCCTTTGAATAATTTCTCTGTTCTTTGAATGAGGGCAACATTTAATGACCCTTACAAAAGAGAGGCTGAAAGGGCAAAAAGAGGAACCTTTTGCCTTTTTTTTTTTTAAATCAGAGATCTCCCATTGAAAATTTGGGAGGTTAACAGGCATAGTTTAAGCAAATTTCAGATGACAGTCAAATACAGAGCAATAAAACAAGGCTTGCAGAGAGCAGAGGAGGAAGGACAGGGCAGAAAAAAGCGCATCACAGCACAGAGCCGAATGCTTCTCTCTAACCCGGAGCTCCTTTGGAAGCAGCATGAGCTCCATCCAGAGAGCTAGGTGAGAACTGCACGTGAAGACACACCGAGTCATCTCACCCTGTTAAAAACTTTCTTTGCAAGATTGGCTTTCAGATGGTCTGGTTTAAATCCATGTTTCGATCACAGAAAGAGGAATGGAGGAAGGATAGAAGGAAATTATTAGATGTTATCTCATTATATTGTTTTGTTACAGAGGGAAAGTCAAACCTTAACTCCAAGGTATACAAGGGCTAAAAGAGTGATTCTCAGAAATCAAGGCTGCAAGACAATTGTTCCCTGTGTCACATGACTAGTTGATTTGATCCTTTTAATATGGTTTGGGCTCATCAAATTAGTAGTGTCCCCTCTGAGTAACTTAAAACAACAGAACAGACACAAAGAGTCACAGAGAGAAACATTTCAGCGATTAGATGGAGCTGACAGGCTGCCTAAAGCAAAATTCAAGCATCGATTCTACCAGAGGGCCTTTTGTACGTCCTTCAGAAGTCAATGGTCCCTCTGATTGCAAAGCATCAGGCTGACAGCAAGGCATACGAGTTTGGCCTCAGCCAAGTGCACAAGAAAGGTGGGCATCAGTCAGAAAACAGGCAGCAGAAAACATGTAAAACAGCGAGTAACTAAATCACAGAGAGGATTTGCAGTTAATTCTCTTTGAAGCCCACAACGTCACTTGCATTACAGTGTTGTCATCTAAAGATAAAATCACCATAAGGAACAGAAGTCTAAGATGAGATGTTTTTCTAGGAAGGCTCTCCATGCTCACAGTCCAGACATTGAGATCCCACATCAACCTTATTCTTCTTTCAGGAAATCAGTAAAAATTTTGTTAATGACCCAAATATGCCTGAAGTTGAAGAAAAGGCTAATGACAAATTAGATGGATCGCATGGAGCAGGCCCAGTAAACAAAAACCACCAGGTTTCTACAGTTCCTTTCTTTCCAGAGCATTCAAAGAATTCAAGAATGCAATGAGATTAAAAATAGAGAGGAAAAGCAAAAATATATGAATTACAGTCGTTTCCATGCAGCATATGGTTCTGCCATAGAACTTCAGGCAGGAGCTCTACTCTGCATGGCTATACAGGACAATGTGACAGCTACTGATGAAATCATAAAAGACCAAGACATTCTTTACTTAACTAATAACTCCCTTTCCTTACCTATTTGATAATAAGAATAGAAAAGAATAGAATATAGAACATTTCAGTTGGAAGGGACATACAAGGATCATCTAGTCCAACTGCCTGACCGCTTTGGGGCTGACCCAAAGTTCAAGCATGTTAAGGGCATTGTCCAAATGCCTCTTAAACACTGACAGGCTTGGGGTATTGACCACCTCTCTAGGAAGCCTGTTCCAGTGTTTGACCACCCTCTTGATAAAGAAATGCTTCCTAATGTCCAGTCCAAACCTCCCCAGCACAGTTTTGAACCATTCCCATGCACGCTGTCACTGGGTACCAGGGAGAAGAGATCAGCACCTCCCTCTCCGCTTCCCCTCCTCAGGAAGCTGTAGAGAGCAGCGAGGTCACCCCTCAGCCTCCTTTTCTCCAAACTAGACAAACCCAGAGTCCTTAGCTGCTCCTCATAGGACATGCCTTCCAGCCCTTTCACCCGCTTTGTTGCCCTCCTCTGGACGCGCTCAAGTACCTTAACATCCTTCTTAAATTGTCAGGCCCAGAACTGCACCCAGTACTCAAGGTGAGGCTGCACCGACATTAAATACCGTGGGATAAACACC